>NC_138239.1:34156556-34471556 GCF_964197995.2 Scardinius erythrophthalmus | reverse complement strand
TTTATATATTTGGCTTGCCGTTTTGGTCTTCATTTATGTTACTTGTGCTTTATCAGTCTTTTATCTGGAAATCCATTGACATGGGACGAAGTCATAATGAAGGCACAAAATGCAACACAACTGAGGTTTACTGCTAAAATTAGACATGGAAGAAAAATTGTGTAATAAAAAAAATAAAATTAAGTTTCATACATCTACAATGATCATGACAGCCGTCATGCTCCCAAACGAAACCACATAAAAGTAGGGGTGTGACGGTTCGTATATAACTGTGAGACCGACGGTTATAGTTGAACACCGTCATTAGATCTCTATAACCGCCAAAACTGTGTTATTAAAATATTTTTTACAAAAAAAAATTATCATAGAGAATGTTTAAACACTAATTAAAAACAATTGTTATGGTCTACGTCGTTTCCAACTGTATTTGATTCTTTGCCAAGTACCAACGCAAGTTTTGTTTTGTAAATCGTCAGACATGATTTTTACATAAGTTTTACATCAGACATAAGTTTTTCTTTGTAGAAAGCCTTTTTTAATTTTAATAAATGTTTCATCAACCAATTGCATGTATTTAATAAATAAAAAGCAAATGACAATGTAATAACCGTGACATGGAGGCGCCGGTGCGCCGCGTTCACTTGCAGTGCATTGTGAACTAGAGCGCATCTCATCGTAAATGAATGAAACTCAGCATAGGCTATGCCTCATACATTACCATTAATATCTTTGCTGCATCCTTTCTAGAACAGACAAGGGCTTTCTTGCGGCTCGCATCAGCAGAGCATTGCATCGTCCATAGACCGCAAAACAATCAGCGGATGGCGGGCGGGTCATAACCGTCATCACCAATTCTGAAACAGGCACACCCCTACATAAAAGTAGTTCTTGCATATTTTGTTTTTTTCCCAGGTTATGTGATCTGAAGACATGTGTGAGTGATATAATCCACGGCTAGCTGTGCATTAAACCATTTTAAATCACGACATGGAGGCAAAGAACCACCTGACGTGAAGCGGAGTGCATTAAAATAGTTTAATGCACAGCTAGCCGTGCATTATGACGCTTATACCATGGTAATTTGCCAGCATTGACAACTTAAAGCTGTTATTGATGTTTGCAGCTCAATATTTGACCGGAAGGATGAAACTGACGTTATTTTCATCAGTTACAACTCATTAGATCCAGCATTCTGCCCGCTTTGAATCAAACATAGCGCGTAAGATTACATTTATTTGAATAAATGAATTCGAGCATTTATTTGAATTCATTATCGCGAGAGTGAGATGAGAGATGTGTGTGTGAATTAACTGCATCTGTTCAGCATCTCTCTCTATTAACAACAAAACTGTCCGTTTAAATGACTTCAAAACCAGCGATGTTGCCCTCTCAATGCTGAGAAATAAAACGTGGCGATTCAGTAGCGGAGCTGTTTTATTAATAAACTAGTGCAAAATGCCCGTGAAAAAACAGTTTTTGTGTGTGTTTTTAGTAATTGTTGGTTTGGTGTGTTTGAGTGCTCATTGTTACAATTACGCAGCAAAAGTTCAGTGACATTTTTATTTGTGAATGGTAGAAAGCACACAGTGAACTCTGAGAAAACGCTATGCTTGAGCAAACAGTTTGTGAATAGGCAACTACAAATGATGCCCGTGAAAGAGACTGTGAACGCATTGAATAGGACATGTTTAGTTGGTGAATAGCATAGGCTACTATTACACAGTAGCGACAACGTTAAGCGCACCAGAATGAAATATAATATCCAGAAGTAAACACTAACAGCACAGCTGACTTACAGATTCAGTTTACATCCACAAATGAATAAGTGCGTCGCGATTCAGGGAGCAGTGCAAAGTGCCCGTGCAAAATCAGTTTTTGTGAGCTGATCGCCGTCAAAAAAGTTCAGGAGATATTTCTTAGTGATGGCTGATTTCAACTGTTTCAATATGATAGCATTTTGGAAAAAAAAAGTGTCATGAATTTATTGCATTTTTGGGGAAAAATAATCAGTTTTGATAATAAATCTTTGAAAATCTGGATTTGAATTTTTTATGATATTATAACCTAAAGATGCTATGTGAAAGTTTGAAACAGAAAATAGTGGTTTTCATCTTGCCACTTTCTTGGTAAAGAAAACACATTTTTACTAAAATTAATCAAAATGGATTTATCACGTTCTGGAACCAAACTATAATATTCAGAAGTAAACAGTGAAGCTGACTGAGTGTTTATGTCAGAATGTTTATTTTTAAACCAAAACCTTTTAAAAATGATATATTTAACGATATCTTTAGCATTTCTCATCCAAACAACGTCAAACTTGGCACTGCACTTACTCGTGCCCGTAGCGAAACACCTGTCGAGTTTGAAATCCATCGGACTAACGGTTCGAGAGATATGTGGTTAACACACACACACACACACACACACACACACACACACACACACACACACACACACACACACACACACACAGACACACACACAGAGACAGACACACACACACACACACACACACACACACACACACACACACACACACACACACACACACACACACACACACAGACACAGACACAGACACACAGACACACATACACAGAGACAGACACACACACACACACACACACACACAGACACAGACACAGACACACATACACAGAGACAGACACACACACACACACAGACACAGACACACATACACAGAGACAGACACACACACACACACACACAGACACAGACACACACAGACACACACACATACACAGAGACAGACACATACACAGAGACACACACACACACACACACACACACACACACACACACACACACACACACACACACACACACACACACACACAGACAGACGTTTCTGTAAATTATAGATAGATGTGGTGGGGCAGCGTTAGGTTTCTGTGTGCGAGCAGTACGATCTCTGAGTGACGAATGCATCTGTGCGCTTCAATGAACACACTGCATTAATATAGAACGGTGATCAAACTTGACTTGGAACGACCTGTGCATTAAACGGGTTTATGGCACACCTTCTAGCCAATCAGAATCGAGTATTCAGACAGTCCACTGGTATATGCCGAATACACCCATGTTCGCATCCAGATTCCAAACTGGCAAGACAATGGCATAGTTATCATTGATGCTAAAGTGACATTGGTTCTTATCGTTATTTTTGAATTACAGAATGCTAATGCAACTAGACATGAGACGTATGTATGGGAAGATTATCAGTGAATAACGTTTTAATTTTGGTCTCTTCCTTACACAAAGGCGTCATATAACTTCATAAGTCTTAGAATATAGTGCACGCAACGTTTAAAGAGCTACTTTTATGGTGCGCTTTTGTCCTTTGTGGAGCAGAACAGGTGTTTTGTACATTTTATTTTCAGTTGGTGAAAAATGGCCGCATATTGTTTGGAGAAATATAAATGACAATTTTTTAAAACTTTTTTTAAAATATATTTATTTATTTATTAAAGATGAGCTGTTCCTAGAGTACATAGTCAGCATTCTGATTTGTGTATACAGTATGATCGCGAAACATGATCAAATGGTCTAACTATTTCTAAGGGTAACCGCAACAGTACAGTTGCTTACTCTTCATTATCTGTCTTTACGGGTTGTTGGTGGTTTGTCATGATGTTGTGTACTTTGTACTCTTTTCCAGTGTACAAAATGAACTGAATATGTATTTATTCCCTCTATAAACACCAACTCTTCTTCTCTCCTCAGGGTGCGGTTATGTGGTGTATTCATTGCTCGACGCAGCACTTCCCAAGAAGAAGAATTGAACATGCCTCTCTATTCATGTGTCTGGGTTGTAAAGATCTCTAATCCTCAGAATTATATGTCTTGTCATTTATTTTGAGTACATTGGATTCATATTTATTGATTGTACTATAAAGCGCAATCATTATGTAATAAAAGTTCCACTGTACTGAGTCTTTGTGTTTTAAGTTCTGCTCTCAACTATATTTTCACTACATTTCATTAGATTTAAAGTCGGATAAAGCAGAATATTTTTTTCCGTATCGTATACCCGAGTGTAACGGATTATCCAGTAAGGAAGAATGTTGGGTGGAGACTTGGTTCAATGAAACTGTTGTTGATTGGATGTTGAGATGTGGCATTGTCCCTTAAAAGTGGAGTCAGATGGAGGTGAGCTTGCAGAGGCGGAGTTTAACCGGACTAAATGATTGGAGAAGTCCTGCATACATCACCAGAAAGAAATCTGTAATTTTCAATGGAAGATACAATGATATTTTGAGGCATCATATCTTCATCCCATTCTTTGCTGAACTGAAGCATAAGTGTTAAAAACACACTTTGCACTTCATAATATGGCTGACAATTGTTAGCTATACACTGTAAAAAAAAAATCAACTTAGATAATGTGGTTCAGATAACAATATTGAGTTTCTATTTATTAAACCAATCTCCTTTGTTGTATTAACCCAGATTTTTCATTTAAATGAACTCAAAATTTTAAGGCAACCAGGTAATCTACTTTTTAAGTTAAACCAACAATATTTTTTTACAGTAAACAGTGTAGTATATCCTTCTGAGACCCAGATTTATTTTTATTTTTATTTTTTATTCATTTTGAATTCATTTTTGAAAAAAGATATTTTATTCACATGTTATGCTATGTCCTCTGTAGTGGACACCAGGACTCAGTTGTTTAAAAAATAAAATTGCATGAAATTATATGTATAAAGGCAAAAACAATTGGATTTTTTTTTTCAATCACCAATACATTTTGGGGTTTCAAGATTTTTTTTAACCAAAATTTGTATAAAGATGATTCTCAACTATGTTATGAAAGATATAATGGAATGAATTGATACAGCATTTTACTGTATACATGTGGGTAAAATAAATTAATATTCCCATTCAATGCAATGTATCCATACACTGTATCTAATGCGCACAATAATGTGTTCTTGGAGCAACATTTAATGAAAAAAGAAATGTAATAATTGGAGTAATAATTAGCAACATTTTAATAATAATATCTAATATTTCATAGGAATATTGATGTATAATTTATTTCCATATTCACTTGTTGTGTCTCCCAAAGTGCCTGATAAAAATGATTTAAGTCCTGATGAAATCAATGCCCTGTTCTGGAACAGAAAGTCATTTTTTTTATTTGAAACCCCAAAACGGTTCCCTGAGATGTTGGTTTATGAAATAAAATTTGAAAAGTAGTCCGATTTAAATTATAATTACATTATATTATCATATTTCCATAAGAGTGCTACATTTGATCACTAAATTAATGTCAGGCATTTTTAAAGGAGAAGTTGTTTTCATGGTGAAACCTCCAAACATTTGGTGTCTCTGAAAAGTCCTGAATGTGCTCTTTACAGGACACTCAGGTTGTGACATGTGACATGTATGATGTCAGAGAAATTCACTAAAATATAATGTCCACTATACAGTGGACAGAAGTCTATTCCTGGGTCCCAGGAGGATATGATAATTCTGTTATGTAGAAATATAGCATGCTAATATGGTTTGCAACAGTTCTCTATGGACTTTCTGCTGAAAATAGTAGCCAACAAATAAGCTGAAGCTTGCTCAGTAGTGTTTAAATGTAACATTCCTACAGTTTGGTGGATTTTGGACTGTGCTGGTTTGTTTAAAAAAGAAGCTAAAATTAAATTATTTTTTGTTTTGAGGGAGAAAATGTCTGTCCCATAAAGACACACTGGTCAAGCTTAGGCTAGCAGAAGATTTACATTTAGGAAGAATTTTAATAGATATACAAAATCTATTTATGTCCAGTGCAACAGGGTGAATGTTATGTTGCTAACATATAGTACTAAAAAGAAAATAAATGTTTATATCTATCTTTGTTCTTGGAGTTGCTTTCCCTCCAAAGGAATGGTCACTTCTAGCAAGTCATGTGATTTAAAGCATATGCTTAAAGGTAGCGTGTAAGCAATGTTTTCCATAAACACTTTTTTTTTAATGCTGATTGAAACTCTTCAGATCCTGATAGCAATCAATAATTAAAGTGGTCTAAATATAAATATATATATTTTTAATTTACATATATCTTCTGTGGACATCTCAGGACCAAAAACATGTTCATCCAATCATTGAATTCAGTCTGAATGCAATGATAGGATGTCCTGCCTGCCTGCCAACGTAAGTGTTTGCATAACTCCTCGCACTGCTCATGTGTGGCTTTGAAGACGCTCTGAAGAGAGGGTGGGATCTCATGCTTTCAAAGCTAACTTGCTGTTGCTAGCCTCTCCAAAATTGCCTACCTTTAAAGGGTTTGTTCACCCAAAAATAAAAATTCTGTCATCATTTACCCACCCTCATGTCGTTTCTCATCCGTAAGACTTTTGTTCATCTTTGGAACACAAATGAATATCTTTTTAATGAAATCTGAGCGATTTCTGTCTCTCCATTGACAGTCTATGCAACTACCCTTCAATAAGTTCATAAAGAAATCATAAAACTAGTTCATAAGAATTGACTGGTTTAGTGCAGTTTAGTTTATTTTCTTAGAGACGATCGTTTTATATGATGAACATATTGAATTTAGGCTTTTATTCACATATAAACATTCAACAGCGCAGCAGACATAAACTGAAGCTCCACCAAACCTGCTTGATGTACTCATTGGTAAAAAACAAAAACAAACGAGCTGTGTAACACGAGAATGAACCTCATTGGTTCTTGAAGCTCAAACGTGCTGCATAACACGAGAATGAACCTCATTGGTTGTTGCTGAAGCTCAAACGTGATGCGTAACACGAGAATGAACATCATTGGTTGTTGCAGAAGCTCAAACGTGCTGCATAACACGAGAATGAACCTCATTGGTTGTTGCTGAAGCTCAAACGTGATGCGTAACACGAGAATGAACCTCATTGGTTCTTGCAGAAGCTCAAACGTGCTGCATAACACGAGAATGAACCTCATTGGTTGTTGCAGAAGCTCAAACGTGCTGCGTAACACGAGAATGAACCTCATTGGTTGTTGCAGAAGCTCAAACGAGCTGCGTAACACGAGAATGAACCTCATTGGTTCTTGCAGAAGCTCAAACGAGCTGCGTAACACGAGAATGAACCTCATTGGTTCTTGCAGAAGCTCAAACGTGCTGCGTAACACGAGAATGAACCTCATTGGTTGTTGCAGAAGCTCAAACGAGCTGCGTAACACGAGAATGAACCTCATTGGTTGTTGCAGAAGCTCAAACGAGCTGCGTAACACGAGAATGAACCTCATTGGTTGTTGCAGAAGCTCAAACGTGCTGCATAACACGAGAATGAACCTCATTGGTTGTTGCTGAAGCTCAAACGTGCTGCATAACACGAGAATGAACCTCATTGGTTGTTG
Organism: Scardinius erythrophthalmus; assembly: GCF_964197995.2. Taxonomy (NCBI): domain Eukaryota; kingdom Metazoa; phylum Chordata; class Actinopteri; order Cypriniformes; family Leuciscidae; genus Scardinius; species Scardinius erythrophthalmus. The sequence goes on along the minus strand of NC_138239.1, from coordinate 34,464,182 downwards.
CTGAAGCTCAAACGTGCTGCATAACACGAGAATGAACCTCATTGGTTGTTGCAGAAGCTCAAACGTGCTGCATAACACGAGAATGAACCTCATTGGTTGTTGCAGAAGCTCAAACGTGCTGCATAACACGAGAATGAACCTCATTGGTTGTTGCTGAAGCTCAAACGTGATGCGTAACACGAGAATGAACCTCATTGGTTGTTGCAGAAGCTCAAACGTGCTGCATAACACGAGAATGAACCTCATTGGTTCTTGCAGAAGCTCAAACGTGCTGTGTAACACGAGAATGAACCTCATTGGTTCTTGCAGAAGCTCAAACGTGCTGCATAACACGAGAATGAACCTCATTGGTTGTTGCTGAAGCTCAAACGTGCTGCATAACACGAGAATGAACCTCATTGGTTGTTGCTGAAGCTCAAACGTGCTGAGTAACATGAGAATGAACCTCATTGGTTGTTGCTGAAGCTCAAACGTGATGCGTAACACGAGAATGAACCTCATTGGTTGTTGCTGAAGCTCAAACGTGATGCGTAACACGAGAATGAACCTCATTGGTTGTTGCAGAAGCTCAAACGTGCTGCATAACACGAGAATGAACCTCATTGGTTCTTGCAGAAGCTCAAACGTGCTGTGTAACACGAGAATGAACCTCATTGGTTCTTGCAGAAGCTCAAACGTGCTGCATAACACGAGAATGAACCTCATTGGTTCTTGCAGAAGCTCAAACGTGCTGCATAACACGAGAATGAACCTCATTGGTTGTTGCTGAAGCTCAAACGTGCTGAGTAACATGAGAATGAACCTCATTGGTTGTTGCTGAAGCTCAAACGTGATGCGTAACACGAGAATGAACCTCATTGGTTCTTGCTGAAGCACAAACGTGATGCGTAACACGAGAATGAACCTTATTGGTTGTTGCAGAAGTACAAACGTGCTGCGTAACACGAGAATGAACCTCATTGGTTCTCGCACATCAAGCAAACATGCTTGAGCTTCCGTTTACCACAACTGATGTGTGAGTTGATAAAAGTTCATATGTGAATAAAAGCCTAAATTAAATCTGGTGATCATATAAAGCAATCATCTCTCTTCAGAAAATTTGGACTAAACCACTCAATTCATATGGATTAGTTTTAGAATCTCTTTATGAACTTTTTGAAGCATCAAGGTGGTAGTTGCGTAGCTGTCAATGGAGGGACTGAAAGCTCTCAGATTTCATTAAAAAGATCTTCATTTGTGTTCCGAAGATGAACGAAAGTCTTGCGGGTTTGTAACGACATGAGGGTCAGTAATTACTGACAGAATTTTCATTTTTTGGTGAACTATTTCTTTTAGATTTTAAATGGCAAATGCTCCAATGCAACAATGTAAATGGAGTTTGGGGGATATAACTTCTGTGCAATTAAAATATGTATTAAATAGTGTCTTATGTCAAAGAGAATAAGTACATTTATATACTAATACTCAAAATGGCTAATTTAGAAATATATAAATGTAACCTTTATTTCAAAGTGTAGTTTGATTGGGGACATATAGGAATTTGCCTGTCAAGTGCTTCAACAAGTTTATTATTATGAAATAGCCTAATCATTATGAATTTGTGTAAATGTGGTTATAAATGTGCATGAAAAACCATGTGGCATAAGACTTGATTAACATTTTACACAAATAGTTTAATGAAATCCACCAAACTGTAGGAATGACCCAGAAACATAAAAGTTATAACTTCACAAGTTGGTAGTTGTACTTAGTAGCCTATTTATGAGAAAATGGATGTGGTAAAACAAACAAACAAACAAACAAACAAACAAACAAACAAACAAACAAACAAACAAACAAACAAACAAACAAACAAAACGCCATTTTAATTTGTATGACTTGATTATATCTCCCTCTACCGGCAGTTTACGACACACTTAAAAGTATATAGCCTACTACATACCTTACCATCCGCAGCGAAGAATGTGTTTGAGTACACAGCTGTGATGTGTGATTTATCAAGCAACCTGACAGTCAATCTGACTTATCTGAGATATCTACTGTTTTATATTACTGTTGGGTCTCTCATCTCAGCAATCAACGCGACAACTAACCCGAAAACCGTGAAAACTTTCACTGATATATTCGCATACTTCGTTTGAAGTCAGCTTCGTTATTAACAAAGCTTTCGCCTACTTGTAGTGCAGATGTACGACGACACTCAGTAAAACTGACAATAAAAATGACAATAGGCCTACTTCAGTAGGCTACTGAGGTAGGCTTACTGAAAGATAGTGCTAAATTATTAAATTCCGTATGTAAATAATCCGATTTCACAAATAATTATAGGCTATTTCATTCTGATTTTTTTCTCTCGAGTGCCCAGCTTTTCTGAGTAGACTCTGAGACATTATTATGGAATTCGGAATTACATTTTCTTCTTCTAATTTGTATCTCATTTAAGTGAATAGCCTATTAAAAGTGAAACCCCAGCCCATTCTTCCATCGGTCTCGTATCTCAGATTTAGAAGTGGGAGCTCCATTCTTGAGGAATTTCGTCAGGGAGTAAAGTTTGGGAACAGCCCTCTATTTAGGGTCAGGTTGTGCTGAGACACCTCCCATTCTCACAGAGGTTTCCCTCAGAGCTGGAGGAGCGAGAGGAGAGGACCTCATTCTGGACTTCACTTTCCCTCTGTGACACTGACGGACTTCAGCAGGTCTTCATCAGGTCTGTGTCCTTACTTCATTCAGTCAGTTCTTTAGATTCGCATGGCATTTGTAATTTACCTCTTCAGTGAATGAAATAAACGTTATTAAACAAATATGACTCGTATTTAATGTAAATATTCAAATATTTAATGTCTGAAAATTCCTAGTGAGTTGTGATTTGTTTTGGATGTGACACATTTAGTGGATTTATTCACAATTCATAAAAGTATTGCATGTTTCTTTAGCACTGCTGCGTCTTCTTTATGAGATGTGAGCAAATAGGCTACTAAAGGAAAACAGTTTTTTATGTTTAAATGTTTAGCAGAAATCATACTGAGATGATTATTAATTTACGTTGGTCCCATCTATAGCCTGTTAATTACATGAATGGTTTTGCACATTCACTGCACTTGTGTAAAGCTCCACGTGGTGGCGCTCATGATCCGCAATGCAAATCTCAGTCTCATTGAGAAGTAATTCTGCACTGTAATTCTGTCCAATTGTCATTTACATGTTCACTGTTTAAACGCGTGTTTAGTGCATAATAAAAATACTAATTAGCACACTAAGAATGAATTAAAATAATGTACTGCAGAAATAAGGATGATTTCTTTTCTTTCTTCTTCTCTTTGTAGATTAATGAATGAGCTGCTGACTGAGTCTGTATAAACATGAAGATCAAGCTGTCTCTGGCCGCCGCTGCTCTCTTTACTCTATTACTGAACTCAGTAGAGGCTCAAGGTATAGTTCATGCGCTCTCTCTCTCTCTCTCTCTCTCTCTCTCTCTCTCTCTCTTTATACAATGAAATATGTTTTTGGACACTAAGTATAAACAACCTTTACTTTTTGAATATCTTATATTAAGCTGTATTAATACTTAGACCATACTTAAGTTGTCCGAAATAAAGCATTCAAATCAAATCAAATCAAAATCAAATCAAGTTATATAGTTGACTTCTACATAGTTACGTACAATAGTATTGCCTATAGCCATAGATTTATAGAAAGATAGATATAGTTTAAAATCTATTAAGATAACCTTATAAAGTATGTGCTAAATTTGTTCTACTCTTCATGTTAAGTGTGATTTCAGTGCCCCTAAAGACACACACACACACACACACACACACATTTGCCATTTGCTGCGAGGCGTTCCTCTACGGCGCGAAACAAAGCAGTCTGGGATGGTCTTCACCTCCTCTATGAGTCAGTTATTGTCCAATGAATTATCACATGAAGAGCTGCAATGGAAACATTACTACAAAAGCATCATTATTAAACAGCAGAAAAATGTTAAACTACAGACCTTTTATTGATTTTTGCAGTGTAAGTTACTATAGGCTATTTTTAAAAGCTCAAAAGATTTCTTACGGCAGAATTCGACCGTTTTTGTTTTCTTGCACGGACTTAATTCTCTTAAGTCAAACTCAAATGTGCAGTAATCATGAGTTAAAAGATATGCCAAAAAAGCTCTTAGTTTGAACTTTTTCACTGCACACTGTGATCAGGGTTGCCAGATCCAGAGAAAAAACCAGCCAGAAAACCGACTCAGAAGGAATGAAAACTAGCCCTTTTTTTCCCCCTCCAGCTTCCAATCACAGATGACAGCGGCGGGATTCCCATAAAGGGCCTTCAAATAAACATTTCAATAATATTCAATTTCTTTTACAATTTATAGCTTGACTAGTTTATATGTATTGGCATATTTAACCTGTATTTTATACCTATATATATCTAATTTTTATAATGATAGATTATTTAAAATGTGAGATTTAAATCTGAATAACAGTGTCACAACATGTGTTACTCTGACATAGCTTTCCATAAATTCCTGTCTATAAACTCGTATTGTCCTTTCACAATTCCTCTTAAATTCAATTAAAATCCTATCTGATATTTTCTGAGTTGGCATTTTCAAAACAGCCCAATTGTGCCTGTATCTGGAAATACATGTACAATCTACTTCAAATATAAAAATGCGTACTTTAGTTATGCTTTACTAAATCAGCTACAGTAGTAAAATGGATAAGTGTTTTCTCCCACATGATCTGAAGTGGTTCCAGTTTAAGTGGGATATGTAATTAAAGTCACCGCACAGCATCAGTTCAGCCCAGTGACGGCTGTCTCGGGAGAAAATGATGTGAGAACGTGAGGACGGAGTCTGATTCAGCTGGAAAATCAAATGGAAACTTCCCTTTTTTTTTTGTTTTGTTGCTGTAACAGAATGGAAAGATGTAACACGAGCGGGCTGAACTAGTCCTCAGACAGCACAAAGACAAAGAGCCTTTTTTAGGTTTCCTGCAGCCGCTCACCAAAACGCTGAGTTGCAATCCATACGGAAAGTTAATATGCAGTAATGTTTAATGTCAGCACATGTTGCGAAATTACTTTGGCATCTGTTCGGCTTCTCCGGGAGACTCCAACCTGGCGACGGCACAAGCCCGAAAGAAATGCCTGACTGGCTGGAGGTTACTGACGCGGGGCAGACTTTCTCTCCCGACGGGCCTCCTCATCCTGAAGTTTCCCGAAACTCAACCCGAGCAGACGTTCGTGCGTCCATTTCGTTATTAAACTGTCAACAGTCAACAAAGCTGTCCGACTGCATTATCTCACAGTCCACTGAGCTGGTGTTTAAGCTGGCGTCTTAAGCACATGGTAGGTGGTGTTTGATGCACGGTTTGCGCGACACGTCCCGTAAGATGCCTCAGCTTGACCAATCAGTGAAGACTCGTGGGTTCGGAGAAGGGCAGAGGCCTGTTCGGACACAGACCGTTTGAGTTTGATGCGTCAGGTTGGTGAGCCTTCTTTCTCCAGCAGGTCGTGTTCTTTGTCGTTTTCCTAGTGTGTTTCTTCCATCGTTTATTTGAAAATGATATTCTGCTTGCTCTGGCCTCCATCCACGCACACGTGTCTTTCCACCCTTCTTTTTCTTCGCGCATGGGACGTTTTGCCACGTCCTCATCATTATCCAGCTGGCCGTTAGGTAGAGAAGAGAACAGAGAAATTAAGAACAGTAGTGCATGGAAAAAAGATGATCAAGGTTTCTGCAGGAACGATCTGCTCTTATAGATGATAATAAATCTATAGCAGACTCTGTGGATCTTCATCACCTTGTTGATGAAGAGTGGGAGTAAATCCACTAGTTTGATCATCTTAAAAATAAAGGTTCCAATTAGAAACAAATGTAATTCTCTACACGAAAAAGACAAAAAAATTAAAAAGATCTTACTTAGATTTTGTCTTGTTTTTTTTTCGCTACAAATATCCAAACATTCTTAAATCAAGGTTAAAATTTACTTGAGAAGCCAAATGACTAAATATATTGAGCCTAGCTTTCTGAAAAATGTATTAAAATTAAGTGAGTTTATACTACGGGGAATGCTTGAATCTGATTGGTTTACGAACGTTCTAAGGTGTACTTAGAAAAGCAAGGCTGAAGTAGTTCCAGCAGGTCTTGACCGCATTACAGTTCCACATCACTTCGCCAAATGATTTCAGAAATTTCAGAGTATACAACAGCAAAAGAACCAAAACCCACAACAGCAAATAAATATAGTAAACAATAGAATAAAAATGACAAATTATTTCCATGTTTTTTTTTTTACGTTTTATGTACAGAAAGCTTATACTCTCTCCTGCGTTCTCCCCCACTCAAACACACACACATACAGTACAGACACACACTCGCACAGAAAAGTGTTGTCAGCGCTGCTCTGACAAATTCGTCAGTAAAATAGATTAACAACTCAAAAGCTACATGAACTTCTCATTAGCAAGGTAATAACAGCGCTGTTCTTGGAGCAGATTAACTTACAGCTTCGCTATTAATAGAGCCGAACACTGTCGAGAGACGCACAGACTCAGGTAATTCACACATGCTCTCTGTAACTCAATAACTGCATTAATAAAATTAAGTTTTGGAATTAGCAACAGAGGCGTGGGATGAGACGCGTAAGAAATTAGTCCTACACACAAGAGTGTTTTAAGGATAAAAACCTGACAAACGTCTCGAAATACATCATACATCAATGTTTTGAGGTGTGGGAACTGTAGTATAAGTGGAAATATTGACTCCCGGCATTATTTTTCTAATAATTCAACGGCACATTGTCAATTATTTCTTACTTATGCTTGCAACAAGATAAAATGCCATCGGTGTGAGAAAAAAAATCATGTTTTCCAGAAAATGTTTTAAGAAAAAAAGAAGAAAAAAATAATAATCAGAAAACAAGACATAATATCTTGTCATTTTGCTTCTCAAGAAAATGTATGTTGACTTAAGAATGTTTGGATATTTATACAGGAAAACTAGACAAAACACTAAGTCAGAAAACACTTTTTTTTGCAGTCTTAAAAAGCATGTTCTGGTGCTCTAAAAACAAACATTGATCTGAACAATTTTTTTTCAATCAACCTTTATTTTTAAGTGTGCTGAGCACTATTTTAATATTGCACTCTGTCGGTAAAATATACTAATTCCTTTCTGTGAAATGAAGCATGTTTAATATCCTCTATTGGTTACATTTGGGATGAGATCAGCTGTTTTTCCTCTGCATTCTTTGCATTCAAGGCATTATCCTGACAGCAGGGATTTACATCAATCATCAGCATTCATGCATGCGGATGTAACACGGATGTTGAGTACGTGGACATCATCTCATCCTCGTAGATCGCCGCCGGCAGAGATGAGATCCACCACGGTTTGATGTAGATCGCATGTCAGTGATGTCTATGACAGAATATCATTTTGAAATACATTTGTAGCTTCTCTATGTGTTGTCCTTTGAAACAGTGTAACAATAAGCAACTTTCTCATGTACATGTGCATGACACTTCGACAATCAGCCGAATGTGGATATATTTCCTCCTCATATTTGCGTGATTGTACGTTTTCCTTCAAACCTCTCAATTAGGAGTGTTGTCTTGTCACGTACGCCTTCTGTATGAAAAGGAACTACACAAAAGTCTGTCACGACAAGTTGTGTATTCTTTTTATGAGATTTGCAATGGATGTGTGGCTTTGGTAAAACTCGTTAGCCTTGTTGGAATATATGTATATATACAAAGCGTATATATAACATATATGTATATTTTTGTGTCTTACTTTTTGACAGAGCCATCAGGACTTCTTTGACATCTTGAAAACTCGATTCCATTGTATAATCAATATCTTGGGAATGGATATGATTTATTTTTGTCGCCAGAGTTCTGCTGAACGGGCATGCCTTGTATTGACTGCATTCAGCATGTATTGGATGGTTGTCTGCACATGGATTGGCGTGGATGACGTTTTGTTTTGTAATAGGTCTTGAAATGTGTTTAGTTCTTCTCTGCTTGAGCTGCAGACCATGAGATTCCAGGTTATGCAACTCAAGAAAAGGCCATTTGATCCGAAATGGCTTCCGTCACCCTCTTATGTTGTGTTTTGTCATCTTTACTCTTGGTTGTGTTTGTCTTGCCCAACAATAAACGAGTCGACTTCAGTCCTGAAGTGTTTGTCGTTGGGGTTGTTAAGAAAATCATCTTCAAAATTCAGATATCGCAGTTTCTCGTGATCTTGACTCTTTTATCCTCTTGTTTGCAGTGGAGCCTCCTTCAGATTTGAAATTTAAAATCCTAAATGAAAACACAGTGCAAATGTCATGGAGGAAGCCTGAGTCTCAGATACAGGGCTACAGAATACAAGTCACGTCAGATACAGGTGCGTGATGTCAGCATCTGCATGTCTTTTGATCGGCTTTGACTGACTTGTCTTCTGACTTGATATCTCATTATCTGTTCCAGATGATTCTAAAGATTTTACTCTTCCTGCCTCGGCAACAAGCACGTCAATCACGGATCTAACTCCAGATGTAGACTATTCGGTGTCAATCAATTCATTTGATGGTGTGGAAGAAAGCATCCCAATTCTTGGACAGTTAACAAGTAAGTGCACACCCAACACCCTTTCTCTCATCACATATTCATGGTAGGAGATTCGTTCATGTATTGAACTTTGGCATGAAACTCATAACCCTCACCTATACGGACATGAATGATATTTCAAATCATGCGGCTTGTGGGTTAATAACATTGTCTATGATAAAGAACTTTTAAAAATATAGCTTAGGGTATATTTTAAATGGTTTTAATCATTGTCAAGGAAAGTTTCAATTGAATTACTTCAGAAATAGTGTGTTTCCATCAAGTAAATATTAATAACATGTTTTACTTACATCTTGAATACATGTGAGAGTACACAACCATTTAAATGTATTTTTCAAAGTAAAAAGTTTTTTTTTTTCTTCAAGTGTAATCAATTAAGTATGGAGCCCTATGGAAGTTTGTTTCTGCCACAGAATAAAGCAATTTAAAAGATAATTGCGACTTTTTATCTCACAATTCTGACTTCTTCCCTCACAATTCTGACTTTTTTAATTCTGACTTTTTTTATCACAATTGCGAGTTTATATCTCGCAATTCTAACTTCTTTTTTCAGCATTGTGATATGCAGTAAACATGCAATTGCGAGTTATAAAGTCTAATTCTGAGGAAAAAAAACCTGACTTTTTCCAATTCTGGACAATTCTGAAATTTTAACTCCAAATTTGACTTATATCATACAATTCTGAGAAAAATGTGAGATAAAATTTCGCAATTACCTTTTTTATTTTTTATCCAGTGGTGGAATCAATGTTCCATAGAGCCCTGCACATGACATATATTTTATATATATATAAGAGTGGACTTCTTTGACTTAAGCCATAATGCAACAACCCACAATACTCTAGGAATCACATAGCAATACACTTAAAACATTCAGAATACTTTAGTAAATGTATAGCAATACCTATACAACAAGTCACAAAACACTAGCATTGTGATGGTTTTGAGGTTTTGCGTGGGCAAATCATTTTCTTCAGAAAGAAAGAGATCTTGAGATCTACTGAGCTAAATTACAAAACAAAGTATTGTTGATAATTAGTTGTGATAAATCCATTTGCCAAAATGAATCACAAGCTTTCAAGACACAGACCAAGCTTCTTCTCCTATTACAGTTCAATCTAGCAACACAAGTGGAACAAAGAAGCCACCGACGGACGCTGTCAGTGAGTATATTCAATCAAACCATTTCCTCATCATTCCAAATAGATTCCTTGTCACCTATGAAATGGAACTCTATATGCAATGTATTAGATCACATTTTTCCTTTAGACTTTTTTTCTTCTGACCATTGTAGGCTTTATGAACTTGTTACAGCTCACAAAGAAAGATTGCTCAAGGCTGTGGTTGGCAATGTGAAAATTGCCTTTAATTAAAAGCATTAAAATAGAATCAGAGCTTATGAAACGTTTTGCTTTGTGCTGTTAGAAGTGACTGTTATAACACAGAGGCGGGCTGAGGTTCCTTCTTGCCTCATTCATTTACTCTCACACACTCAGACATCATGTTTTAAACTAGGGGAAAGGATTACGGTCCTGACCCAATTCCACTCCTTTTCTTGTGAGTCCAAATCATGAGTACAGGAGCCAAATAAAATCCCACTGAAATTCCAGAGAACCAGTTCTCAAGATGTACATTTCACATTAAAGTTAGTAATGTCTAAAGAAACAGAAATAAGTTTATTGAAAGTATCCATTGCATTGCAAAAGCAAATTTTTTTTTTTACTGTGGAAATGCTGGAGGTCACTGCCAGAGTCATTAATAATTGAGTAAGTGTAGCTGCAAAATAAACATGCGTAAAACAGACAGCTTTGTTAAACAACAACAGCATTTATTGCTCAATAATGTGTCAAAACCAATAAGCGAAATGATGAAGATTGTAGCTGATAGTTTGTTCTCATATTATTATTTGGCTTTCTCTCATGGCTTTTCCTTCGTTCCCTCGTCATGCAGAGTGTTCAGTAAGTGCTATCGCAGATCTGGTTATCCTGGTGGATGGCTCTTGGAGTGTGGGAAGAGAAAACTTTAAGTTTATCCGGAGTTTCATTGGGGCCATGGCGGGAGCCTTCGACATTGGAGAGGATAAGACCCGAGTGGCTGTGGTACAGTACAGCTCAGATACCAGGACAGAGTTCAACATGAACACCCATTACAGACGGTCTGATGTCCTACGAGCCATTAAAAATCTGCCCTACAAGGGTGGTAATACCATGACAGGTGTGTAAAAGATTTACCATACCATGATTTTGCCGATTAGGACTTGTTTCTGGATGAACATCCTTGTTGGTCCTGGAACAAACATAGTCAACGTTATTAAACTAATCAGATTTGGGGTATGTTTAGAGTGTGAATAACATTCTCATCAACTTTAACTTTAATTTTATAGCACATTTAAAATGAAAGTTGACCAAAGTGCTCACAGTATAGATTACACTAGCCACAGTGGCTGATGAGCAAAAAAGTTAATGCCAAGTCCTGATTGCCAACATCATGAAACAAACAATTTAGGTCTATGTACAGTAATTGTGATAAAACATGTGGATAATGTAGGAACACGTCCTAGGTCCTACTTGGCAAAATTATGCTCACAATGTCATTTATTGTCTGAATTTCAAACATAAAGACTTTTTCTACCAACCCGATTAGAAGTATTGTAGCACTAGCTGTTTGTAGTCATCATCCAACATCCATCATGAATTTTGTATCTTGTTGTCTTACACACTCAACCAGGTGATGCTATGGACTATCTGGTGAAAAACACTTTTACTGAGGCAGCTGGAGCCAGGAAAGGCTTCCCAAAAGTGGCCATGATCATCACGGATGGAAAGTCGCAAGACCAAGTAGGGGAGTATGCCGAACGGCTGAGGAACATTGGAGTAGAGATCTTTGTCCTGGGTATGTGTCTATACAACTGTTGAATATGTATCTGTAATATGGAACTCTCTTTCAAGCCACAATTCATGTCTTTAGGTATCAAAGGGGCAGATGAGGATGAGTTGAAGGAGATGGCTTCCACTCCCCACAGCAAACATGTCTATAATGTTCCAAACTTCGACATGATCGATCAAGTGCAGAAGGTGCTCATCACTGAGGTTTGTTCTGGTGTGGAGGAGCAGCTAAATTCCCTTGTAAGCGGAGAGGAAGGTACAACCCAACAGATGCATTCATGCTCTAGCTAAACTCATTGAGAATTGACCAGTTAATGGAAGATCTATAAATCATCTCCCCATGTTTTTGCAGTTGTTGAACCAGCTTCGAACCTCAGAGTAACTGATGTCTCCTCTAAATCCATGAGAATTACGTGGGATTCATCTCCTGGTGTCATCACAGGCTATAAGCTGCAGGTCTTCCCCATAATTGTTGGCGCCAAGAAGCAGGAGCTCTACACAGGGCCCACATTCACCTTGGCCAATGTCAGAGACCTGTCCCCTGAGACAGAGTATGAGATCAGTCTGTTTGCCCTCAAAGGTCTGACCCCTAGTAAGCCACAAGTTGTCACAGAGAAAACTCAGCCTGTGAAAGTGTCTACAGGTAAGATGCTAACTACTAATTTGTCATCTAGTAGATGCTTTTATCAAACAGTCCCCCCAGGGTATCCGTTCTGAGTTTAAAAGAATAGTTCCTGCCGGAATGAAAATGTTGTTATCATTTATCATTTATTTAGTCTCAAAATTGTGAAGGGCTGTCAAGCTCTAAAAGTTACAAAGAAGCACCATAAACATGTAGTCCATTTGACTCCTCCAGACTGTAGATTGGGGCAAAAATCTGGGCAAAAGTTGTATAGTCTCACGGATTCACCCTTATCTGTACACTGGTCCTTGCTGATATCTGTTTACCTTCCAAATGCTCGTTCCAAAATTAAATTTCCATCTGACAAACAGGTTGTAACATTTTGTGTTTTGTGCCCTACAGAGTGTTCCCTAGAGGTTGATGTCCAAGCTGACATTGTCCTCCTGGTGGATGGCTCGTACAGTATAGGACTGGCTAACTTTGCTAAAGTCAGAGCCTTCCTTGAAGTGCTCGTCAATTCTTTTGACATCGGACCAAACAAAGTGCAAATCAGCTTGGTTCAGTACAGCAGGGATCCTCACACTGAGTTTGCCTTGAACAAGCACCATGACATTGCAGCTGTGGTCAAGGCAGTCCGCACCTTCCCCTACCGTGGAGGCTCCACCAACACTGGCAAGGCCATGACCTACGTGAGGGAAAAGATCTTCATTTCAGGCCGTGGTGCTCGTGATAACGTGCCGAGAGTCATGGTGCTCATCACGGACGGCAAGTCCTCGGATTCTTTCAAAGACCCTGCCAACAAACTAAAGGATACAGACGTTGAGATTTTTGCTGTGGGAGTCAAGGACGCCGTGCGCTCCGAGCTGGAAGCTATTGCCAATGCTCCTGCTGATAACCATGTGTTTGAGGTTGAAGACTTTGATGCTTTCGAGAGAATCTCCAAGGAACTGACCACATCCATCTGCTTAAGAATTGAGCAGGAGCTCCATAACATCAAGAAAAGAAGTATGTGGCAACTTTCGGTTAAGCTATTTATTATTTTCATTCTGAAATTTCTGTTCATATTTATGTGTGTGAGCCAGATGGATGTCTTACCATGATTTCCCCAAGTAAGACTTGTCTTGATGGTCCTGGAATAACATTCTTATCATCCAATAACAAATTAGGAATGAGGAAAGTGTTAAGGTAGGGCTAGGGTTAGGGGCTTGAACAACATTCTTGTCAACCTAATCTATTCTCTCTGATGGCAGTTTATGGTTTAGACAGTTTAAAGTAGTTTTATGGTTAGTTTAGGATGGGTTTCAGACTGTGTTTGTTTGATGGGAATGTAGTTCCAGGACCAACAAAAGATGGGGATCTAGGAACACACCCTACTTGGCAAAATCACAGTTATCAATATTGTTTCATAACACGAAAAGTTATGGAAATACTAAACTCTGGAAACATCTGTTCAGGGCTGCTTAGACATAATAAACATCATGAGCAATAAATAATCAACATCATCATTAAAATAATACTAAATTGTTGTCACACCACTTTTGTTTTTCTTCCAGTTTTATTATTTGTTATTTCATGTATACTTAGAATTTATAACTGCAGTGCATTTAAAAGTCCTCCCAGAGCAAAACAGCAAACAAGACCAAACTCAAAGCATTGAAAGTGAGAGGATAAACTTTCAAGATAAAATACACTGTAAAAAAATGTTGCCTTTAACATATAGTGATGTGTTTCACCACACAGGTTTGCTTCCACCAAAGTCGCTAAGCTTCTCTGAGGTGACCTCGAGGAGCTTCAGGACCTCATGGATTTCTGAGGGAGAGGATGTCCTGTCTTTTATGGTGCGATTCAGGCCAGCGGCTGACATAACTGGAGACTACATCTCTTTGGTGGTTCCTCATGACACCGACTCTACAGTTTTGCCCAATCTCACGCCCTTGACCACCTATGAGGTTAATGTCATTGCCCAGTATGATAAAGGAGACAGCTTTCCTTTGACAGGCGAGGAGACGACTTTAGAAGGTATTTGCTCATAGTCAAAGTTGTTTTTCTCTGACATATACACTTTTATTTGTATTTGACTGATAACACGCACTGCTCTCGTAATTCAGAGACTGGCCCTGTCCGTAATCTCATGGTGAGCGAGGAGGCTGTGGAGAGCTTCCGAGTGTCGTGGAAAGCTGCTCCAGGATCAGTGCTGAGGTACAGACTGTCCTATGAGCCTGTGAGTGGAGGAGATAAACTGGAAGCTGAAACCGATGGGAGTCAGGTCACCACTGTGCTGCAAAAACTGCTCCCCGTCACCACCTACCGTGTAACAGTGTCTCCTGAGTATTCAAGTGGAATGGGTCCCTCAATGGACACTGTGGGCACCACCAAAGAAGGTCAGCACTGTTGGAGGATTTGTGGCTTTCACTCCTGATTCTTTTCTCTTGAAATTTCAAACGAAGTCATTTAATCTTATAATTATTATTCTCTCTCAGTTCGGGGCTCTCCACGTGACTTGAGGGTCTTCAACGAGACCGTGTCCAGCATGAAGGTTTCATGGAAGGCTGCTCCAGGCAATGTGCTTCAATATCATGTGGCCTACAAACCTGATGGTGGGGAAAGGAAAGAAATATTTGTTAAAGGAGACACAACAACTGCTTTGCTGAAGAATCTTCTCCCAGACACCGAGTATGAGCTGTTTGTTAGTGCCCGCTATACCTCTGGCCTCGGAGCTCCACTTATGGGAACAGGCACCACCCTGGAAGGTAAGAGACTTTAGTATTACAAATGAAGCTTGTGCTTTTTTACATTGCAATTAATTTGTCTGCTGTACACTGTATGATGCAAAACTAAAAACCAATGGGTAATGGGTGGTTGAAGACCCAGATGGCGGTCTGCACCAATGGTTGACCAACGTTGCTTTTTCAATAACACATATGCAGACTCCTTGAAGAAAGGGTGGCTTGGCTACTATGAGAATGCCAATCTACTATATGATGCAAATACAGTGTTGTGATATCAAATGAGAAATTGAAAATGAAGAAATGAGAGAGCTGAAATCAAATAAATAAGTCACTTTGCTGTCAGAAGATTTTGTAAAATGCTGACAGTCTCAAGATGTGATAATTACCAAATATCGGCTGATATAGAACTTTATAGCAAAGTGTTAAAGCTGTACATTTTGATGGTTTGTTTTAGACAGTGACTTCTGGTATCCTAATCGTTTCTTTGCATGCTTCTATATCACACTCTTAACAGAGGCCAGATGTACTTAAAATACTTTCAGTGTTGTCTGTCAGTTTGAAGTGCACTTCGTAATTTTGGGAACCAACTGGGTGACTTTTTAGACTGTGTCATCTAATGACAGATCTCACTGTGTGGATTCCCCCACGCTGTGGCTTTAGACATTTGGTGTGTGGGCATCAGATGAATTAGCTGAGCTTGTAAAAATGTTCTCACTCATGCTTGGCATTGCATGAATAGCGAATGGAAACAAAACCTCAAGAGATATTAGTTTGGAGAAATCTTTTCTAGTGTCTAACCCTGGTCTAGCAATCAGAATTTGGGGTTTTAAACTTAAACCAGACAGTGTATTGTTGCATCCCACTTTTCCAAAGTTACTAATTTAAAAACCACATCATGTCAATATATATATTACGTACTGTTTTGATGTTGTGCAGCCAGAAGGATTTTTTGTAATTGCTAGTTATTTCTTAACGAACGACGGTTATTTCTTGCGGTCCGGCTTACATTAGTGGTCTCAAACCACTAAGAGCCAATTGCTTCCACATATAAATGCTTGTTTGTTTTTTGTTTTCGCAAAAAGTAAAGTCCAAGTCTTTCTCAATATTCTCTTGATAAAAACGGTACTTTACTATTAACTTGTGGGGCTTGTTTGATTTGAGTCATCCAAAGTTTTTAACCTAAACGTATCTGTCATAAATGCCCAGTACTTGACTTGCATGTCATTTTTCGGATGGATTACAAGCAGTGTCATATTAAAAAATGCTGATTATAATATCTAACTGGAACGGCTAATGACTGTCCATTGCACATTATACAAAATCAGAAACTTCAGAGGCTTGTCATTATGTATGCTGACTCAAGCTGCCTTTCAACACAGAGGCGAAGGAAACATTTGACTAATTTCTGGCCGATGACAAGGCGTTTCCAAACTGAGCTTCGTTATACTCCATATCCTGGAGGATAACACAGCTTTCTTTGTTTTAGTTGCCCTCAGCCTCCAGAAAATGGCCTAGCTCAGTCAGGGCAATTAGGAAGTGACCTTAAATAAGGGCTTTAGTGACCGATTAGTTCATTCTGAGGGTGTGAGAATCACACTGCATCTCATATTCAGCCTCCTGAACTGAACTGTTAAAAATGTCATTATAATTGCTGAATTGCATATCTTCTGAATGCAAAAAAATGTAAACTTGTTTTTCTAAATAAGCCAGTTTGCTTCAGGGGTCTTAGAGCGTCTATGTGTTTTAACATCTGGTGAATGTGGTTTCAGTCAGCATGAGTTTTGTCTCATGATAGTTTTTGTGGAAACTGGGCTTGGGCTGTGAGATCTTTGCCAGCGCCAGATTATGTCTCTGAGCCAAGAGCGCTTGCCCTGTTTTACTGAAAATGAGATGAATTCTGCGAGAATAGAGAGGACAGACCTCATTTACTCATCAAGCACTGTGTCTATATGGATCCCAAAGAAATTTTTCAAAGCTTAATCAGTATGCTATTGGAAATTAACTTCTGTAATGTCCAAGTGTAAGTAATGCTAGATTGTTTTCGTCAGCTTTGTATGGCAGTTGTTCAAAAGCACGTTCAAGATGTTCGATGTCAATATGTTCTCAGCTTGTGACCACCCCATCTTTTCATTACCTTTTAAAGACTGATTTCTCAGATGTGTCATACTTTATTCCACTCAGTCAATGGCAGAGTAAGCTTTTTCTGAATGTTGACACGGGTGAGAAGATCCAGAAATTTGATCCAGGGCCTAAATTGTTCATGATGTAGTCATTAGTCTGTTTAGTTAAAGTTGGCAACCATGACCAGGGGCTCAAGGTTTGACTGGTTAGATTTTGACTGGTTGATACTGCAACTACATTCTGTGGGCAAAAAGCATGTTTCTGAAGTTCAAATGTAGCCAACATTTCAATCATGATAAATAGACTCTCGGAATTTGTAGCATGTTAACGGATTTGACAATGTTAATGTACTTGGTCTTGGCGGATTAGATATTATGGACTTGATACTACGGTTGCGTATCGTTTGAATTTTAACGATTCTGAGTCTGCTTATCGATTCTTATCGATTCCCAATTTTGATTCCAATAAGGTAAAAAATTAAATAAATAAATAATATATATTAATAATTAAATATTTAAATATTAAAGAATAGCAGAGTTAACATCGATATCGAGAAATTATATAGTTGGTATTACTTTCGGAATGATTTTTTTTCAGCTGTTGAACAATAAAACTCTAACAGCCAATCAGAATCCATTCTAATTTAAGGGCTCACACATTTAAAGTGGCAGACAACATTGCGGAGAAGTTAATCGCCACTGTTTGACAAGTCAAGCCCCTTTTCAAGAAAATGGATATGGAAAACAATCGTTCATACCCTCTGAATAAACGGTGAGAAGTATTACCTTGTTTCAACAACATTGTCTTGCTTCCTTTGAAGTTGCGGTGAAAAAGACAAGTTGTCGTTTTTATTCCACTTTATTGACTACGTCAGCTAAATTCACTGTTAGATTATTAGATCGATCACACTAGCTTCACTCAAAACATTGCATGCTGAGGACACCTGCTGGTTAAAGCTTTGTAAATCCAACAAGAACAGCAAAAACATGTTCAATGATGTTGTACACACTTTGAAACCGCAGCGCACAAGCTTAGAATAAACAGACCGCTATTGTTCGTTGATGTGGATGCAAATATATTTATTGTTATAGTTATCTTTACAGTTGTCTTTACAATTTCAATCATATGAATGACCCTTAAGTCTTATTGCAAACATTTCATTGTAGCTGAATACCTTGAACAAAAAGCAACAGGCTAAACTCTTACACAAGGAACTTTTTTGTACTTAAAATATACATAAATAAAATATACATTACAAATATAGTTACAAAAGTTATTCAGTCAAGAACAGCGAGTGAATTTTCTCTGTCTTTTGTTGTTTGATTAACGTTATTATAGAAAAGTTAGCAGAAATATTAGACTGCTGTCACTTTAAGAGCTTTGCTTACACATGTGTTTTCTTTGTCAACTGTTTACGTTCACTTAAAACATAACCTAATGTGTTTACGAGAAAACTCAGTTCAGTATCATGCGCTATACAGTATGAGAGGCGGCTTTCTGTGCGCACACTTTTGATGTGTGTGCAGCACAGAAAACAGCGCTTGCGTCTTCTTGCGCTGGAATGGTTTAAAATCACATTGAAATCACTTTTTGTGTGCAGCACACTCAAATGGTTTAAAGTCATATTAATTGGACACAAAGAAATTGATTAGAGGAATTTAAATTTTATAACAAGTATCTGATTCCTGACCTTAAGTATCTGATTCCAGAACTGGAATCGATTTTCGATTCCCAACCCTACTTGATACTCCCAATAAATACATAGACTCTGGCGTGAGCTTGTAAGAAATGATGCTGGGGCAGATCTAGACAGGTGAGGTGGAGGCTTTTAGAAGAACCAACTTACAGCTGACTCTGAACCAGACTATTTAAATGTTGAGCAAGCAATCTCATTGGCTGATGAATCATCAAAGGCCAATTGAGAGAGCTTGTGCCGTGTAGTAAATGATGTGGTTGCTGGAAGAATGCATGTAAATGACTGTCTATATGGTCTGAATGAAGATTTTGAATGAACATGTCTTTGATATGCATAAGGTGGTCAGTCAAAGTCATAGCCTTGTAGGCAAGTGGGAAAGTTCTAGTCACGGCTTGAGGTCCTTTCATAACCTTGTTTCCCAATGCCTGTCTACCCTTGCACTTTCCTATCGAAATGAAGGCAAAAGGCCAAAAAATTACTTAATGTGCATAAGGCGGTCAGACCTATTGTCAAGAGAATGTGTTGGGCTGAAGGACACAGCAGTAGAGAATTTGTCTTGCTTCCAGGTACTCCAAACCTTTCCAAAGGGAAATAATTTAGGATGACAGTCACATTAGTGCTAGAACTCCTGTTTTCAGTTAACATCAACATTTTGCTTGGATAGAGCACTAAAACAAGGATCAAAGACGGAAAAATAGCATATGTACTCATACTCATGCACAGTATTGCATTGTTGCGTCACAGTTAAGTGGCTGCATTTTCTCTCGATGCAAAAACAAATGAATATTCATGTGTTTTCAGAGTAGACATGCACTGCCGTGCCTGGAATCGGCAGCTCGTCTGCATTTTAATTATCAAAAGCAGCCTGCAGAAAACATTAACATATGATCTGCTCTCTTCTGCGCTCTGTCAGTAAAATCAGACCTCTATGCTGGCCGTAGAACAACGTTAGATCCAGGCAACCTGGCATGGAGTCCTAACTTCTCTGTCTGTTTAGGCTTGAATTAGTTATTGGGGCACGCATCACTGTTGGCTTAGTGATTTGAACAAACCCTTAACCCTGACTAAATTTAAACTTTAGTCTTTACCTTTAACTTCAGAGTTTGTGCTACGAACTTGAATGGTAGCTCATAATGTGAGGCTTGTTGGGGAGAGGTGTGCTGCTACTTAACTAAAATATCGGACTTTTTCACCTGGTGGGTAAGAACTGAGCCTCTCAACACCTTAGCAATGTGTCTGTTGCACACACAAGTACCACTCCAACCCACCACTCACATATCAATTGGAAAATGTAATGTAAAACGTAGCTTATTTTCTTATTATTCCTCCCAACAAAATGTTTACCCTTTTTTGAAACGCCAACTGTCTAAAACATTCCAAAGTAAAAAAAAAAAAACCCTGTACAGATGTTTTTGAGGAATTAGACATTGGAGCACTCTCCGGAAAGACATTGGGACAATCATTTTCCTAAGCACTTATCCTGTCATTTGCAATCCCTATCCTCCCAGGTCTATGTGATATCTGGTGCATGTTTGAGCTATGACGCAGAACTTGCGCTTAATTGCACTTCAACTTGGGCTGTTGGTTTAGACTGACAAATGGTCCGTTTGGCGTGTTTTAGACCAGCAGAGCTCAACGGGTTTGAGACAGGTGACTATGCTGAGGTCTGGAGAACATGAGAATGAGGTAGAGGTGTTCCTGTGGAAGTTTCACACTGCGGTTTATTCTAATTGACTGTCCTGTCAGTACTCCCACATTTTCCAATAATTTCTGGTCCCTCTCCTCTCGTCTCTTCTGCTTCGGCCCACTCAACAAACAACTGAGAGAAGGAGAGAGAGTGAGAAGATAGGTAGGTGGTATGGCGCAGATCAAAAAGAGAGCTACATCTGCAGTTTTAGCAGTCTGTGTTTAATGGATCGGGTTTCGTGTTCAATGGAAAGTAGATGTGGTGACAGATGTGTGGCAGCAGGGAAGAGATTATTTTTGCAGAGTTGTTTTCCATGGTATACTGACAGAGCAAATCAAAGCAATCGTGAGCTACCGGCATCTTAGACAGACTAGTGGAGAATTAGATAAATGCTTATTTGAAGGAATAGTGCACTCAATAATGAAAATTCTGTTAGTTATTCAAATGTATGTATGACTTTCTGAAGTCA
Source organism: Scardinius erythrophthalmus (assembly GCF_964197995.2). Taxonomy (NCBI): domain Eukaryota; kingdom Metazoa; phylum Chordata; class Actinopteri; order Cypriniformes; family Leuciscidae; genus Scardinius; species Scardinius erythrophthalmus. The sequence continues at coordinate 34,443,360 of NC_138239.1, read as the reverse complement.
AATTAGTGAAGGAGAAGTTCAGCAGAATGTCCAAGCTGGTGTTTTCCCTCAGCGAAAGTAGAGAGTGATCAGGGCTGTCAACCTCCACAAAAAAAATGTAATCCAAAATGATTCATAGTAATATTATGTCAAGTTTTATAGCATAAAAAACCCTGCTTAAACACACCTACAGAATTTTGCTTGTCTTACTTGGTCTAATCACTCTCTAAGGCTGGTGTTTACTGATTCGTGTTAGGTTTGCCATCATGATTAAGTATCAGAAACCTCTTCAAAACCATTAAAACACACATGCCTAAACAGCTTGGCCAGGCTGGGTGACCAGTTAACCAAAGTAGCCTGGTTAAACCCTCCGACAATATTTTGCTGGTCTTAGCTGGTCCGTTCAGTCTCTATACTTGGCCAAACTGGTGTTAACTGGATTAGGTGATTGGCAAGTTGGTCTCTTAGATGGTCTAGGTGTCAGAAACCCCTCTAAAAGCATCAAAGCACACCTGCCTAACCAGCTTGGCCCGGCTGGTTGACCAGTTAACCAATGTAGCCTGGTTTAAGGTGTTTCTTTTTAGCAGGAAAGTGATTGCTGCTTCTCTGTAACCAGACCTTGTGAGATTTTGTGTGTAATATGATCCGTTTTTAAGTCTTTTTTGTCTTTTTCTCAATCATCCAGAACTTGGTTCACCTTCGAATCTGGTTACTTCAGATGTCACCGAGAGCAGTTTTGTTGCATCCTGGACTGCCGCCCCTGGCAACGTCCGTCTTTATCGGGTCACCTGGAAATCCCTGTTTTCGGAGGAAGCTGGGGAGAAAACCGTCCCCGGGGACACGCTCACCACTGTTCTGGATGGTCTTACACCGGAGACCCGCTACAAGGTTTCTGTCTATGCTGCCTACAGCCGTAAGGAGGGGCAGCCACTGCATGGAGAGGAGACCACAGATGGTAAGTCCATTCCCGCCTGCATAATGACTTCAGCACATGACCGGGTGCTCTCTGTGAGTCTGGGGTGGGCCTCTCGTCCTGAGGTAACCTACCCCAGAGAGGGAAAAAAACTTGATATACTGTATATAATGTCAGAATATTCCACTGACACACACATAAACCTCGATGAAGTATATCAGCCCTTCCAATTCGAAGTGGAACGCCAGCAGTAAACGAAGGGGTCTACAGTCTGCACACAGATTACAATTAAACTCAGCAACTAGCAAATACAATATATGTGTGATGCTTGATAATGCCGAGTTCAGACTGCACGATTTTCAAAGTAGTCGGGTCACTGTTCTTTTCACACTGCATGACTATCCAGGGTAACATTCAGTTGCTGGTGTGTTCACACTGCACGATGCATCGGCGACAGGAGGTTTCAAACTGCATGACTTTCAGGAGGAAGAATCGCCGACAACTCCTGTCTGGTCCGCAAACTACGTTTCGCAACCAAACACACGCGAGAAGTGATAAGGAAATAACGCAAAATCCCGCGTGCGTAAGACCGCAGTTCTCGCGCGAGTTTGAAATTGTTATTAAAAATAATAGCCTGCAAGAAGCTTGCGACCCAAATTGTCTGTGCACTGATTTGCAGCGAAAAGGAGAAAAAGAAAAACATTATGCGTGAGGAAATGGCTGGGAAGACAAGGGGAGCAAGGACTGTGTGTTCTGCAAAGAGAGTTTGGGGTAAATAAATAATGTTGCAATGTGCTGCTGTTGCTGCTGGTCAAGCAAATGTTTGTGCTTTGTTTCTGTTTGATATAATTGTAAATATATCTATTAAAATACTAATATTGTGGTCTATAACTCCTCCCCGAACTCCCCGCTGCTCTGTATCTGGCTCTCTCATTGGCTGTCGGTCATCGCCGATGTAGTTTTCAGTCAGAACACTTTTCACACAGCAGGATTTTGAATCGCCGACAGGTCCAGATATTTAGCATGCCAAATATCTCACGGGCGTCGGCGACTCGTCTGTGATTCTCTCAGATCGCGTCTTTGCTCATTCACACTGCGTGATTGTCACTCGCGTGAACGAGCACCGATTTGCCTGTGATTTCGGGCATTTGTCGGCGATTTCTCAAAACCTGTCGGCGAGCCAAAATCGGGGCTAAAATCATGCAGTCTGAACTCGGCATAATGTGCGTAAGTCAGATGAGTTTAGTCATTTGCCTCAGAAACTTACAAGGCTTATTAATATACTCTATGTTCTGATCCAGTCTGACTTCTGACCTATAATGCTGCCTGAATCATAATTATACACTGTTCGTTCGCTGGCCAGAGGAGAACTGAGCGACTGAGCCTGGTTTCTCTCAAGGTTTTTTTTTTTTTCTCCATCCTGCCACCTGATGGAGTTTTGGTTCCTTGCCACTGTTGCCTTGGTCTTTTGGCTTGCTTAGTTAGGGACATTTAATATTCAACAATATTATTGATCTACCTGCATTGACACCATTATATGAGAACTGAACTGAGCTAATGAACTAAATTAATAACTTTTTTTTTTACAACAAAAATGAACCATCACTGAACTTACTTAAGCTGGACTATGACGCTATTTTTTGCTGCATTATTGTCCTGTTATCACTGTAAAGCTGCTTTGAAACAATATGTATTGTTAAAAGCGCTATATAAATAAAGGTGACTTGACTTGGCCAGAAGGATAACGAAACCCACAGACGTGCACCCAAGACATATCTAGAGACCAGAATATCATACAGATTTGTGGATGGGCAAATAAGCAAACACCTAGAAACCACTGAGAACACCCTATTAATGGCCAAGCAACCACTTAAGGTGAAGCCCCATTTACTGTTGTTCGCCAAAATCCTGCTGGCGAAATCCAGTCATTTTCAATTGGAATCTTTACGTGAGGGTGAACATTTTTTTCTCTTGCTTGTGTTCAAGTTGGTCGCATGAATTCTATGCGCTTAGAAACAGAAAGCTGCTTGCTTTTAAAGTAACTTCTGTGTGAGTGGTGTTTCATGCATTGCTAGACTATTGACAATGCACAACAGACCTTTTTTTGCGCATGAAATGTGACCATGCCATTAGAACACCCAAGCAATCATATAGAAATGTACAACTTGAACACCTTAGCAGCACCCTGGCACCCATCCTCAACACCCTAGAAAGTTTGTTTTATTCTCATCGTTCATGTTTAGGCGAGTTTAATTGCTAATTTTTCTGCAACATAATGGCATGGTCTCTGAAGGCCCTAATACAGAAATGTCTCTGTGTTCATTCTGATATGGGAAAAGTGACTATAATTTCCTTTCATAAGCTCAACACCAAGCCTGGGCAGAGCGTCATTGCCATAGGTTTGCGTCATTGCCACTGTTTCCTCTAAAATACCTCTGCACATATGGTGTAGTGTACAGAGGTGTAGAAGAGTGTGTAGTGGCAGATTTAATGATTTGCACATGTTCTCTATTATCAAAGGATGCAGGATTTTAACACTCTACAGCACTTATTGTATCTTCTTACTTAGTAATCAATTGAGCAATAGTTTAGAGCTGGTTAAGCATGCTGTAAATTTGCAATTGGATTATCTTGCTGTTTGTTTATTGTCTGTCATCTTAAAAGTCCAGCAGTTGAGCCAAAAACAGTCTTCTGGCTCAGGCTGCTGCATTTTATTTCTGCCATCACTCTATTCCTTACCTCCTCCAGGACCAACATTAACACAGTGTCTTTTTGGAACAGGGATTCTTTGAAAACTTGGAAGTGTTGTTTTCCATCCATAAAATTCCCAATTTGAGAGTGTTCCATGGGCCGATTAAAGCGGACAATTCATTCCTTTCCCTCCTGCGTAAAAACACTCTGGTCATGGCATAAAGAGAGAACATTACAGACAGTCCTAGAGCGTCTGCGTTATGCATGACGTACAACCATTTCGGCATGTCTGGTTTCACACAGTTTGGAGATTCGTGGCCTGTGTTAGATCAGGATTATCTTGGCAGACAAACTTTCATTATCCAGATGGTTTGGTTTTCATGACCCCTAGGAATTGTTGTTGAATCAGTCCAATATTTAATGAACATTCTCTTTCATTTATCTCTCTAACAGTGTCGGCCGCTGCCAGAGTTCTTACGGTGTCAGAAGAAACCGAGAGATCCTTGCGGGTGACATGGAAACCAGCACCCGGCAATGTTGTCAATTATAGGGTGACGTATAAACCTCAGGGTGATACACGTCAGTTGGCCTCCAAAGCACCAGGAGGCACCGACACTTTAGTCTTGAGGCGCCTGCAACCCCAGACCACATACGATATCACTGTGGTTCCCGTCTACAAGTTTGGTGATGGAAGAGTAAGGCAAGGAGAAGGAACCACATGTAAGTTAACAGAAGATATTTGATAACTTGTTTAGGTTAAAGGTGACCATTGTTGTCTAATACAAAACTGTTTATTATCTCTGTAGTGTCTCCATATAAAGCTCCCAGAAACCTGCAAACTTCAGAGCCCACTAAAACCAGTTTCAGGGTGACCTGGGATCATGCTCCTGGGGATGTGAAGGGCTACAAGGTCACCTTCCATCCCACTGGGGAGGATGTGGACCTGGGAGAGCTGCTTGTAGGCCCCTATGATAACACAGTGGTTCTGGAGGAGCTAAGGTATGAGACGCCAGAGCAGACACATAAAACACTTAACAGACATCTGAAGAAATGCCCTATTAAACACCTTTAAAGCCAACGTGAAATCAAATGTACACTATATGGTCTTACTCATAGTTTTCAGTCATGTGAATGGCATGGAGACCTGGGACCGATTGCACAAACTGCTTTGACTAGTCTTACGAGTTAGTTGTATACTTTTTTCTCTGAGACTGGACATAACTTTAAGTTGGTTACATAAAAAGTTTGATTGGTCAGAAAGTAAGTAAGACTGATTAGCCCTTGGCTAACTGCCAGATGGTCAGACTAATTAAGCTTAACTATGACACTAATAGTGCACCACTGGCACTTTATTTCGATGGTCCACTTTAGACTCTCTAATAACTATAAGTAACTTTGCAACTACATGTGAACTAACTCTCAGTAGAGCATTAGTAGACTGTTAGATTAGGGTTAGTAAGTTGACATGTAGTTGCAAAGTTTCTTACAGTCAGTAGAATGTCTGTTGGGGAGCATCAAAATAAAGTGTTGGCAGATATTAAGCAGACCGTCTACTGATACTCTGATGAGAGTTTGTTGACATGTAGTTGCAAGGTCTGTACTGTCTAAAGTGGGCCGTAGAAATAAACTGGAAATGAACCGGAAATGAACCGGAAATAAACCGTAAACCGTAGAAATGTTACCGGCACTGTTTTGAATTGAATCAACATTGAATATACTTGAGCTGAATAATGACACTATTCAGGCCCGGGGTGGGTAATTGGGAGAATCGGGAGAATTCCCGATGGGCCGCTTCACTTTTGGGCCGGTCGAGGATTTTTTTCCCACATTTGTCACGTTCGTTACATTAGGCTACACACGTTCCGCATTCTGACACCATGTGGGTTGTACCATGTGAGGGAGTTCTCCCCTCCCCTCCTATAGAGTTGGTTGGGTCCATAGCCCGTCTTTTCCAAAACGTTTTCTCAGGTAGGCTACCGCGGCACCGCCGGCACCTATCGATAGCTGGGCCGGCCCTACCGTAACTGTACGCGTCAGGGAGGGAGGGAGGGGAGGAAGAGGCCAGGAGGTATGGAAGCTTTGTTTCCGCCACAGAATAAAACATTTTAAAAGATAATTGCGACTTTTTAGTTCACAATTGCGAGTTTACATCTCGCAATTCTGACACTATTTCTCAGAATTGCGAGATATAAAGTCAGAATTGCGTGAAATAAAGTCGCAATTGCGTGTTATAAAGTCCGAATTGCGTGAAATAAAGTCGCAATTGCGTGAAATAAAGTCGCAATTGCATGTTATAAAGTCAGAATTGCAAGATGTAAAGTCAGAATTGTGTGAAATAAAGTCGCAATTGCTTCTTATAAAGTCTAAGTGAATTATTATTTAACCTTTACATTATTTGTTGAACCATGGAATTAATACAAACTACACAATAGTAAGAGCTGAACTGTTGCTTCATTTGTCCAATTTGGAAAAAGTGCTAATATGTGGAATTCCACCATGGAAAAAGTGGGCCGGCCTTGGGCCTGAAACTCCCGGGCTGAAAAATGGCCCCACTCCGGCCCTGACACTATTGTTTTCCATAGAGCTGCTTTACAGCTGAATTTAAGTTGTTGTGTTTATATTCTGGGCTCATCTGCTTACCTGTACAAAGTATTCATCATCAATTAGGTTTATACTGAATTTGGTCTTTTAAAATCCCTGTAAATTTCTTAGTACATTAGTATTTATTACATGCCTGGCAACAGAGGAAAGCCTCGATGATCAAGCACAATTTCATTCCTATAAGCATGTGACTTCAAGTGAAATTGTGCTTGATCATCGATTAGCCTTTTAAGGTTGATAAATGAGATTGTTGACTGATTTGTGTCACTCTCATCTCAGGGCCGGCACCAAGTATACAGTGAGTGTGTTTGGCATGTTTGATGGAGGAGAGAGTATGCCATTGGCTGGAGAGGAGAAGACCACCCTCTCTGACGCCCCTGCACCTCCAACCATTCCAACTCCAGGTAAGATTAATGAAAAAAACCCTGGTACTTTAACCCTCTCAAACTAACCAATCAGATCTCATGTTACCGCAGAGCACTGAGGTCGTTACATACAAAGTAACTTGTGTTCCGAAACAATTAGCATACACCATTCATTTTGATATATGGAACAAAACTGTTGGTCTGCTATGCATTTAGGCTCCATATATAAGTGTAATATTTTAAAGTTCTTTGTCAGTTCAGGAATTGGAAAAATAGGCTGCAGTCTAATGCTTTGAGTAATGGCAAATACCTTTCAGCACAGCTAATTGTGTTGTGAAAGAGCAGACAGGGTGACTGCGCCACATGGTAGCCATGTCTCTGCCTTCGCATGGAAGGACTCTTGAATTTCAAGAGCTAGAAAGATTATCTGCTTACAATTACCAATGCTTTACAACTTGGTTAGGAAAAAAGTGACATACAGAATGAAAGCTTTGCATATGGTCTGCTGACCCTTGCCTGGAATGTCGATTCTAATTGGAAACAGATCCGATGGTGAGGGTCGGCTGACCGACACCAGCGGGAGAGGGAAAGGGAAATATTCCCAGGCAAGAGCTGAGGTGTAATGCACAGCTTGTCATTTGCATGCGACAGACACTAACAACAACAGCAAAAAAAAAGTTTAATTGGTAACACTTTACATTAAGTTTCCATTTGTTAACATTAGTAAGCTACATTATGAACTAACAATAATAAATACGAGCAAAGGATTTATTATTATTCTTAGTTAGTCAATTTCAACATTTACGAATACATTATTAGAATCAAAAGTTGTATCTGAGCTAAAACATGAACTAACAATGAACAGTTGTATGTGTATTAACTAATGTCAACAAAGAATAATACATACTATAAAACATTTTTATTGCTCTTTCTTAGTTAATGTTAATGCAAAAACTAGCGCTAACTAATAGGACCTTCATATAAAATAACATGAATTTTTCAATTTCTTAGTATTTAGTCTGAGATTTTGCTTTAATGGCAGCAGCACTCAAGCCTCCACAACTCCACATGTTTGTTCAAAACATGATTATCATGTTTTCCATGGTCATGTATCAAAGTTAACATGGTCAATCCACAAATTTGCTTATTTTATTAGTGAACTAGTGGAGAATCTTAAATATTTCGTATTCGTTTTATGTCACGATGTTTCTTTTTTTTTTTTTTTTAAATCCCAACACCTTTAGGTTATTTCCAGTGTTAAATTAGATTTTGAATTGCAGATTTTCAATATTGTCTTTGCCATTTGGCCACTATACGTAAAGGAGCCACATTGAGCGGTTGATTGAATAGAATACATATGACTCTAATAGGAAACAGCAGATCTGATAGTTACGTAACTACTTAAAATCATACATCTGCTTTATCCATTTTCAATAAAAGTTTACTGTTACACTTTATTTTGATAGTCCTCTTTAAACATGCTACTAACTATAAGTAAATTTGCAACTACATGTCAACTAACTCTCATTAGAGTTTAAGTAGACTCAGACTGTGAGGTTCGGGTTTAGTAGGGTAAGTTGACATGTAGTTGTAAAGTTAAGAATGTCTGTGGGGAGCATCAAAATAAAGTGTTGGTTGATTATAGTTAGTACAATGTCTAAAGTGGACCATCGAGGTGTCAAGTGTTACCAAGTTTACTGAAATATATCCATTACAGAGAGTACTTTTTCCAGTGGACTTATAATGCAGAAAAGGTTTTTGATTGATATTATTGATTGTAAAAATTATCTTGTGAAAGGTAAAGTGTTTCATTTTTCCACGGTTAATATACTTTTAGTTTAGCATGCACAGATAGCTACAACGGGATTGTGTGCGTGCAATGCATTGACCAAGCGTTTGCATCGGTGTTTGCTTTACTTGCTTAAAGTATGTTCCTGGCCTTTGTGTTTAGGGTGCAAGGAGTCGTCATTTAAAAGTGAGAATTCCACATTACATTTGAGAATGAACACCTGTTTGGGCAATAAATCTCTTTTAAAGCCTTAGATAATTCGTTTTATTGATACTAAGAAATTCCCACACAGTGTCTAGCTAAAACATTTCATAATATCCACAGCATTTTAAGATATTAGCTGGCTATATATCGATTGAGTGTTATCTATCCATGTTTTTTGTTGCTTGAGGGAATGATCTATAAACCAGACAATTATGCAACATGTTCTCTTTGAGCAGGGCCAGACGGGCGGCGCTTTCCCCTCTTTTCCCTTCATTCAGGTATCTGGAGAGACAGCGCGATGGGACACAGACCAAGACGTCTCTTACGAACAAAGAGTTTATAGTTTAAAATATGTTATTTAACACAATATGTAAAATGTATCATCTTTTCAAAATGCCAAATAAACGGTTTTGTCATGCTTGGCATGACTGTGTGAATATTTTGTGTCCTAAGCTTCGAACTGCGTCCTTTTTCACAAATCACAATCCATTTTTAGCTTTGCGACTGCTTAAAACTAGTTTTAATTATTATTATTATTCATTTTATGATAATTAACTGACTGACTGAATTGTTCTCTGGTCGTACAGATGTAACGTGCAAAACCACCGCCCAGGCCGATATCGTCCTGCTTGTTGATGGATCTTGGAGCATCGGTCGTCTAAACTTCAAGACCATAAGGGCTTTCATTGGTCGCATGGTGGGTGTTTTTGACATCGGACCGGATCGCGTCCAGATTGGTAAGAGAAAATGATCCTGAATCCTATAATAGCGAGAAGGTTCACAGCTAAGTGACACCCATAGGAAGGAAAAGTCATGAAATAGATCTCTTTAGTATTGCAATTATTTCTCCTAGACATGAGAAAATATGTCTCCTAGACATATGTTTCTCCTAAAAATGACATTTGTAATCTCACATCTGTGCTTTATAGAGTTTCAGAAGAACAATGTCTCAAACTGATACCACATTTTGCAATCAAAATCAAATCTCAGTATTACCTCAAACATTCTCCTGGGCTGCTATGCACATGCATTTTATAGCGTATACTCTTGCTATGTTTTTAACATTTTGGGAGAAACATGTAAGAAGATGCTACCGTCATCTGTGTATAAATATGAACACTGTGTTGTCTGTTTATAGGTCTGGCACAGTACAGTGGAGACCCGAAGACAATGTGGCACCTGAATGCTCACAGAACCAGACAGGAACTGCTGGATGCCGTGTCCAATCTACCCTACAAAGGAGGAAACACTCTGACTGGTAAATCATATTGTATTCTGATCTATACGTCAGACCCAGCATCAATCATTGGTGCGAAAATCCCAAAGTGTGTGTGGAAAGTTGTCATGTTGTCATCAGTTCTCTAGATTGTCTTTGAATGGCGTAGCATAAACACTGTAAAGCCTGACATAATAAATAATAGTCATAATGCTAGTTTAAACGCTTAGTTTATGAACAAATTTCTGTAGTTTTTGTTACAATGCAATGATGATTGAAAGATGAACAAATAAACCTTCCTCAAAAGCCTGATGATCATGTTTGATACTCACATTTGAACAAGATTTTTCTATGTTATTCTTAGAAAGAATAAGAAGTTATTCTTATGTTTACTTTATAAAAATTAGGTCAGATTTCACCGCAGAAAGACACGTGAATCACAAGCTGAAGGAGGATGTTTGTACAATTATACTAAAATACCTTTTATTTGCTTAAACTATCAATCAGACTACAGAAGGACAGATTTTTCAGCATTTAGAGACCTTAAAATGTGCGTATCAAGTATGATACAGTAGGCTTTATAGGGTTAATATTGGTCTTCACTAGACTTAGACCGATGTGTCCATGTACTTTTGGCCATGTTGTGTATTAATTAGACTAATATTACCAATATTGCCTTATTCCGCAGGCCTTGCTTTAAACTACATCCTTCAGAACAATTTCAAACCTAACGTTGGGATGCGTCCAAACTCCCGGAAGATCGGTGTCCTGGTTACTGATGGCAAGTCACAGGATGACATCTTGGTCAACTCCCAGAACCTCCGGGACCAGGGGATTGAACTATATGCCATTGGTAAGAACGAGTTTCCCCTTATGGTCAGGAAGACTTCACGGTCTGAAGTGAAAGACACTGGATAATGAGTTAAAAGTCTGTTCACTCGGCGGCCATATTTGCAAAGCCTCTGGGCTGCTGTTTCTGGCATCCAAGACCAAGTCCTGTCTACTTGAATGGGGGAATCCTGAAATCTCAAAAACTGCTTACCAAACTCACTTTTAAATAACATATTTCAAATTAGCAACAAAATCTGATATTAATTGTCCCATAAATTATGTTTCTTATGCTCAAGTAGCATTAAAAAAGCGTATATTTCAGGCTGGACCAACCAATGCGCATGTGCAGTCCTAATCGTGTTGAATATCTGAATAATCTCCAGGTGTAAAGAACGCAGATGAGAATGAGCTGAGGGCCATCGCTTCTGATCCCGATGACATCCACATGTACAACGTGGCTGACTTCTCCTTCCTTCTGGACATCGTGGACGACCTGACGGACAACCTGTGTAACAGTGTCAAAGGTCCAGGTATGACTGAGGTCAAACAATAGGCCTGAGAGACTGTGTGTTGCACTATTACAGCGCTGTGATGCAGTATTGCAGAGGGAAAAGGGATGGTCAATGAGAGAAATGTAGAGTAGGAATTGACTGGATAATGATAAGTGGGCGGTCCATATGAGAATGGAGGTCTAGGTGACATTAGTGAAGAAAAGTTGTTTCATAGGAACGTCTTATTAGCTTTTGATTAAAGATTAAGAACATAAGCGCTACAATGGGATGTTAAGGTGTATTTTAGGCATGATGCAAAATAGAGTACCTTAAAGGGGTGGTATAATGCCTGTAAAATAAGTCTCTGATGTCCCCAGAGTGTGTTTGTGAAGTTTTAGCTCAAAATACCCCACAGATATTTTTTAGGGCTATCTACCCTGCACAAAAGCAAAGATGAAAATCAACAACAAAACTTTCCTGAGCTCCCTCTCTAACCAAAAACAGGAGAAAATTGTATTTAAAAAAAATAAAAAGGCACCCTTTCCCTACATTTCCAAGATAATCTAGAAATAAGCAAAGCTAATAAGATTTATACAATACCTTTTAATTACCCACAGGTAGAGATATCAACACTAAAAAGCAAGCTCTATCACTCAGCACAAAACAAATGAGTATAGGTCCACTCTAACTCCAGTATAAGCACGATTCACCAAAACACACAATCTCAATCTGAGGCTGGGGGAGAAGTGTTCCTCAGCACAGGCTTCTCGGAGTGCTGCATTTATACTGCTCAGCTCAGACTCAGGCATGCTCACAACGAGTTGCAGCTGATGGTAATTAACCTGAGTGAAAGAGAGTGAGGGAGAGAAACAGAACACAACAGAGGCCATACAAGCAATTTCTCACAACACATTAATTAAAAGACCCTGGGACGTAACATAGCATGTTAAACTTGTCACTTTTTGAGGATGAGCAAAAACGCACCTTTAAATGCAAATGAGCTGCTGCTCCCGGCACAGTGGGCGGAGCTTCAACAGCTTGTGTCATTTTACCTCACACAGACATGCACTGGAAATTTCTAAAACTTTTAGCCTTTTATGTTCAAACCGGAGTCAGAAAGACGGAGAGACTCAAGAAGAAGTGACAACATGTAGAAGCAACAGGACATTTCTGAATGGTTAGTTTATGAATTTATGTAGCTTTTTTTCGCTTGCAAATTCCGTCACGTAAATAGCGAATCCGCCATAGCGCGAGCGCAACTGGCATTTAAAGGGAATAGGAAATGAGACTCTGATTGGTTTATCGCACGTTACACCCAAAACACACCCATTACTCATTAAGAGAATAGAGACAACCCTTTTAGACCATGCGCCGGGAGCACCGACCATTTTTCCAGTCGTTAAAATAGCAAAAGTGGATTCAGACACGCCCTAAGTGCACTTGCGTCGTGCGCTTTAGACCATGAGCTTAGATCATTAAAATAGGGGCCCACTGTCTTGAGTGACAAGTGTTTTTTGTTTGATTATTTGTTTTTTAAATGGTGGCAATGGCAACATGAAAAAAGACATTAAGGAATTAATTATGATTATCATCATTATCAGTTTCCTGACAGGTAATATTCTTCATTAGGCTGTTTTATAGAATAGAGCGCAACAGCCGGGTTTGTATTTGTATAATACTTTTAACACAGACTTGCAATGAGTTATGACATTATCATAAATCGCTGCAAAAGCTCACTCATCAAGCATTGCGGATAAAGCAATCGAGTCATTCCACTGCGCTCAAGCAACCTATACATTTGTATATACCTGAATATTTCATCAAACATAAAAAAAAAAAAAAATGTTTATAGTTAACATTTTATTGTATCATCCTTTAAAAACTTCTTTTTTTTTTTTTTTGCAATGCTTCAAGGTTCTTTACCTTTTAAAAGATGTTACACCGTCGATTTTTCAGCTTTGGCTTTTTTCCCCTCGTTTTTAAATATTGTACTTTTTGCTTCTATCAAATTTAAAATGTTATGATATTATTTCTCTGAGCTGGTTGATTTGGTTCATTGCAAAAATTTCTACAGGGAACCTATGTCTCATTTTTTACTTTGCTACACTGGAAGAAGAAAAAAAAAATTCTCAAGAGATTATAGGAACTATAAAACTGTAATTATCTAACAGTGCTCTAAATGTGTCAGAAGATAATACTAATCATTTGGAGGTTCAGAGTATTAACAGTAGCTGGTCTTTATTTCAGTGTTTTACTGCCGGGCCGTTTCTTGACTGGGCTGCTTCTAGCCTCTGTGTACTTTTGTTTTTTGGAGCCTGGAATGTCTGTCTGCGCCTGGATCAAGTATCAGAGTGTCAAAGTTTCATCACAAAGAGGTCAAGCCTTCAGGGGCTCGGTTTTGTAAACAGAGGGAGAGAAAAGGAAAAGCGTATTTAGACCCATAGGCGTTGATAGCACTCCATCAACATAATGGCACTGCAATTTAGCCACAATTCACATACGCAGCTTAGCATTGGCATATGAAGATGGATTTTTTTAAAGATTATAAGAAAGAGGGTGATCAGAAATACAAATATTTACTGTATATTGAATATATATACAGTAGTCAACATTTGAAGTGGATCAAAACCTTTCATCAAAGTTATACATGGATTTCGAAAAATACCCGTTCTTGTCTTAGGACAACTTTGATTAACTTTTTTTGATCCACTTCGAATGTTGACTATATATATATTTAAATTAATGGTGACGTAATAATGACTGCCACAACCAAGGTTTTTGTGTCCAGAAAACACAATACAGCATCCAATCATCCATTCACATGTGGAAATAGATCAATAAAAAAAGTCAGTAATTTGAATATTCATATCATTATTCTACTCAAATGCATCACAGTATGAAATTGAACTCTAAAATAACTCTAAAATTCGAAATAAGTATAAAACATACTAGGAACATCATGAAAACCTTGATTTTGTTTCACAGAATTATGGGTCAGATTCAGAAACAGCCCTGATGACAGTAGACATGTAACAGTGTAATTCTGGAGTGTGTGTGTGAGGTGGGGGGGTCAAAGGCTAAACCCTAATGACCATCATTACCCGTGACAGGAGGAGGCGGCCCGGAGCCACCCACCGATCTGACGACCTCAGAAGTGACCCATTACTCCTTCCGTGCCTCCTGGGTCGGCCCCGATGGGCCTGTGGAGAAGTACAGAATAGAGTATGTGAGCCCAGCAGGAGGAGAACCACTACAGGTATGAGCACCTCATGTCCAGGTCAGGATGACTATTCCTCATGCTTAGGCTTAGGGATTAGAACTGAAGGATTAAAAACTCATCGAACATCATTTCAGTGATGAGGAAATTACTTTTAAACGTAATGCGTTACAATATTTATTACTCGCTAAAAAGTAACTAATTACTACTTACTTTTTTAAGTAAAGTAATGTGTTGGCTGCGGCTCACTCTCTTCCGGGGCTTTTTTTTTTTTTACTTTCTTTTTTGCAAGTGTTTAACACAGTTATGCACTCTATATAACATACACCTTCATTTCTTTTAAAAATGCATATTCTGAGCGAGTTTCCTGAGAGAGTTGGAGGGTTATATTAGCTACTGTACAAATCGTTTTATTGAAAGTTGTAAGTAATGTGTTTTGTTAATTTTGTACTTTTTTTTCTGTTTCCGCGCACACCTAAGTGACTAGGAAGAAGAGAGATAATTTTAATTCAGTAGTTTAAAAAATGTTTCAACAAATTAATCAAACTGAAAAGTAAAAAAAAAAATGTTTTTTTTTTTGCGAGCCAGCGCCAACATTTTTGATAATTTTCACAAAACTTTCATGGCCCCCAGAATATTTTGTTTTATCAATATCTGAACATGCAATATATCAAAAGAAAGACTAGACATTTTATTCTAGCTTTATGCATCCTTTCTTTTTCATCAACACTTGAATGCGGGTAAGTTTCATGAAAAAGCAACATTTTGAACAAAAAACTGAGAAAATCGCGTTTTTGTCAAAGATTTGGATTGGATTCATTGAATTCAGAATGCTGATCAAAACAAAGATGCAGTAGATAGAGTTCATCAACACCCCCAAAGCTTCACAGTCCTAGAGCTCGTCTTGGGTCGACATTTCATTCAGTAACATTGGGCAGTTTTATATGCTTTTGAATGTTTGATGATCGCGTTAGCTTACATGTGCGTAAGCAATCCTCTATCGCTTGTTTCTTCTTCTTCTTTGATGTTTTTGGATCCGGAGATTCTGTACTATTTCTGAAGATGTGTAAAAGTGCCTTCTACCGCATAGCAGTGAAAACATTGTTTGTTGGGAAAACACGTCGATGGAGGGGCAGTGTTAATGTTTAAATTTCGAAAGTAATGCATTACTTTACCCATTACATCAAAAAAGTAATCTGATTACACAATGCACGTTACTTGTAATGCATTACCACAAACAATGCACATAAATGATGCTAGAGCAAAGGACAAAGTAAGCCAAAACTAGTCTGGAAATTATTCGGAAAGGGTAACTTGTATTTGACCTAGAAATGATTCATTTGTTTTCATTGCAAACACAGTCATGTCCTATTCTTGTGTGTTCTCACCTTTATTCTGTTCCTCGGTTGCAGTTGTTTGTCGACGGGACGGTGACGACTGTGGTCTTGGAGAGTCTTACCCCGCTGACGCAGTACATGGTGAAGGTTTACTCAGTGGTGGGAGAGGAGAGCAGTGACCCCCTCAAAGGCACAGAGACCACACGTAAGTGTGCATTTACCCATAATTCACTCTTCAACAGAACAGCCAGAGCCAATTCCTCAACAATATGTGTCAGCACACCAAAACACACAGCAAAACATAATCACAAACAGAATGAATTCCACAATGGACAAATGTAATTGCTGTTTTGGAAGTACATATTAATGAGGTTGTGGCTTTGCTCTTCTATATATCACGGTGATATCATTTTTAGACGTAATACCTTGTTTTTTTGGAACATTTTAAATGGTAAATTTAGCTTGGTGTACCATGGAAATACCATAGTATTTATATACAGTAATCATTCACATGTATTGTGTCACACAAAACTTGGGTGATTCTCACAAAAACATATCTAACACTTTAAAAAAAAGAAATAAATTAATACTTGTATTCAGTAAAGGATGCATTAATTTGATAAAAATGACAGTAAAGACGTTTACATTGTAACAAAAATCTACTTTTTAAAGTTTATCGCCTTTTTTAAAAACTTTCTATTCATCAAATTATCCTGAAAAAATATGTACCATGGTTTCCACAAAATATGAAGCAGCACAACTGTTTTTAACACTGATAATAATAATGTTTATTGAGCAGCAAATCATAATATTAGAACGATTTCTGAAGGATCATGCGACACTGAAGACTGGAGTAATGATGCTGAAAATTCAGCTTTGATCACAGGAATAAATTACATTTTACAATATATTCCCATTGAACAATTTCACAATATGCCTGTTTTACTGTGTTTTTACTGTGTGATCAAATAAGTGCATCCTTGCTGAGCATGTTACTGTAAAGCAACATATTGATATTTTAGTATCATCTTTACTGGTTAAAAATGACCAGGATTTGCAGATGTTTAGCCAGACTCTGAGAAGGTGCAATTAAAATGCTACGCAATGTACATTGCTAATAAATGTGCTATTATTGCTGTACTTTTTTTGCCATATTTAACCCTAATGCCATCATATTCCTTTCACAGCGCTCTGAATGTGACCGTTTCATACGGCATGATGCTGCTTTGCACCGCGAAGTGTCACTATGTGATTTCATGTACATACATTGTCTTTACACTGAAAAAAGGATTTTCTTACTCAGTATTTTGACTTGTTTTCCAGTACAAATATCAAAATGTTTTTAAATCAAGATCAAATTTACTTGAGAAACAAAATGACATGAGATATGAAGTCTTGTTTTCTGAAAAATGTATCAAAATTAACCGAGTTTACGCTTAAAACAAGAAAAAATGGCTGCCAGTAGGGTAAGAAAAATAATCTTGGTTTCCCTTTGAATTAAGTTGATTATTCTTACCACATTGGCAGACATTTGTTCTTGTTTTAAACAGAAACTTTATTTTGATCTTAAGTCATTTTGATTCTCAAGTAAATGTATCTTGATTTAAAATAGTTTAGATTTAGTTTAGAAAAACGACAAAAATACCATTGTAAGAAAATAATTTTTGCAGTGAATATGTCGACATTTGCATATCTGTCTGTCTGTCAATCATTTCCATCACGCGTGTATCCCATGATCATTCTCATCCAACCATCGTCTATCATTCCATTCCACCTGGTCACGCATCCATCAATCCACCTGGAATGCTTCCATGTTCCCATTCGAGCTTCAGTTCGCTTAGAAGGATAGTCAGGGATCGAAATGAATAAGAGAAAGAGAGAAAAGTCATGTTCCCCTCTGTAGTGCCTCTCAGTGCTGTGAGGAACATGAACATCTACAAGGTGCGCTCCACCACCATGAATGTGAGATGGGACGCGGCTGAAGGGGCCACAGGCTACATGCTTCTCTACAATGCCCTAAACGCCACTGAACCCTCTGAAGAGCAGGAGGTACGGTGACGACACACAGTTTAACCACTGCCCAAACTGCTAGCCCAATCTCAAACTGTCCACACTGCAAAAAAATTCTTACTTAGTTAATGACTTAAAGGGATACTTTCAATAAAACGTGGCATTTTTTGACTGGAGACTGAGACCTGACTAGAGAAAACAAAGAAAAAATGCTGTTGTCTTCCCTTTTTACAAATATCGGTAGGTAGGGAAACTTCAACACCCATAATGCACTGGGCATGTTGCCGTCCAAGGCCACCTCCACCAGTCTGCTATGGATAGGCTTAGAGTCAAACATGGTGCGTTTAAGTCATGTCAGAAGGATTGTATTTATGAACTGAACGCACATGAACGCCACCACAAAGTCTTTTCTTTTAGCCCAGAGTTTTACCAGTTGAGAAACATGGCAGAATATCACAATACTTAATGGTATTTAACAGTGCATTTAGCTGCGTTTCCATTACCCTTCAAATTGCGCAAATTGAAATTGAAAATACGGCCAATGGAAACATCAATTTCACAAAAATTCCCATATATCGCAAAAAAGTTTTTAAGCTCGCATGAGGTGGTTTTTCAGGCAATTTGAAAAAGGAATATTTCGCAAAACTGCAATGGAAACAGTTTTTGTGCATTTAAAGGTCACCTGGCATAAGTAAACGTCAATCATTCACTAAAGAAGGTTTGTGTGTTTGGACAGAAGACGAGACAAGAGTTCTTCATTAAACTCATTTAAGATAAAAGTATAACTGGAATACTGGATTCAAAACAACAAATAAATGGCACAATTTATCATGACCTTGAAGCAGACATGAGGGAGAAACACCTCATATGTGCCGCTCACGAGTATAAGGGGTTTTCCTTGCCATTAATGCTTGGATGGGATATACATAAACCTACCAACATCCGTTGCCATGATTTTTTGGGAATGACTTATCATGAGAGAAAAAAATAACATTTTAGTCTCATAACATCGGTTAATGGAAACGCCGTCATTTCGCAATAGTTTTTTATCGATGTCTAGAAAATATTGCAAGTTTTGCGCAAATCTGTGATTGAAACACGACTATTGTCAAGCTTGTTTTTTTTTTTTTTACAACAGAATAAGCTTATTCCCTGCACAAAATATGATAGCATTGTAAAATAACAATGTAAAGTGGCTTCATAAACTAATTAAAAACATTAACATGAACATTAGTGACTTAAACTCACCTGACTTTGTAAACACGTCTTCCCAACTCGTAAATACTAACTTCCCAGGAGAACTTGAACGCACCAATAGAGTGGTGCAGGTATGATGTCAGAACCGTGGAGACTTATTCACCATTTGTTCCTTCAAGGTTTTCCTATGGGATTTTTTATTTATGTATATCTTTATCTTTAGCATATCTTTGACTATACTTTGACGTTTTGTTCTAAAATGTAATCTGCACTCACTCACACCCCAAGCTGTCTTATCTAGTTACTTATTAGAAACATAAGTTCCCTTTCAAAAGGGAACTCGCACTCCGTCGATTGACGCTAAGGGGGGAACGCCTCAGGTGTGACAGGTGTCTGAAATTACTATCAAATCACGGCGATCATATTGACCGGCGACAGCCCATATTTCATGTATAAGGGCGCCTTGCAAAACATGATAATCATCTTTTCGTCTGAAGGGACTGTTTGGGAGACAGGCCCCGAGGCATGGCGAAAAGACGCAGTGTCTCGTTCCCTGTTCTCAGGGAACAGAGGTTACAGTCGTAACCTAGACGTTCCCTTTCCCCAAGAAGGGGGCGGGCCTTGGCCTAACGACTCCCATGTTACAGTCGTAACCTAGACGTTTTCAAAAATGAACATAACCACTTCAAAATTCGCGTTTTCGCTATAGTTGTAGACAGGGACGTCGTTAGGCCTATTTTAGGGGGGCTGAAGCTACCCCAAAATGTTCCTAAGCCCCCCTAAATGAAAATAAGAACAACAATAACAATTCGATTTATCAATAACCGTATCCTCATTCATATTTAGACGCAACAAATGATATATACAGCTACAAAAAATAGCCGAAAAGTCGGAAGTTGGACTGAAGTACAAAGAGTCGTTGTGCTATCAAGATGATGCACCGCACCGTCTCATTGCATTGGTGTGAACTGTGGCAGCTTTCAGAGCGTTGCAGACCGGAGCGCTGCAAGAAACTGGAGGATTCATCTCGTCTCGTCGTTACTCTAGTCTGAAGTTGAACTTGCTATGCACCCCTCCCCCCCCTCATCACGGTAAAACACAATGAAACGTGCATCACTCTACTTTCGTTTTCAATAACGTAATTCTCTTCAGGGAAAACCAATCAAGGCAAACATCGAACATATCGAAAACAAGGACTCGACAATACCGCTTTTTTTTTTCTTTTTTGAAGGGAAAAGTGAGAGAGAATTGTAGCCCATCCGGACAAATGCCCTGATTAAAACAATTTTTAATATAAAAATTTAAAAAAACTAGGGAATCACTGAAAACGTGAGGAAGATTCTGTTTTATTTCATTTATTGTAAGTGGCGATTGATAGCCCTATAATGTAGGCTACTGACCAGTGGTGTAGTCTACGTGATACGCAGGTATACGCCGTATACCCATAGGCGTCGATTTCGGGGGGGACGGGGGGGACGTGTACCCCCCGGTTTTCCTCATGAGTCATTTTGTACCCACCACTTTTAACTTCCCTCCATATTAATTTGACTTTTGGTTCGATTTTTTGACAGTTTTCAGTTGGGAGGAGCATGAGAGAGAAATTTGGTAATCATTGTCTGACCCAACAAAAAAACATTATAATATTCGTTTTATTTTATTTTCCATGTTCGCATTTATGAGGGAAAAAAGTTTACGGTTACGGACGTAAAGCGGTCTGAAAGCGGCACTAAAAGACTGCTTTAAAACTTTCACAGACACCTCAAACAGAACAGCTGCCTTTCTTTAAAGTGAATTTCGTTTTGTATTAATTATATCTTAATTTTAATCAGTGTTTCATGAACCATTTGCCTGGATTTAATAGCCTATATAGCTAAAAAGTAAATATAGCAGAATCATACGGTGACGCATTGCACATATATTATTTTTTCACCTCAATTATGTCTAATAACGAAATCTTATGTCGTTTTAAAATAACGATGCATTTTAATTGTTTATTAATGAGCTAGTCTTTTCTAAATCAGTGTAGGCTGCCTGCATCTCCACATCTCCGCTGTAATGTAGCCTAGATGCGCCTTTTATACGGACAGGATTACATAATCAGATGGTAGCTACCGTATTTGCTTTCGATTGGATTTTTTTTTCGTTGGTGGACATTTTTTTTATTAACTTTATTGTTATATTTCTCATGTCTGTGAGGCTTGTCTACTCTATACACTGTTTGTCAGTTCATTTTTGAGGCGCGCTCCATTTCACAGAGATCATGAAAGCGCGCCCTGTTCGTTTTCTTTTATTTTACAAAAGCACACCGTTTTATTGTTGTTGTGAGTTTACACAAGTAAACGTAGTTGCGACTGATGTATTATTATTTTCTGTATGACCAGAAATGGAGTATTTTAAGTTGTTTCAACTGTTGATAGGAAAATGCGAGTGATGGCACCGGCGCCTCTATCCATGTCATATAGTGCGCGCTCCACACTCCGCACAAACACTCGGATATGCGCTTCATAACAACAAACATTTAGGTTAACG
The DNA here is from genome assembly GCF_964197995.2 of Scardinius erythrophthalmus. Classification (NCBI taxonomy): domain Eukaryota; kingdom Metazoa; phylum Chordata; class Actinopteri; order Cypriniformes; family Leuciscidae; genus Scardinius; species Scardinius erythrophthalmus. Next base: position 34,421,990 of record NC_138239.1, on the reverse strand, counting down.
TTAGAGCGAGCGGCCATGCCAGACGGATAATCATCTTCATGTTTAACTAATCAAATTCTGTTGCATTTTCTTGCGCCAGTTTGAAAAGGGCGTCTGAAACACTTAGCCTATAGCTACAGATAAACGCCAAACGCTGGTGTTTTTCTTTAAACAAATTCGTTTAGGCTTTAAAATAAATATTTTTTATGGGCTAATTAATGCCACAATAATTTGTTTATTTTATTGGCTAATTGTATTTTTTAATTTTTGTTTTGCATTGAATACCATTGAATATTTTCATCGAATGCATTGAATATTTGCTGTGCACCGCTATGCCATCCTCCCATAGAAAGACACGTTGAGAGCCACCTATTTTAAATAATAAAGGGTTTCTATGGAAGGAAAACGCTTAATCTATAATTAAATGCATTGCGTTCATATTCTTTATCACTGAAGCTTTTTCTTTATTATAAGGGTGTATCATTCCATTAAAAAAGGGACTGTTTATAAGGTGACAATCCGTTATACATCTTAATTAAACAAAATAAGAACACAATGTTGTAAAAAATAAACAACTTATGTTCTGTTAGATGTGTTTTGACTACTTTTTGTTTAATTATATCTCTAGGTAATGGAGATATAGCCTATTAACAAAAATAAATCTTATTAGGCCTGTATAATATATAATATTAAAAAAACGTATAGGCTATATAAAATATAAAAAAGCCTATATAAAATATATTTTCAAAAAGATTAATTCATTGATTAATTTTGCATGATTGGGGGCTGATACTATTTGCTTAAGCTTTTTGAGCGTGTGATAAAGATACACATTCACATTCACGGCGTATTTAGACACATTTAGACGCATTCATAATCATTACTTTTACGAAGTGGACCAGCGGAGCGGAATATTCAGAAATGCGCTCTCCACTCTGATCGGAACTAACCCGAACCTCACTGTCTGCTGAACTTACGCAGAAACATCAAAATATAACCAGCTTTTAAAAATGTTTTTTAAAACTAAGCACTATTTTAGCACAAATTATGAGGTTATTGGCGATTTTTTTTAATAATTATTGATTATTTTTTAATCAAATTATTAATTATCAAATTTTTTTTTTTGAAAGTTTTGGGTGGGCCTGTTGAAAAGTGGGGCCGTGTCTGAGCTACAGGACATCGTCTTATAACCTGCGCGAAAGAGAGAAAAAAATGAATGCGTCATTGTACCCAGCACTTCTGAAAATGCACTTCCAAATGCGTCTCTGTCCCCACCACATTTCAAACCAAACTGACGCCCATGCGTATACCCACTAGAAAAGGCCAAGGATTTGCGTATACCCACTTAAAAAAAGCGTGAGGATACGTATCAACTTCGTTTTGTGTCAGAACTTTCACACTTTCATTCATAAATTCATCCCGTCTGTGTTTGCGAAGCGACGGATCGAATCGAGGAATCACAAATGGAACTTGCTATATAAAGCAGAACGTCACGGAATTTGGCTATTTTTGAATGAATAAATCAAAAGTAGCTGCTGTACAATGAATAAAATCTCGATATGGACTAGTGTCAATGAATATTAAAGCTAAAAGAGACTGCAATTGTTCTACGCGTCTCTGGGAATGAGCGCTCAGTGTGTGCTCCACTACACACACACACACACACACACACACACAGAAGCACGCGTGACTCACGCTCGTGGTGTTTTCAGCGTTTTACTGTATTGAGACATGATGTAAGCTACACATGTGCATTTCATCGCAGAGCTGCTATGAGAGTCACTTGATCGGAATTTCACCATTTCATTTGATAAAACTATCGTCATTTATTCGTTTCATATACACACAGAAACTGTTATGTCTTTACGACAACCTGTCAAAATAAAAGTTCTGTATAACTTGAAGAAATTATAACAGAAATATATTAGGCCTACTATTGCACAGATTATACTTCAGGCCTAATAATAATAATAATAATAATAATTGTTTATTAAAACACACAGAAACTCAAATGTCTACAACCCACCAAAATAAAAGTTCGGTCTAACTCAAATTAATTAGATAGAAATTGCACAGTAAAATGTATTTTAAAATAACATTTTTTTCAAAAACGCCATTTCTAAAAGCAAATTTGTATTTGTGCCTATAATGTTTTTTTTTTTTTTTTTTAAATTGTTGAAAATTGTCAACTGATAAAACCTGTGCTTCAGGGACCATATTCATATAACATCTAAGGCTAAAGGTAGCTCTTAACTGACTGAGTTAGATGGTGATTAACACTAAACATTAGAAAATCAGTCCAGTCTCCCCAGCTGTAAATGTCATTGGCTGTTAAAGTCTTGTGTTGCTTATAGTAAATTGACATGTTGATAACACTTAGTATTTCATAATACTCTCAATTGCATGTCGATGCATACTGTATGCATTAGTGAGTGTGGTGGTGCTTATGGGGTAACGCTCTGTGATGGGTGAGTATGCGGCGGGGGGGGGGGGGGGGGGTTATATTAGAGTATACTCACTACAAAAAACTAGACTACACCACTGCTACTGACGGTCATAGATAGCCTATCTAATCTATGCCCACGGTAACAAAGTTGCGCTGTTGAGGCTCGCGCTGTTATTTATAACATAGGCTATTATAGTTAAGAAACAATATATAGCCTAGGCTACACACGACCAGAGAGCTGTTTTCCTGAATGCCATCAAGATTGAAACCGAGACTGATTTCATAACAGTTCAATAAACAAATAATTAAAATTAAGTCACTTACATGCAATGACTGTTTTTGTTCTGTTTCAGTATCAGCGAAAATAGTTCCAAACAACAGAACAATAGCGCATCTCACAGCTACACTCAGCCGTGTTTCATTAATGAATGATTCAGCGTTTTGAACGAATCTATTGAGTCAAAGATTCAATTATCCATTCATAAACTGCCTCATTCTGAATAAATCAGCCTTTTGAACGAATCGTTTGAATGAATGACTCAATGACTCGCTCATTAAGACTGTCGCCTGCCGCCTCCTACTGGCGGTTTAGTTTCATAAAGTATCATTCTTTTCAACATTTCTTATGGTATATTCAGAAATATTTAAAATAATCTCATTTAATACAGTTATAATTTTTCAATGTAAATTATTTAATTTGATTGGTATAACTAACAGCCTAGTGTCTTATTATTTTAATTGAATATATTGATCAAATTTAAGAATTTGAAATGAAAGATGGAGCAAACATTTAATAAAATTAGGGAAAAATGCCCTTTATAAAGGAGTGTTTTCAAACAGTGATGTAATGAAACATTGACAATTTAAGTTTGAAGGGAGTAAAGCCTCTGTTTAGGCTATTAAGGAAATGTAATTTTGCCAAAAGAAGAACTTTTATTTTAAATAAATGTTCATTTTAAATCAGCCTACTTCAGTGTGATATGTTACCATATTATCATGCTTAACACTGAGAATTTGAATAATTGTAATGTGATGATCAGATGCAGATATCTAAATCAGAGAATATGGGCGGTTTGCGGGTGGATTATTTATTTTTAATAGTTTCGGGTGACTCAAAGTGCACCAGATTAATGAATTTATCTTTAAAATGTACAAAATTTTCTTACGGGGGGGCATGCCCCCGGACCCCCCTAGAGGTACCAAACTACACCAACAAAAATAGTGTGAGAAACACCATGATGATATACAAAAAAATACAAATTTAATTACCTTATTATTAAAATACATTATTAGGATTTTACCACGTCCGCCTCGTTTTGAACCAGGAAAAACCCTGTAAAGTGTACTCTGGGGGCTAAGCCCCCCCTTTCTTCCAATCCTAGTGACGTCCCTGGTTGTAGAACAAAACATCAAAGTATAGTCAAGCTTTATTTTACACATAAATCGTAAAACCCCATTAAACCCCCCTCGGTGAATTGGTCTTCCGGGTTCTGACGTCATACTTGCACCACTCTACTCCACCTTGCTTTAGTAGGAAATACCACTTAGCAAACTTTTGTTTATGAAGGTATCGGCTTGTTTTGTTCTAGGGTGCAAGAATTCAAAGAGTAAACATTTAGCGGGAGTGAGTTAGTTTGAGTTTCCAGTGAATGATCCAGCGTGTTGTAGGCAGCGGCTGAAGGCTGCAAAGAATCGGAAATACGGAGAGAACGCCTAGACGGAAAATCGGAAAAACCTTCATGTTTGTAGTCAACATTTCAAACTCAGCGACAGATTTTCATGCCAAAATGGAAATAAACTGCCATTTTCATGAAAGCCCTGGAGAAGTCAAAAGACTTTAGCTGACAAATAAACATCCCAGGTAACTGAGAATGAATAAACAATGTTCATTTACATATAATACCGACATTATAACAATAAAAACAGGTTGAAAATCGGCGAAGTAACACTTTAAGATTAAGTATTGCTTTCTGAAAAATGTTTGAAAATTATGTGAGGTAATGCACAAGAAAAATATCTGCCACATGGATATTTCTTACCCTATTGGCAGATACTTTTGCTTCTTTTAAACAAACTCAATTAACAGTCAAGTAAATGTATCTTGTTTTATGAATGTTTATATATTTGTACTGAAAAATAAGTCAAAAACTCGGATTAAGAAAGTGTACTGCAGTCTTCAATATGAAGATGGATATTTAAAGAATAAGTGCAAAAAGTGTAAATGAAAATAATTTTGTACTTACTGGAAGGGACCACATGTTCTAATGGAAACCCAAAGGTCTTATGCAGCTCAAATCTGTCAACATCTATGACATACTGTAGCAGAAAGAGGAAATGGAAAGCATTTTTGGAGATATTGTAGATACCACAGGTGGTAGGTCTACATTTAATGGGTTCAGAAAGGTCCTTTATATTGCAGCTTTTGGAAAATAACAGCTCATTAGCGCTCTGGGCTTTTTAGCACAGTTTCTCTTTCAAGTATTTCACATAGTGGGAAGATCCAGAGGTCTCGACGTCAGTTCTGGCTAGAATCGGATGTCCACAGGGCTCATCTCAGAGCGCAGATGTTTCAAAATTGCTCTTCATTTTTTTCATTAGAAAGAAAGAATATGCTTAGAGATTTTATGCTGCTAGTTTAGACAATTATAGTTGGTAGACCTTCTCATAATATCTTCACTGAAAGAAAAATAAATAAAATCAGTATTTTTCCAGTACAAAAATCTAAACATCTTTGAATCAAGATGCATTTACTTGAGAAGCTAAATGACATAAGATATTAAGTCTTTAAGAAAAAAAGAAAAAAAAGTATCAAAAATTCAGTTTTACAAGACAAAAATCTACCAACGGGGTAAGAATTTTTTTTCACCAAAAAAATTTTAAGAAGATTTTTTATATTTTTTGAAAACAAGACCTAATAGGCCGTGAGACAGAGGGTTGATTGGTACCATTTTGAGGGATTAAACCGCATGGTGATTTTTGTGTAGGTATATGACCCTGTTTTTGAAAAATGTGTGATAGCATTAGATTCAAGGTAGTTTTTGGTTACGGAGGACGATTTTCAAACATATGTCAAGAAAAAGGATAAATGAAATTTGTATAGGAGTTTGTATAAGAGTATTGAGTTTGTACAAATTTGTATAATTTGTATTTGTATAGTATCAGAGCCTGAGGAAGCATGGTGTATGATACACTTGTCTTCTGGCATTCCCTTCTCCTTTTCCATGTTGAAGTGGATAGCTCCACCACTAAGCCTGAAACAGCATAAAACATTTGATTATCACACCTCCAGAAAAGTACTTGCACAAAATTCTCAAGTAGAATTCCGTGAAAAAGTCCAAATCAGAAAAAGCATGGGATCAAAACACAAAACAAAACAGCCATATCACCATAAACTGTTGTTCAATAGAACGATTTCTTTTAAACGATTTTCAACTCAAAGTTTCTCAGCGCCCCAGAGGCCTAGAAAGGTGGTTGACACGTCATTTTAAAGCCCCGACAATGCCTCTTCCAATGCAAAAAACAAGCATTTTTCCCTCTTGTAGTCACTGAACACCTTACTTTGAGATAGGATGATATAAGTGTTGATTTCTCATGAAAGCTACCATGGATCGGATGCTATCACACATTTTCCAACACTATAGATGTGTACCTTCATGAAAATCAAAAAGAAATTTAATCCCTCAAAATGGTACCGGTAGCCCAAATTTGGGTCCCGTCTCATGGCCTATAATATCTTAAGTCATTTTATCTCAATTTAAAAATATTTAGCTATTTGTATTAAAACAAGACAAAAAGACTAAGCAAGAACATAATTTGTTTTGCAGTGCTGGGATACAGAAATAAATAGAGGGTATAATAAGAATTTGCTTGTTAGGTGCAAAATACTTTCTCTGTGTTTTTTGTGTGCTAAAATATATAGGCCAAGACTTAAATCAGACTCTGTACCATTATAGAAAGCTATATAAAGGATTCAAAAGTATTTGTGCTTTAAACTGCCCTGCTGAAAAGACCAGCATATGTTGTGTTTTGGATAATGATCTCCAGCAGTTCTGCTCCCGTCTTCTTAAATAGCTTAAAGTCAAGATGAAATTGTAAGGACCACCCATTGGCCCAACGACGGAATCCAACGGCCTGGCGAAGGTTTAAAGCGTGTATGTCTTTTCAGCGCTCCAGTGAAGTTCACTTAATCTATTGGAACTTAGTTTTAGTATTACTTTAGCTCTACGTTTGATCTGACTCCAATTTCAAATGATAATCAAATTTAGATCGTATTTCTGATTAGAAATTAATCATAAACATCGATTATGAATTAATTTAGATCTTTGATTATCCTGATTATCCCATACTTTCAGTTATTAATACGTTATGGACCCGAATGCCGCACAGAGATCACGTCGGCCAATTCGTGTTTCTCACGGACACAAACTTGTTAATTCTGATTTGAGTCAGAGGATGTAGGGTTTGCTAATATACCCCTAAAGTCAGTCGCCTACTGCTTACGGACTAGAGAGTGTAGTTTATTTTAGCCATTTCCATACAACTTGCTAAACCAGTGATAGACAGAAATCAACAGGTCTCCAAGATGACGTGCCTACTGCTCCGTTCATTCATGTGCCTGTAGTTTGACCTACCTTAACTAAGTTTGCGGTAGCACCAGCCTCCTTAAATATATTAAAATAATGATTTCAGAATACTTCAGAATAAATCAAGATGTAACATTTATTTGTCAGGTAAAAATGTATTATGCCAATTACAGAAGTAATTTATTAAAAGCCAATTCAAATATACATTTACTCAAAGATGAATCTAAAAGTAAGCAATGTTCTCCTGACAAAGACACACAGTAATGTGTCAGGATTTTCCAACAGGAAAATACTGCCATGCATTACTGTGTGGGGGATGATCCCGGTAAAAGATTCCCAATGATTGCTCTGTCCCCTCACCTTAAATACCAGACCAGAACAAAAGGGGTTAAACAAATGTTGTTTAGAGTTGGTTGGGCCAATCCATGTACCCCAGGGGGGTAGCACCTGGTTTCTTGAGATATCGTAAAGAGATATCAGCCAGAGAGGAGATACAGGATTCTCCTAAGTTCTTCAATCTTTTTCATTAAACCAATGACTGCAATGAAATTAAGACCATTTTACCAATCGCACTGAGACACTTAAAATGATACCAAACATGAAAAGAAAAAAAAACAACACATTCACAAGATACACCATATGCGATATATAGACATTCTTAATTTAACTTTCAGTGACTTGAGGAGGGAGAAGAGGAGGGAGAGGGGGGATGAGTTGAAGTCAAACAAAGCGACAAGGAGATAAGTTTGGGCAGGACAAGGTTCTGTGCTCTGTCTTTGCTATCTGCTGTCCAGAAAATCAGTTCTTACAAAATCAAAAAACCCTGTTTACTTTCTTGGCCATGATCCATCGTGGTTTTCTAAAGAAAGAAAAATGCTGTCCTCTGTAACTTTGTAACTCTTTGTTAAAAAAATCTCACTCGCTTTTCCATTTCAGTTAACATCCCAGTGTTATTTTAGCATCATCAATATACTACTATAGTTTTTTTTTTTTTTTTTTGAATGAGATTTTCTTTTCATATTTTCTATTTTTCTTTTAATTTGAAAGTTTTAGTAATTTTGTTGTGTTCATGTAATTTTTTAATTACAATATATATAGTCTATATAGGTTTTATTTATAGTTTTAATTTATTTAATTTGAGTTATTTTAGTGTTTAAACTAAACTTAAACTAAACAAAAATTATATATTTTGCCTTTGCGTCTACCTGCATTTTTTTTAATAAATATATTTGATTTTATTTCAGTTAATGTTTATTTGATTTCAAGTAATTTAATATTAAAGTAATCGTTTTTTTTTATGGTTTTAGTGAATAAAGTCCCTGGTTCATCCTTCATATCCCTCCCCAAAGCAGCACTGACCACCTTAAACAAGCTTGGAAACTCAAGCTGGTCTTTTCAGCACAGTCATAAGCGATTCTTCCATCATGTTCCCGTGAACAAGTCCACCATCCCATTGATTTGTGATGTGGTTGACCTTCACAGATGCGTGTGAAAGGAAGAGTTACTGACGTCCAGCTGAAGAAACTTCATCCCAACACGGCCTACAGCGTTTCCGTCTTCGCCCTGCACGGCGATTACGCCAGTGACCCTCTCACTGATCAGGGGGTGACCCGTAGGTGGCACTAGGGCTTTCTTCCCCTCAGCAGGGATGTTTCGCAGACTATCACGTTCTCATCGTTTGTTTGTCTGTTTTTTTTGTTTTTGTTGAATCTCTCCCATCTTCATAGTGCCTCTTCCTCCATCCGGTGAGTTGAGGATTACAGATGTTACCCACAGCACAGCGCAACTGGACTGGGATGCTTCGCCCGGCGCCGTTCGGAAATACATCATCACTTACAAGCCAGATGAGGGAGAGGCGAAGGAGGTAAGGCCAAAACCCATTCCTGCAAACTCACGAAACTGGCTGTTCTGACACTGAAATAAGCCATTCACGAGATTTGTGATTAAATGCAAGGCTTGACTTTAATACCCACCAAATGCGTGTGTATTTCACTCCTACTAGACACTTTGGTGGGTTGTATTTTATAATGTAAACATTTTTCAATTGTAGTCTTTTAAAAGGCATCTGAAATAATAAACTAAGTGCAATGTAGTGTTGTAATTTTTTTTCAATTTTTCGATACATATCGATCCTGAAATATCTGAAACGTTTCCCAGGCTCATTTTCCCCTCACTTACTGGTTTCATTTGCTCCGGATGAATATTGTTGGTGTTACAGGGCTTGACTTTTTTTGCACGTACTGTATTGCTCATAATTTTACTTACATAATTTTTGATTTTGGCACATAAAACTGCCTTTGAGTTCTTTTTTGTTGCTTATTGCACTTAAACAGTCAAATACACACAAAATAATGGCAAAATACCAGTCTTGGCAACTCTTGGTCTTGGCATTCAAGTAAACACAATCAGTTATGTTTTAAGTGAACATAGTTAAGAGACATAGAACAGTTGAGAAAGAAAACGCACGTGTAACAGTATAATGGATTCGTGCATCAGGTCTTAAAGTGACAGCAGCCTAATACACCTGCTGACAGATTATGAGATCATATTAAAAATATCTATATGGCAGTTTTTCCAGATGGTTTTGATGTCAAAGTTGTGACCGTTGAAAATGCTGAGTGGCTAGTAACTTTGGAAAACCACTAGCGACAGTGGCTGGTGAGCGAAAAAGTTAATGTCAAGCCCTGTATGAATATCTGAATGGAGCTGACTGTCTTAAAAAAAGTTTTGATGGCATTTTTTTTCTCATCTTACCTCCATATGATGCCTAATAAAGTAGTTTTATAAGTGCTTTAACTGCTTTATGTACACAGATAACCGGTGTAACCACTGTGTTTCTGCTTTTAAGTTTGGCCAAAGTTTCATTAAGCCTGTCTAAGCTGAATGTGAGGTTTATCATTTTATAAAACGTTTTATTTTTATACTATTTGAACTGTAAAATTGTTTAAATCATAGTTTTTACGGTCATTTTACAATTTAGCAAGTTACTGTAGACGTTGGTGTTGTTTTTTAAAAAGAAGGTTGCCTCCTAAACAATACGTAATTCTATTCTAATATCAGAATTTTCCCAAACGACTTCAACTGCTGAATCCAATATTTTTTTTAGAAAGTTTTGCAGGTATGATAACCACGGAAAGCATAAAGGGCGTTCAGCACATTTCAGTAAGAGGGTTTTGGAGAGGTCTACTGTAATAGCAAAGGGAAAAAGTAATTTGCACATGTAACATTTATATTTTCTGACGAGCCACATGCGGGTTGGAGGGCCTGGTGTCCATGCTTTGAGTAGCGCCACACTGGGGATTAATTGTGTGGACAGCTTATCAGCTGTTAAACAACAATCTTGTTTTCAAATGTGCAAAGCCTTCCTTGGTCACTGTGGAAGCCTTCCTGTGGAAAGATTCCTGTCTGTTTACACAATGCATCCAGGCAGTTGACCAAGAAACTCATGTTGATGGATTTGGGACCTTTTAACATATCAGCAATTACGTTACACAACTCAGCGAAGACGGCAGCTGCCGAAAGAGCACAGCTGCTCTCCAGGGCTTCAGTTATGCCGATCATCTACCAGAGATTCCTAGAACAGACAGCCGACAAAAAAGAAAAGATGGAGTTTGGAGTGGCATGCAGCAGTCCAGTGCTTTGGGATGTGTATTTTATGGGTGGGATTTTTCCCCACTATGATTTTTTTTAACTCTCAGTGGCAGCTTTGGCGTCAGCGCTGCTCACATCCTGAGGCATTAATCATGACTCAGTGCTGCTCATAATTCTTCGTTCTGGGATTAAAAGATGAAACAAACATGCCCACAAATGTGGGCCCAGGTGGATGGAGGCCTGAGAAAGCCCGACAGATGGCGGCAGCTCGTGTTTCCTGACAGATGATGAGGATGATAGGCAATTGGATCAAAGATCAGGTCTACTTCTGCAGGAACTTTTTATTTTGTAATTTATTTTGGGCGTTTTTTGCCTTTTATTATGATAGGGCAGTTAGTTGACAGGAAGCAAAGTTGAAGAGAAAGAGGGGGACGGGATCGGGAAACTCGGGATGCCCGAAGCGCAACCAATGCTATATGCCGGTGCGCTGCTCACAAGGCTATTGGCGCCGACCTTCTGCTGGAACTTTAAGAGCTTTTATTACTATTGAGACTCCATTGTTCCTCTCGACGTCAACCCTTTTCTAGCAAGAAATGCATCAGATGCGCATTGACTAACCAGGAGATCTGGCTGGCTGAGGAGATCTGTAATACATTAGCTTTCTGACAAAAACGCACACAGTCCCAAGCCCTTCACTAGCGAGTATTCTGATGTTCATGAGCTGTCACATCAAAGGCAGCAGACATGGAAAAATATAAAGCCATTTGTTGATTTTTAAGAGCTCTCATGGTAAAACATAAACTCTCTAACCATCCAATCCGCTTGTCCAATGCAGGGCTTGAAATCAACTTTTTTGCTCTCCAGCCACTGTCGCTAGTGGTTTTCCAAAGTTACTAGCCATTCAGCATTTTCACTGGCCACAATTTTGGCGTCGATTCCATTGGGAAAATCTGCTACGTAGATATTTGTAATATTGTCTCATAATTTGGCAGCAGGTGTATTAGGCTGCCATCACTTTAAGACCTGATGCACGGATCGAACATACTGTTACACGTGTTTTCTTTCTCAACTGTTTACGTTCTTTTAAAACCTATGACCTATGAATACTCGCCAAGACCAGCATTTTGACATTATTTTGTGTGTATTTGACTGTTTAAGTGCAAAAAGCAGTGAAAAAGAACTCGATTTATACTGAGAGGCGGCTTTATGTGTGCAATTTGGGTATGAGCACAAAATCTGCGGGAATGAGTAAAATAATCCCAAGCCAAAATTCAAGCCCTGCCACACCAACAATATTCATCCGGAGCAAATGAAGGAGATGCGGGTTTGTGGGTCACTCGCTGTCAGAGAGATGAGAGAGAGGGAAAGAGCAGCTGGTATCGTGTATCTATTCTGCGGAAAATGAGGATTGGAAGCGTTTCAGATATTTCAGTATCGATATGTATTGAAAAATGTATATTTTTGACAACAGTACATTGCACTTAGATGCCTTTTTAAAAGACTACAATTGAAAAATGTATATATTATATATAAAATTCAACCCGCCAAAGTGTCTAGTAGGAGTGACTGCGTTACACACCCACTGCTGAAATGCACACGCATTTGGCGGTTTGGTGGGTGTTAATGTCAAGCCCTGGTCCTATGTATGGACGCAGGGATGCTGGAAATATCTTCTCTATATAGAAATATTTTCTCTTTATATGTTGCTTGATGAAGATGTTGTAATCACAGCTCCTTCCGGCCAGTACTGGGAACCTGTGTAGTCTCATTAGACACGTGTTAGCAACCGTCTTTTTCAAGAAAAAACCACAAGAGGTTATTACTGATTTCTTTTACGTCGTAGCTTGAAGTTGACGGGGATGTGACGTCTAGAGGACTGGATAATCTCATTTCCCAAACAGAATATGATGTGGCTGTGACTCCGATTTATGATTCTGGGACCGGAAACCCAATGCTTAACACAGCCGTTACAGGTAACAGCGTCATCTGTGAATAATCTCTGTTATGTGGCATAATACTTGTTTTTTGTAACCCAAAACTCAACTTCTCTTCCTGTTGGTTTTAGATGTTGTTCCTGCTCCGAAGAACTTAAGGTTCTCTCAAGTGACCCAGACCAGTTTCAGGGCTCACTGGGAGCACGGCGCTCCTGATGTCGCGCTCTACCGCATCGGCTGGACCAAGAGCGGAGAGGACAACTTTCAATATGTAAGATATCAGAGACTCAACCATCAAATTAATCTCTTTTCCATAAATTCATAAATACAATCATAAATGTGAAGTATTTAATTTGTTAACTACTTCAGTTAACATGAACTAAGAATTATCTATTGATAATTCTTAGTTCATGTTAACAGAAGTAGTTAACATGAACAGCATTTATTAATCTTATTTCATGTTAATTTCAACATTTACTAATGTATTATTAAAATCAAATGTCGTTAAAATTAAAATTTGTTAACATTAGTTAATGCACAAAAATGAACAAACAATGAACAGATGGATTTTTATTAGCAAATATTAGCAAAAGATAAATAAATACTGTGACAAATGTATTACTCATTTTTAGTTCATGTTAGATGAACTAATGTTAACAAATGAACCATATTGTAAAGTGTTACCCGATATTTGTACTTTTACTTTTATTACAATTACATGTAGACTTAAAACTACTATGTACATATGTCATATGATTTCAATCTTTTGTCAGTTTTTTAAAAATTAAAGTAGTGTTTTTCTTTATTGTCAAATAAATGAAAATATAATGTTCATTTTTGGGTGAAATAGTCTTTTCAGACATAGACTCAGACATGAACTACTGTAATGTGTTTTTATAATAAGCATTGCTAAACACTGTTCATGATTAGTCTTGATTATTCGTCTAAAAATCACTATATTCAAATTTCATGCCACTGTCAAATCATCTGCTAATTTAAGATGAATATATTCAGGTAACAGGTTTTAGGATATTGGCTTTAGTTTTACATAGTTAGAACATTGAGCAAAAAAAACAAGTTTCTCTACAATACTGATAAATACTGTAAAATACACCAGAAATACTAAAATGAGAAAATCTGCTGCTTCTTGTTTTCAAAAGCTAAGAAAAGTTATGTTTAATTTTTTAACTGTTAAATACTTAAGTACAATTAAATATGGATATTTTTCCTTTAACTTATTTATAATTCCTATTTTCATTTTAATTATTTGATAAAGTTTGAGTAATTTTGTGTTTTTTATACTTTAAACAAATGTCTATATATAATTTATTAGATTTATTTCAGTTGTAGTTTTAGTTATTTTAATGCATCAACTTAAACTGAAAGAAAAAAAAGTTTTATAATTATAATAAAAATATTTTATTTTATATATATATTTGTAGTTTATTTCAAGCAACTGATATGTTTAGGTTTTAGATTTAGTTTTAGTTAACTATAAAATCCATGATTTCACTCAAATATTAATATTATTTATTTTTGGGGGGTTAGGTACTTTTAAGTGAGTACAATTCTTTGATATCTTCATAATATTTATTCTTTACATGTACAATTTCTCAGTACTTTTTACACCGCTTCATGCAATAGTGATTGTTAGTATCTAGCCACAGGAAGTAGCAGTAATATTGTTTGTATCTCAGTACTGGTAAATGGTAATTTAATGTTTAGCAGATGTACAGTACTGTACAGTATGCGTCTAAAACCACACTCTTCCTCAGGATATCCTGAGCAATGAGGACACCACTTCCGTTCTGGAGAACCTGGAGCCGGACACCCTCTATGATGTTACTGTCACTGCCATTTACCCCGATGAGTCTGAGAGCGAAGATCTTTTTGGCAAGCAGCGCACATGTAAGAAACCACAAAATCCATAATAATAAACGTTATTTTTTTCATATACTGTACTTCAGCCACCATTTGTGAATTTGACAAACTCTGACTCTTTCTCTCCGTACCCAGTGGCCAAATTTATTACACCTGGTGAGTCTGTTGTTTTCAAGATATGACATTTGACATGAATTATGTTTTAGAATGCAGAAACTGAAATATCAGTATTTTTTCTTATAGCTCCTAGTGGACCTCCTCAAAACCTCCAGGTGTTCAACGCTACCACCACCTCCCTCACCGCCAAATGGGATCACGCTCCTGGACGAGTCCAAAACTACAAGATCACCTACGTGCCGGTTGCAGGAGGAAGATCACAATCTGTAAGGAACATTTCACCTTTTGAAACTTATAAAGTTGATATTATCTGGCTGACTGAATGACTGGTGATGTGGATCATTTCCACTAGCGGCACCAAACGAAATTGCTAACATGTTTCCCAGTGATTCTTACGAATGTGATTTGAATGATTGTCATAAAATGTTTTGGACCCTAAACAACTGTTTTGAGGCAAAAATTGTGCACATAACCTTTCATTTACTCATCCAATACACAAATCACAGAATGAATCTGCTAGTCTCATCTTGTGCATGCGTGTACTTCATAAGTTCACAGTGATTAAGATATTAAACTTTATTCCAATGGAGATAGATAAGTTATTCCATATAGACTTTTAAATTGAATTAATTAATCAATTAATGAGGTTATAAAAACTGCATGTACTCTACCGTTCAAAGGTTTGGGGTCAGTACGATAAAAAAAACTAAAAAACCAAAACAAAACTTTTTTCATCAATGACGCATTCAGTTTAACAGAGCAACATTTATATATGTACAAATTATTTCTATGTCAAGTAAATGCTGCTCTTTTGAACTTTCTGTTCATCAAAGAATCCTTAAAAAATATTTAATTTCCAGGCATAAATGATTTTTGTACGGAAGAGGATTAGGGCCAGGCAATAATAAAAAAAAAAAAACCATCTCGAGATTAAAGTCATTATAATGCGAGATTAAACTCGTTAAATTTCGAGAAAAAAAGTCAAAATACAATCTTGAGAATAAACTCATTAAATATCGAGAATAAAGTCGTTGTGATGCGAGAAAAAACTCGTTAAATTTCGAGAAAAAAGTCGAAATACAATCTCGAGAATAAACTCATTAAATATCGAGAATAAAGTCGTTGAGTTTCGAGAAAAAAAAATCGTTAAATTTCGAGAAAAAAATTCGAAATATATTCTCGAGAATAAACTCATTAAATATCAAGAATAAAGTCGTTGTGTTTCGAGAAAAAAACTCGTTAAATTTCGAGAAAAAAGTCTAAATACAATCTTGAGAATAAACTCATTACATTTCAAGAATAAAGTCGTTGTGTTTCGAGAAAAAAAAGTCGAAATGAAATGTAGAGAATAACGCATTCGATCTGTGTTCATTAGCCTACTGATAGAGGATATGGCAGAGTTGGATCACTATAGTCAAGCTATATTTTAGACTTTCTTTCAGTAACAAAGCCGTCTAGGTCGGCTAGAGGAGGAGCTGTAGCCTACTATCATGGAATAATGTCCACTTTAATGCACCCTATAGGCGGGTGAGAAACAGCGCCATGAATTATGCAGAAAATGCAAGACTGCTCTTTGTGCATTGTGTAATGTGTCATAAAACAATAATTCCACAGTAAAAACTGCTTAAAATTTGGATTTCGTTAGACAACAGCTCTTCTATAATGGGATAATGTCCACTTTAACGCACCCTCTGATGCGGCCTAACTGCACAACTAGTAGGAATGATGGCGCAATAAGGCGACTCTGAATTTGTTTGCCCCATTTAAAACTTTAACGGTCCATAAAAAAAACCCCGGTAGCCTACAGAAATTTGTGCCAATATTTCGGTTTCCACTAGATCAATACCGGTATATGCTCTATTACTCCCAGTCGGATTTAACGCACGCCTACATATGGCTGAGAAATGCAGAATTTCTTCATTCATTTCTAACACAGCTTGGTGCGAGCAATGCCATACACACAGGGTGCTTAAGGAAGCGTTGCGTCATTTAAAGAATAACGAATAAGTAACTGGATTCAGCCTCGTATGCAATGAACTCTGATCGAATGCGTTATTCTCTACATTTCATTTCGACTTTTTTTCTCGAAACACAACGACTTTATTCTCGAAATTTAATGAGTTTATTCTCACGATTATTTCGACTTTTTTCTCGAAATTTAACGAGTTTTTTTCTCGAAACACAACGACTTTATTCTCGAAATTTAATGAGTTTATTCTCAAGATTGTATTACGAGTTTTTTTCTCGAAATTTAACGAGTTTTTTCTAGAAACACAGCGACTTTATTCTCGAAATGTAATGAGTTTATTCTCAAGATTGTATTTCGACTTTTTTCTCGAAATTTAACGAGTTTTTTCTCGAAACACAACGACTTTATTCTCGATATTTAATGAGTTTATTCTCAAGATTGTATTTTGACTTTTTTTCTCGAAATTTAACGAGTTTAATCTCGCATTATAATGACTTTAATCTCGAGATGGTTTTATTTTTTTATTATTGCTTGGCCCTAATACTCTTCCGTAATTTTTGACATTGATAATAATCAGAAATATTTCTTGAGCAGCAAATCAGCATATTAAAATGATTTCTGAAGGATCATGTGACACTGAAGACCGGAGTAATGATGCTGAAAATTCAGCTTTGATATATTATATATATGATAATATTTCACAATATTACTGTTTTTACTGTGAACATGTAAGGGTGGAATTCCTGCAGTGGTTCAGGCTGCAAGAACTGCCGAACGCCTAAAGAAACGTTATTGGCAAGATGGTAGAAAACTGCACATTTCTTGTCTTTAACCACCCACTGCCACTTATACCAACGACGGAAATAAGTGCAGTTACAATAGCTTAATATTTGTGGGAGAGCGTTGCTATAGATAGTGATGATATTGTATTGCAATATGTAGCACTTCAAAGTCAAATCCGAATCAAAACTAGTTAGCACATTAGTTGCAATTGAAAAGGTTTAATGACAAATTATGGTTATGGTTACACCTAAAATAGTTACAAAATATATGTATGAGATGATGATAACTTATATTATTAATTGTACCCAGCATATATGAAAAATGTTACCTGAGAGAGAGAGAGAGAGAGAGAGAGAGAGAGAGAGAGAGAGATAGATAGAGATAGAGAGAGAGATAAAGAGGAGCCCCCAAGAAAGGGACCCAGAGAAGAAGATAGCCAGAGCATCCAAGAGACAGAGCAACAGTTACAATCTTGTTTTATCCTTTCCTTGACCATGTGACCAAAACGCAACTGTGAGACATTCAAACTGACCAATCAGATAATTACACTTCCACCACTGTACTAAAGGTGTGACAATTCATCGACCCCCCAAAGTACAAACATTTGGCCTGCATGCCTAGATCACTATCAGCCCCTCTGTGCCTTAGGAACTCCAAATGGTCATTGTCTCTGAAAGAGGGGGTAGAAAAACAGTCATGCAAATGTCTTGGATTATTTTAAATTCTACAATTCCCCCCTTGGCACCGTTGGCCACACACATGGAGTCCAAAGGTGACACAATCCATAAAGACATGCTTTCTGTTGTGTGTAGTTGTATCTTCAGACTTTTCGTCCAAGCTTGTTGCAATCTCGGTTGGTTAATGTTCAGTCTTTGTTCTCCTTCAGCCCTGCATGAGGAGGCTCCATTAAATGGTGTTGCACCGTTCATAGATGCAAATCATCCATCGAACACTTCACACCTCCACAAGAACAGGCACTGAATCTGGGAGCAAACGCTGGTTTCTCTTTATGAGACGGGTCACAGGATGTGAACTTTGGTTGCAGGGATCCTGCAATCTTAAAAGAGCATAACAACAAACAGCAAAAGCAGACACATGGCATTTGTCATTGGTCAGAGGTTTGATATGGTCAGATTAAAATTAGTCTCAGAGCAAAAAGCCCTTAAATTGATGTACTTAAAAAGATGGTCAAGGGAGAATAAAAGAAGATCTCACAAGCTCTTACACTCATTCTGGAAACATTTAAATAAATTGCATTATAACAAAACAACAAATGCTGGTTTAAAACCCCATTTCATGAAGAGTCTCAGCAAAATATTCAGTGTAACCAAACACAGAGATTCAATTGAATTAATGTCCAAAAACATTGTTGCAAGTAAAATGGACAAAATACAAATAAGCAGAAATCGTTTCAAATGCATTAATGAGAATACAAATATTTGTACTTGGGTAAAAATGAGAAGTACTGACATACAATTTAAAATTTAACTTGGTGAGACAAATGATTACTTAAGTGATAAAGTAAATCCAAAGAAAAACAAAACAAACAATTACTGGATGCAATTCAGTTATAATTCAGTCTAGATGTAAAGACTTAAATAACATTGTATGCATTCATTTTGTGAGGCAGAATCAGATAGATGCAGATTTGTCTTTGTGTGAAGATCAAATGGTGGCTGCATTTAGCTGTGGCTATGTGTAAATTCATCATGCCCCAAAACAAAGGTGAGGAGGTTTTACAATTGTGATGCAAATTTGGTCCTGTTGTTGTAACAGGGAGCCAGCATGAGAATGTGAGTATGAGGTGTGATCTGGCTCAAAATGTTCCCACACCATTGTTTCAGTTAAATGAGCATGAGAAAAAGTGCAAAATTCAGAGTTACTGAATCCTGTTGTGAGGAAAGCATTTTCATGGTTAATGCAAATTGTGATTACCATTGTGGCCACATGGCAATTCTTTGCTCCTTTACGTGGTTTTACTGCAGCTATATGGAAAAATAGCAGAGTTTCCACTAAGGAGACAAACAAATTCAACATAGTCACACATGCAACTTGAAATTGCTATGCAATTCCAGTAAACAGTTATTCCAGTTTACACAAGATACATGGTCTAGAATTCTTAGCATCTACAACCTTTTAACCTAAGTGTTTCATACAACACTTACAGTAAAGCAATCATGTGTTTTAAAGAATTAACTTAATTAGCCAATGTGCACATGTAGCACAAACAACTATAATGTGTGTTCTATGAGCACAATGTGTTACGCACAATTACAAATTTGAACATACAAACAGGATCATTGCAATTTGGATATTAAACTTCTTGCTATTGGGCTACTAACCCACTAGCAAGTGAAGTTAATAGCTGAAGGCCTTGCATGAACAAAGCAGTTAACTCACTAAGAGTTTTACCTGTACGTGCAGATCGCTGATTTTTGCTCTTAGAAAGTGGTTTACTATTTTTCTGAAAATAAGGAGGAGGTCTGCCCCTTCCCAGTGACCAGCATTTTCCCTCTTTATGGCCTATTTTCTGACAGGAACTGCAAAACCTGCTTTCTTTACCATAGGGATGTTTGCTACGTTCTCCTGGAGTTTGAGGGTTTTCGCGACTCTCTAATGCTTGTACACCATGCGTTCTGGTACATGACTCTGCGCTATTATGGTGTTGCATCACCTTAAGAACTGAAATAGGCACACTTTCTTGGTCAGTTGCACATGCATTTTCTGAACTAAATGATTCAGATTCATTAGAGCTAGTCACCTCCTCTAAGAAGCGAACGTGCTTTTTAGTCCCATCGCTGTTAAGCATTTTGGGCAATGTAGCATTTCGCTTAGCCTTGAGTTCTGCAATGATTTCCTTGTGATTTTTACACTTTTCAGTCAGGGCTAACTGCTCAGCTAGTAATTTATCTAGCTGTGTTTGAAGATCTTGAATCTTTGCCTCAGACTTTTGTGCCTCTGCACTCTTAGATTGCACTTCTTTACATTTAGCATCTATACTTGAAGATAGACATGTTGTTAACTCACGTAGCCATTTAAAGCGCATGTAGTTTAAAGCTTCAATTATTTCACCATGTTTTGATTTCTTATCATGTCTACCAAGTATTTGCCAATATGTGAGAATTTCATCATCTGAATTGAGATTTTTTGGTACATATTTGCTGTTCAAGATAGGCTCAACTTTTTTGCTCCATAAAGCAAACAATACATCACTATTATCAGATTTGTTCCCTTCCATCCCCGAGGAGATCTGAATATTCACAATATGTGCAAATTATACAGTAATGGGACTGTTAAAGCTATTCAAAACCTTCTAAATTCTGTTTCATTCAATTCATGCAAATGGAGACATTTCCTATCATACCATTAAACAATGAAAACAGACTTACCCATCCCATGGTCAGAAGGTCAGCTTTAATCCATTCACAAAATCAACTGTGAAAAATGTCCTCATTCTGTTTAAAGTGAAATTTCAGAAAACACACTGCAAGGGATCCCGGGTTTCGGCACCATCTGTAAGGGTGGAATTCCTGCAGTGGTTCAGGCTGCAAGAACTGCCGAACGCCTAAAGAAACGTTATTGGCAAGATGGTAGAAAACTGCACATTTCTTGTCTTTAACCACCCACTGCCACTTATACCAACGACGGAAATAAGTGCAGTTACAATAGCTTAATATTTGTGGGAGAGCGTTGCTATAGATAGTGATGATATTGTATTGCAATATGTAGCACTTCAAAGTCAAATCCGAATCAAAACTAGTTAGCACATTAGTTGCAATTGAAAAGGTTTAATGACAAATTATGGTTATGGTTACACCTAAAATAGTTACAAAATATATGTATGAGATGATGATAACTTATATTATTAATTGTACCCAGCATATATGAAAAATGTTACCTGAGAGAGAGAGAGAGAGAGAGAGAGAGAGAGAGAGAGAGAGAGAGATAGATAGAGATAGAGAGAGAGATAAAGAGGAGCCCCCAAGAAAGGGACCCAGAGAAGAAGATAGCCAGAGCATCCAAGAGACAGAGCAACAGTTACAATCTTGTTTTATCCTTTCCTTGACCATGTGACCAAAACGCAACTGTGAGACATTCAAACTGACCAATCAGATAATTACACTTCCACCACTGTACTAAAGGTGTGACAATTCATCGACCCCCCAAAGTACAAACATTTGGCCTGCATGCCTAGATCACTATCAGCCCCTCTGTGCCTTAGGAACTCCAAATGGTCATTGTCTCTGAAAGAGGGGGTAGAAAAACAGTCATGCAAATGTCTTGGATTATTTTAAATTCTACAAACATTAGAGCCTCAGTGAACGTGAGAAATTTCTTCCCAAAAATCTTACCGACCTCAAAAATTTGAACAGGAACGTCTTGAATAAAATCCACCACCTTCACACTGTTAACTTAGACCTGTAGTCTTTAGGTAAATGCTGTCACTGTACAGCACAGGAATAGGTTTAATCTAAATTATTTATAGTTTTGTTGACATTATATTTTATATGAATAGCTGCACTAGCTGGAACAGCACATTTAATATTCCCTACAGGTTGATGTGGTTTAAGCTGGTCTCCCAGCCTGGCACTTTACCCAAAACCACTCTCAAACCAGCAAACCAGGCCAGGCATGGAGAACGGCAAATCTTACGCAGTTTTAAGATGTTTTTGTCTTCAGGATCAGCTATCATCTTATTATTTTCCATGTTTTCATGGCGTAGGTGCAGATGTGTTGTTTTTCTGTTCTAAAATCATTGCAGTGATTTTTCAGCCTCTGTTTTCTTCATCAAGAAGGCAGATTGACACTGGCAGCAGTCACAGAAATAACAGCGTAAAACTGCACGCTGTTTTGCTTTGCTGAAAAACAATCCTATCTGCAATCAGATTTGTGATGTGCTGTTCCTGACATTAATGCGCTTGTTTTTAGCTTATTTAATGGACTATTCTGGTGACATGCTGTTGATTACCAAAGAAAACTATTATGACACGTCCATCGATTTAGTTGAATATCTAATTTAGAGTAAATGTAAATGCATTCTTGTTTGCTTTATCAGTCTGAGGAATGGGTCAAAATTATTTTGGTAACACTTAACAACAACAGGGCTTGACATTAACACCCACCAAATGCGTGTGTATTTCAGCAGTGGCGTGTAACGCAGTCACTCCTACTAGACACTTTGGCAGGTTGAACTTTATAAAGACTAATATAAACTTTATATAGACTATATACTGTATATATCATAGTCTATATAATTTCAACCTGCCAAAGTGTCTAGTGGGAGTGACTGCGTTACACGCCACTGCTGAAATACACACGCATTTGGTGGGTATATATTTATTTATATATATATATATATATATATATATATAATTTATTATTTATTATTATTATTTTTTAATTGTAGTATTTTAAAAAGGCATCTGAAGTAATAAACTACGTGCAATGTAGTATTGTCAAAAATAAACACTTTCGGTATTGCACTTAATCAGTCAAATACATACAAAATAATGTCAAAATGCCGCTATTGGCAAGAATTTATGTAAACACAGTTATGTTTTAAGTGAATGTAAACAGTTGAGAAAGAAAACACATGTGTTATAGTATAATGGATCAGTGAATCAGGTCTTAAAGTGACGGCAGCCTAATATTCCTGCTGCCAAATTATGAGATAATATAAAAATATATCTATATGGCCGTTTTCCCCCATGGTTTCGAAGTCAAAATTCGAGTGGCTAGTAACTTTACAACAGTGTTTAATTTGTTAACATTAGGAAACTGTATTATTTAACTAACATGAACTAACAATGATATATAATTCTAAAGCATTTATTAATCTTTTCATTTCAACTTTTACGTATACATTATTAAAATCAAAAGTTGTGTCTGTTAATATTATTTAATGCACCTGAGCTGACATGTACTAACAGTGAACAGCTGTATTTTTATTACTGACATTAACAAAGATCAATAAATAAATACCGTAACAAATGAACTGCTCATTGTTAGTTAATTTCAATTAATGGATTTACACAATAAACACAATTCATTCTCTCTGTCACAGACACAAATTGGAGGAAAGAAAAACACAGTTATTCTGCAGAAACTGACTCCAGATACTCCCTACTCCATCACTGTTGCTGCAATCTACGCGAGTGGAGATGTCAAAGACATTTCTGGCCAAGGAAAGACATGTGCGTGACCAAACACGTGACTTCACCGCATTCACTGGACCTGTTGCTCACCCTGCTACATTAATGCATTTTCAAATAGTATGTAAATTACATAAATTAGGTCATTGCTGACACGCTGAATAGAGTTTTCTGTGTGTTCCCATAGTACCGCTGGGCAGTGTGAGAAACCTTCAGGTCACGGACCCCACGGTCAGCACTCTGAATGTACGCTGGGAGCCGGCTGAGGGGAGCGTTCGGCAGTACAGGATTTACTACCAGCCCGTCACAGGGGGCGCAGAAGACATGGTACGTCCCAGGGCTCCTCTTAACTATTACATCATGTTCCGGGTCAGTTTGACCCGCAACACTGTCGGAAACAGTGGCTAAGGAGTTTTTCTTGAAATTGTGTGACTGTTTCTCATTTAGGGTCATGAACATGCCTGGTGTTGTGGAATGTGCGCTCAAAAACTGTAATATAATTGTAACGTTAGCGGGTCAATTTGACCCGTGACTTTAAAGGCTTAAGGCAGGTGCACAGAACCAAAATAAACATAAGATAAAAAAATTATTTTATGTTGTCAGTTTCTCAACTACCCTTTGAGGGTGTTTACATTTTGGGATTTGGCAAATGCTTTATTCCTTCATTTTTAGCAGTTCGTGCATGTGAATTATACTGTTTATGAACTATACTGTTTATGCTTCAAGAAAGTACAATAAATTTAATAATTCAAATAAAAATATATGTACATTATACAGTAATAATACAGTAATAACGTTCATGTTTTGTGAAAAAACAAATGTTTTATTTTTTTTAAATCATATTTTCTAATAGTTACACTTTATTTTAAGGTGTGCTTGTTAGTACCGTTTAATTATACATTCATAATTGCATAATTACATAATTATACATTCAAGTGCTGAGTAATATTTATTAACTACATGTATTTACTATAGGATTAGGATTAAGTTTGGTTTAGGGTTAGTTTTTATGCATAATTTATAGTTATTACTACAGTTACTACATGTAATGTGTAACAAGGACACTGTAAAATAAAGTGTTACCGTTCTCATTTTTGTAATGTATGAGTAGTATTAATGTTAAATGTTTACTTACCTGATTTTTTTTCATCGTGTGATTTTTGGCGAATTGTATTGCATCAAATTAGGAATTAGGAATCTAATTAGGAAAGTTCTCAGGAGCTTTTGCTTCAGGACTCAGATTTAAAGTCCCCCTGTAGTCAATCATTTTATCCCTTAAAACTAATTTTCATTACATATTTAAACTGAAAATTAATATGCAAATGAGCCCCGCCTCCACTCACGCACACAGCTCAGAGATCCACTGGTTGACGATCACACGTTGATCTGATTGGTTACAAGGTAGTTTGTGATGTCAGAAACACCAGCGATTTCAAAGCGTATTTTTGAGACTGTCTTTGGTTCACTGCAGTTTTAAGGAGGAAATACTCAGCAATGCTGTCGACTTATGAATTTACACATGGTTTGTCTTAAAGCATATTAAAAACACCACAAAGACACATAAACAACATTAAAAGCTTGATTTTCATCACAGGGGGACTTCAATTGCAAAATGCAAAAATCCCATAGTCTTGCATTGAAGGCCAGAATATCACCGAGAATTATGGTTGTGCTCTTTTGACTTGGACAATAACCAACCACAAAGCAATAGCCAGGCAACCACTTGGACAAGTGCATAGAAAAAAAATACAATAAAAACCTGTTATTGTTTGTTCTCTTAGGCTCAAGTTCCTGGAAGCACCACCAGTACAGTTCTGAAGAACCTGCTGTCTGACACCAAGTACACCGTAACAGTAGTGCCAGTATACGCTCCTGGAGAGGGCAGGCGCATGTCGGAGAATGGAAAAACCTGTGAGTTCATGCAGCTTCTTCTTATTTTAGCATGACTGGAAAGCAAATAATTCCCAAACTCATCCATCATATACTCCCCAATCACAGAAAATCATCTGGCTTTACCATTAAAGTTTTGCACCTATAAATAGAATCTCAGAGACTTGCCCAAAGATTGTGTCAGCTTTATTGGATTGATCACCAAGGGAGGAATGCCGATGTGCTGGCAACCCTTTTAATGTGACTCCAGGCTGGGCTTAATGAGCCTTCTTTATGGGGTGTAATGACTGGAGATGCTGGAGCGAGGGCTACAAAACAATCTATTTCACCAAATGTAAAACCCAGGGAGGTGCAAGGACATAAAAGCACCCTTATTTACTGCTGTCAGCTCAATGCTCCTCTTTTTGGAGTCAAACTAACAGGTTTTTGTTGGCGTCACTGTTTTTCCACCAGTGGTTTGCTTCCCATCATCTGCGTTACTTTGTTTTCCAGTTTTCTTTGTGTGGCTGTGCCACATTAATGCAAGTGTTAGTTTTGTTTAAAAACTAGAATCAGGGTTTTTGCTGTTGGGAATCTAAAGCCCGTTCCATAGGCTTTGTGTTTCCATGTTGTCATGATTCCTGATGCTGTGCACATTTACTGTTTAGGCAAGACACCCCAGTTGAATAGGGTAAAAAGTTTCAACTTACAGTAGATATCACCGTACTTCCCTGGTTGATTGATTACATTGAGAATGTTATGAAAATGTACTGAAATGTTATGTTTAAATATGCAAATGAGGCATTATCTATGTAAGCTTGTTTCTGCCACGGAATACAAAAAAAAGGTAATTGCGACTTTTTATCTTACAATTTCGGACTTTTTTCTCACAATTGCAAGTTATAAAGTCAGAATTATGAGATATAAACATGCAAGTTATAGAGTCCAATTCTGAGAAAAAAAGTCAGATCACAATTGTGACATTTTCTCGCAATTGCGAGTTTATATCTCACAGTTATGAGAAATTAAGTTGCTATTCTGAAAAAAAAAAGAAGTCAGAATTGCGAGATAAAAAGTCGCAATTACCTTTTTTATTCTTTATTCAGTGACGAAAACAAGCTTCCATAATTATCTACTGAACGCTCGGTAAAGCCAGCTTCAAAATGTGTTTCATTTTAGTGACATATTAGAGTCAAAGGTTTTTACAGAAAGGATTTTGGAAATCTTCTTTTATCATTCAATTATCAAAAAAAAAAAAGAAACTGCCAGAATAAAATTAATTTGCACAATGTTTTTAGGAATGAAATGTATACAGTCAAGCAAATGATATATGAAGAAACCCCACTTTAAAAACCTTCAGAATAAATCTGTAAAGTTTGGTGCAGTGGAGTTTTCCGGTTCAGTGCATGTGAAAAAAAAAAGATTATTTTGAGTAAACGGCCTTTAAAGATACTATATGAATTGTAGTTGAAATCTACAGACACAAATAGATAAAGTGCAATAAAATAAACTCATCAAGCCAAATGGCTCAAAATATCAGTATCAATATATTGGGTCTAATTAATTACTAAGTAATCTAATTACTAATTCCCTTGAAAAAGCAAAGTAAGGGATTACTCTTAATTACAGTTACTTCTGATGTAATTGCATTAAATACTGTATAGACTATATTAGGTAAAAATGGATGTTTTTAATGTAACCTTCTCGTTTTAAATACTTTGGTCAGTTCAAGTATAATAATATGCACTTGTATATTGTTTGTTTAAAAGAATCAAAAGTGCAGTTTCGTGTCTGTCCTTGTATTGTTCAACTGGTTGAGCTTGATATGGCATTTAGAAAGTAATTAGTAATAAGTAATCCAATACATTTTAGAGAGAGTAATTAGCACAGTAATCTAATTACACTGTTTAAGATGTAATTAATAGCTAGTAACTAATCACTTTTTTAGATTTACTTACCCAACACTGCTCGAGACTAACTCAAATGCTGTGTATCAACCAAATTGAGTTTGGACATTTATCCAAACATGAGACGGGTCTCTCTTGACCCTTTAGAAATGTTTCATTTGATTCTGTAGTGGTTGACATTGAAACTTCCGTTGCTACTACTGTGTTTAGACCCAGACGTTCAGTAGGAAATCCTTATTTTCAGGGTCTTGTAAATAGTTGTACACTACTTTACCTCTTTAACCACTCACTCCTTTTACTGTCTTTGGTTTTATGACACTGCTCCCGCTCATGTCTGAAACAGTGGTGCGGACCCCTGCCAAGAACATCCAGGTTTACAACCCCACCACAAACACCCTGAACGTGCGCTGGGAGCCGGCGTCCGGAGAAGTGCTGCAGTATCGGGTCGTCTACGCCCCCCTCTCTGGAACCCGGCCCTCTGAATCTGTAAGTCCTTGTCGTTAGGCTCGCGAGAGAGAACGTACGGGAAATACCGCCGTGACACTTTTGAGTGCAACGGTCTGTTTGCACTCGGTCCCTCTGCAAAGATGTTTGTGTTTTTTAATGTCGTGTAACCTCATTCTCACATGAACTTCACTGCCTGAGAGGGATTTTCGCCAAGCTCCGAAAACCCATAAACGGCTTTGATTGTTGTCAGACCCTTTCGTAAAGAAAGCAGCTGTGGCAAATCTGCATCAGCCCAAACCCGTTTTATGTCAGCACAGAGGAAAACAGAGTTCGAACATTCTGTCTTGTGTCTTAACAGAGCTAGCTTCTTATCTGCAGCCACAAAGACCTTGTGGAAAATTGTTATGGACGTTTTCCGTTACTATGGCTTGTTTTCCAAATCAGTTGCATTGAGTCAGAAATTCTCTGCGCTTTCATTTCAACATGAATTCTTTCAAATTTTCCACTGAAACACTGAAAAAACCCAAAGCACAGAAGTTCAATCGTCAACTGGTCTCAATTTTCAGAATAAAGGATAGTGTTGTCAGGAGTGAAAAAAGGGAGTTCCCATGTCATTAATTGGGAATTCAGTGACCCCCATGACCTGGCATTGTGAAGAGCGGTGAAAGGAGGTGATTGCCTGCCACTGTCAGCACGTCATTCACTCGTATCTCTACAACTGAGAGACCATTAACACATCAAAGGAATGTTTCCGCTGCCTCTTGCTTTGCATCGGCTGAGAAAGTGATCGCTAATGATTGGGTTGGAAATCAGTGGTGACTCAAACATCAGTAAGTGCAAGAAGTCATGTCTAGAAAAACAGCCAAGCTTCTTTCTCAGGGTGTAATATATCAGAGACTTTAAAGCCAGCAATTCTGCTGTTTGATCGTAAGAGATTGTACAGTTTTTCTCAATCGCTTTGGCTCAATTCTCAAATGACTTTTTTTTTTTCTCAAAGAAACAAGTTCAGATCTCTGAATAATTAGTTTCTTGTTCACATCAGATTTGAATTTCTCATTGATTTAAGCAAATTGCATGTGTTTTGGCACATGTGTGCAAAAGAGTAAGTACAATTGTCTACAATTTGCACAATGACTAAATGCACATGGCTTGTTGATCAAAACTGATGAGTTGATTCTCAGTGAAACTCTTCACAACTTCTAAACATTTTTTCACCGTGTGATCAAAATCTGTCAGACATGTTATATTCCATAAATATTTATGACATGGAATGTTTGTAATGTTTGCTAAATTGGCCAATAGCCTGCCGTTGTAATTAATAGGAATCACAATCTTATCAATCAACCCATATATATATATATATATATATATATATATATATATATGTATATATATATATATGGAGTTTGCTGACAGCACAATCACCACCATTTTTGATCATGGAGGAACATCACAACTCTGAACAGCAACAGCTACTGTACATCTGTACTGTATAAATACATTTAATTTTACAGTACATTTATTTTTGTTGAAATGTGTAAACTGAAAATTTTTGTCATGGAAGAGCAAAAGGAAGATATGTATGTTAATAGGGTGTGTAAAAATAAACAATTTTTACATTTCATTTTACATGTAACACATTTCTGCAAAAAGAAATTTACTGTATATTTTTTTACATCAATTCATACATTTTTTACCTACTGTCTGAATCTGTATTTAAAATGCTCAGTGTGATACACAGACAAAACAGTAGAAAAAAAACATGAAATTTGTATATAATAAATATTTCCATGGTGAAAACACATCTAAACATTTTGACCAGTGTGGCTCACACGATGACAAAAACACTTTTTATGTTGGTGCCAACCCCCCAAAAGTACTTTGATGATTTTTTTTGCTTATTACCATAATGAAAAAAAATATATCTAAACAGACAGACCATTGATAGATAGATTGATTGATAGATAGATCAACTTTAGGTAGATAAAAGAGATAGATAGACAGACCATTGGTTAAACACGGAGCAAATGTTGTTCTGATGATCCTAAAATAAGTTTAATTTAGTTAACAATATCATTTTTACCCATTTGATTTTCCTTTTGATTTGGCGGTGAAATGTGACTTGCATATGTCCTTTGTGAGATTCACTCATTAATCAATGCAAAAGCATTTGAAGTCTCAGATGTCACTAGTTAACAAAGACAGCGTCTGTGTCACTCCCTGGTGGTTAACTATTCCTCTCTGTTATTGTCTGTAAGGTCCTTGTCCCAGGGAACACCGTCACTGCCCTGCTGGAGCAGCTGGATTCAGACACACCGTACTCTGTGAGTGTGGTGGCCCTGTATGCTGACGGAGAGGGCTCCTCTGTGTCTGATAATGGGAAAACACGTGAGTCTGAGTGCAGGAAGCCCTTTGTTAGGTGTTCATGGCTCATTCTCAGGACACAGTGCCATTTGTGCAGTGAAATGTCAGGATTTTCATGTATTTATACTTCAGCTGCAAGGGTAGCTGCTAAAATTTCAGGAAATCTAATTTCCCAACTTTCCCAACAAGGATTGTTATCAGATTTATCATCAAAATGTCAAATGTTTAATTCTCGAGCTATTTCCCACAATCCTAACTCAATACATAATTTCAACTCCATCACATGGCTTTACTAAGCAGTGCTCCACCTTACACTTGTGCCAAAACATTTCTGCACAAAAAAATGATCATAATAACCTTTCCCATGACAGAGAACTACTAGCTCTCTGAGGCATACAGTAAGTAAGTTCAGTATGGTTGTTATTTATTTCTGTAGTAAGTCATAGGGGCACAAATAGCACACAAATGGCTCATTTTCTTGGGAATGATCCTCTTGTCTTCTAATGCATTATTTTGAGGGATAATTTTGACTGTTCTTCTGATGGCAGTGCCCCGCAGTGGCCCCAGGAACCTGCGTGTGTATGACCCGACCACCAGCACGCTGTCCGTGAGCTGGGAGCACGCAGCAGGACCCGTGCTTCAGTACCGCATCGCCTACGCACCCACCACTGGGGATCCCATTGAGGAATTTGTATGTGGTGTTGAAGTTTATAGTAGTGATTATGAAGGACATAATGTTTACATTAGATATTTATAATCATGTATAATCATGTATAATCATGACCCGTGGACATCATTTGACTGACTGTATGCGTTTTTTCCTGCTGTTTTTCTCATAGACAAGCGTGCCTGGCAACAGAAACTCTGTCATCTTGCAAAACCTGGATCCAGACACTCCTTACAACATCAACGTAGAGGCCATTTATCAAGAAGGCCCTGGAGGAAGTCTCTCTGGAGATGGAAAAACATGTGAGGATGGTTACACTATCTCATGTTACTGCTTTATAGACAGACAGACAGACAGACAGACAGACAGAAAAAAAAGATAGATAGACAAATAGACAAGCAGACAGACGATCGATTGACTGACTGACAGACGGACGGACAGACAGACCGATATAGACAGACAGACAGACAGATAGATAGATAGATAGATAGATAGATAGATAGATAGATAGATAGATAGATAGATAGATAGATAGATAGATAGATAGATAGATAGATAGATAGATAGATAGATAGATAGATAGATAGATAGATAGATAGATAGATAGATAGATAGACAAAGATATACAGACAGATAGACAGATAGATAGATAGATAGATAGATAGATAGATAGATAGATAGATAGATAGATAGATAGATAGATAGATAGATAGATAGATAGATAGATAGACAAAGATATACAGACAGATAGACAGATAGATAGATAGATAGATAGATAGATAGATAGATAGATAGATTCTATTCTAGATAGATAGATAGATAGATAGATAGATAGATAGATAGATAGATAGATAGATAGATAGATAGATAGATAGATAGATAGATAGATAGATAGATAGACAGATATACAGACAGATAGATAGATAGATAGATAGATAGATAGATAGATAGATAGATATACAGACAGACAGATAGATAGATAGATAGATAGATAGATAGATAGATAGATAGATAGATAGATAGATAGATAGATAGATAGATAGATAGATAGATAGATAGATAGATAGATAGATAGATAGATAGATTCTATTCTAGATAGATAGATAGATATACAGATAAATAGATAGATAGATAGATAGATAGATAGATAGATAGATAGATAGAACAGACAGACAGACAGACAGACAGATAGATAGATAGACAGATATACAGATAGATAGATAGATAGATAGATAGATAGATAGATAGATAGATAGATAGATAGATAGATAGATAGATAGATAGATAGATAGATAGATAGATAGATAGATAGATAGATAGATAGATAGATAGATAGATAGATAAAATGCTGGACAAACAGATCAATTGATAAGTAGAATGCTGTTTCCTGTAAACACACACTGGTAAGATGTGTTTGCTCATATTGAATGTTTCTGTGGCACGTCTCCTTCAGTGGGTCTCCTGGAGCCTCGTAACCTGCGTGTGTCAGACGAGTGGTACACTCGTTTCCGTGTGTCCTGGGATCCTGTGCCTGTGCGTGTCAACGGTTATAAGCTGGTCTACACACCAGCGGGTAAGAGAGGTTTAGACCATTTTACCATGTCGTCATTCTCTAGACATCATGTTGTAGGTCAAACTGGGACACAGTCTGGTAAGCTCTGTGTTTTGCGTGTTGTTCCAGGCACGGATAACACCATGGAAGTGTTTGTTGGAGATGTTACTACACACAACCTGCCCAACCTCCAGTCTGGCACAACGTACGACCTGAAGGTTTATGCTCAGTATGACTCAGGCATGAGTGGAGCTCTGGTCGGACAGGGAACCACCTGTACGTGCTTGTTCCTTCAACTGAGAACTTTTATGGACATGTTCCCAGATTGTTTAGAGATGCCTGTTTAAACTGTGGAATGCTGTTTACCGTTGCAGTGTATCTCAATGTGACCGACCTCAACACATACAACGTCGGCTATGACTCATTCTGCATCAGATGGACTCCTCATCGGGCGGCAACCTCTTACAGGCTCAGAGTCAATCCTTTCAATCGTAAGGACAAATTCACTAAACAAAAATGCTGCATTTTGTTCACATTCCAGCTACTGTTATACGGTTTCAAGAGTCCATATTAGACATTCTACTAATTACATGTATAAGTGACTTTGCAACTACATCAACGACCTCTTGTTAATTTGGAACAACATGTCAATTATCTCTCATTAGTAGACTGTTAGGTTCGGGTTAGTAGAATAAGTTGACATGTAGTTGAAACGTTTCTTACAGTCAGTAAAATGTCTGTTGGGGAGCATCAAAATAAAGAGTTAGCAGATATTAAACAGACCATCTACTAATACTCTAGTGACTGCTAGTTGACATGCAGCTGCACATAGGGCTGTGCGATTAATCGTAATCGATTTTTGCTTCCAACGATTATGAAAACAGATAATTATGGACTGCTGCACTCACTTTCATTCCTCATAAAAAAACTCACATTTAACATCCAAATCAGCCGAATAAGTCTCAATAGAGACTCTGTTCCCCAGACGGCTTTCTGCTCGCACGCTCCGAGCTGGAGCCAAACGCGGATGAGCAAACGTGCTTCGGATACGCGCCTAAACGCATACGCACAAAAACGCCAAAGAGTATTCACATAAACCCAGCCGGTTATGTCTAAGTAAAACGTGTGTAACAGTATATTGGATCCGTGCATTAGCTCTTAAAGTGACAGCAGCCTAATAAACCTGCTGAAGTCTGTCATTAATGATAATCAAACA
The DNA here is from genome assembly GCF_964197995.2 of Scardinius erythrophthalmus. Lineage (NCBI taxonomy): Eukaryota > Metazoa > Chordata > Actinopteri > Cypriniformes > Leuciscidae > Scardinius > Scardinius erythrophthalmus. The sequence continues at coordinate 34,388,533 of NC_138239.1, read as the reverse complement.
ACAAATGACAAAGGAAAATCACTCACTGATCTTGACTGAATAACTTTAATAGCTTTAATAAGGATTAATCTATATTTAATGTATACAGTAAGACTATGTAGTGTTATATTACATTTAGGCTATCACTTATCTGAATACCACTGTTAGTACATCTTCCTGAAAACTAAAACTTGTATTTTTGTTCTGTTGTATGTATTTGTCTGTTTTGTTTGTAATTAGTTTCTTTGCTCCTGTATTGCTGACTGTTTACTTGTCTTATGTAATTATTTTGAGGACCTTTCTCTTTCATTAGTTCACTTAGTATTAAGCTTTGCTGAAGTATGGATAATTGTGAAATTTCACTGATATTTAAAATTACTCATATGTTACCCTGGACCACAAAACCAGTCTTTAATTGAGATTTATACATTGTCTGAGAGCTGAATAAATAAGCTTCCCATTGATGTATGGTTTGTTAGGATAGGACAATATTTGGCCGAGATACAACTATTTGAAAATCTGGAATCTGAGGGTGCAAAAAAATCGAAACACTGAAAAAAATCTTCTTTAAAGTTGTCCATTTATGTTGGCGATTGTGCTGCATTCACTCACAAAAATAAAGTTTTATATATGAACGGTTGGAAATTTACAAAATATTGTCATGGAACATGATCTTTACTTTATATCCTAATGATTTTTGGCCAAAAAGAAAAATCGATCATTTTGACCCATACATTGTATTTTTGGCTATTGCCACAAATATACCAGTGCGACTCGTGACTGGTTTTGTGATCCAGGGTCACATATCATGAAATAAGACTGATCATATTGACCAAAAATAATCGTGATTATGATTTTTGCCATAATTGAGCAGACCTACAGTAGTTGCACAGTTACGTCTCGTTTAAAATGCACTATTGAAATAAAGTGTTAGCGTTTGTATAACCTCACATTGCTCCTCTTCTGTCATCATTAGCGGCTAACCGTGGAGGTCAGGAGGTCACTATCACCGCTGCCGAGAGCCAGTACTGTTTTGACGGGCTGACCCCAGACGCGCTGTACAACGCCACAGTCTACACACAGACCCCCAACCAGGAGGGGCCAGGAGTCAGCGTCAAAGAGCGCACATGTAAGTCCTGACGCCTTCAGAAGAGTTCAGTCCCACGGCTCTGTTCTCTGTGTCCTCATGTCTGCGTTCTCCTCTCTGTAGTGGTGAAGCCCACCGTAGCCCCAACACTGCCTCCGACTCCCCCACCTCCACCCTCCATCCCGGGAGCACTCGAGGGTAAAGACACCGCACAAACATTATTACCTTTTTCATATATTAATGCTGATAATCTCATGGTTGGATTATGTTGTGCATTTTATTCAATGCAGTTCAAAATGTTGGTGTCAGTAAGATTAAAAACAAACAAAAAAGAAATTACTACTTTTATTCAGCAAGGATGTGGTGAATTGATCAAAAGATGCAGTAAAGACATTTATAATGTTAGATTTATATTTCAAAAAAATGCTGTTCTTTTTGTACTTTTATTCATCTAGTAATCCTAAAAAAGTATCATGGTTTCCACAAATAATATTAAGAAGCACAACGGATCGACATTGATAATAATGCGAAAAGTTTCAATATTACTGTTTTTACTGTACTTTTTAAATAAAATAAATGCAGTCTTTGTGAGCATAAGAGACTTCTTTAAAAAAATATAGATAGATAGATAGATAGATAGACAGACAGATAGACAGACAGATAGATAGATAGATAGATAGATAGATAGATAGATAGATAGATAGATAGATAGATAGATAGATAGATAGATAGATAGATAGATAGATAGATAGATAGATAGATAGATAGATAGATAAAACAATTGATAGATAGATAGATAGATAGATAGATAGATAGATAGATAGATAGATAGATAGATAGATAGATAGATAGATAGATAGATAGATAGATAGATAGATAGATAGATAGATAAAACAATTGTTAGATAGATAGATAGATAGATAGATAGATAGATAGATAGATAGATAGATAGATAGATAGATAGATAGATAGATAGATAGATAGATAGATAGATAGATAGATAGATAGATAAAACAATTGATAGATAGATAGATAGATAGATAGATAGATAGATAGATAGATAGATAGATAGATAGATAGATAGATAGATAGATAGATAGATAGATAGATAGATAGATAGATAGATAGATAAAACAATTGATAGATAGATAGATAGATAGATAGATAGATAGATAGATAGATAGATAGATAGATAGATAGATAGATAGATAGATAGATAGATAGATAGATAGATAAAACAATTGATAGATAGATAGATAGATAGATAGATAGATAGATAGATAGATAGATAGATAGATAGATAGATAGATAGATAGATAGATAGATAGATAGATAGATAGATAGATAGATAGATAGATAGATAGATAGATAGATAGATAGATAAAACAATTGATAGATAGATAGATAGATAGATAGATAGATAGATAGATAGATAGATAGATAGATAGATAGATAGATAGATAGATAGATAGATAGATAGATAGATAGATAGATAGATAGATAGATAGATAGATAGATAGATAGATAGATAGATAGATAAAACAATTGATAGATAGATAGATAGATAGATAGATAGATAGATAGATAGATAGATAGATAGATAGATAGATAGATAGATAGATAGATAGATAGATAGATAGATAGATAGATAGATAGATAGATAGATAGAACAATTGATAGATAGATAGATAGATAGATAGATAGATAGATAGATAGATAGATAGATAGATAGATAGATAGATAGATAGATAGATAGATAGATAGATAGATAGATAGATAAAACAATTGATTGATAGATAGATAGATAGATAGATAGATAGATAGATAGATAGATAGATAGATAGATAGATAGATAGATAGATAGATAGATAGATAGATAAAACAATTGATAGATAGATAGATAGATAGATAGATAGATAGATAGATAGATAGATAGATAGATAGATAGATAGATAGATAGAACAATTGATAGATAGATAGATAGATAGATAGATAGATAGATAGATAGATAGATAGATAGATAGATAGATAGATAGATAGATAGATAGATAGATAGATAGATAGATAAAACAATTGATTGATAGATAGATAGATAGATAGATAGATAGATAGATAGATAGATAGATAGATAGATAGATAGATAGATAGATAGATAGATAGATAGATAGATAGATAGATAGATAGATAGATAGATAGAACAATTGATAGATAGATAGAACAATTGATAGATAGATAGATAGATAGATAGATAGATAGATAGATAGATAGATAGATAGATAGATAGATAGATAGATAGATAGATAGATAGATAGATAAAACAATTGATAGATAGATAGATAGATAGATAGATAGATAGATAGATAGATAAAACAATTGATTGATAGATAGATAGATAGATAGATAGATAGATAGATAGATAGATAGATAGATAGATAGATAGATAGATAGATAGATAGATAGATAGATAGATAGATAGATAGATAGATAGAAGTTAAAAGTACATTCAGCAGGGTTGATATGATTTATTACTATACCTCATTAAATCTTGTTTTGTAATGTCAGTGTGCAAAGGTGCCAAGGCTGACCTGGTGTTCCTGATCGACGGCTCATGGAGCATCGGAGACGAGAGCTTCGCTAAAGTCCGTCAGTTTGTCTTCAGCATGATTGGGGCTTTCGATGTCATCAGCCATGAGGGCATGCAGGTACTGACCCGTCTGCAGTCATGTGACTGACCCCTCAGCAGTCATGTGACTGACCGCATGCGCACAACTCCCTGACCGAGCTGTGATTCATTTGGTGTTTTGTCTCATTCTGTGAAAACAGGTGTCTTTTGTGCAGTACAGCGATGAAGCTAAAACCGAGTTCAAACTGAACACCTACCACGACAAGGGAATGGTTCTGTCCGCCCTTCAGATGGTCAATTACAGAGGAGGAAACACCAAAACAGGTTTGTGATACACTGAGCGCGTGTATGTACACATCAATACGCTCAACATCTCCCAAACGTCAGCTTTTTGAATGAACCCGTTGTCCCTTTTTACATGCAAACCAATAAACCGGCAACTCATGCAAACCGCGTTTGCAAGACTTTATTAAAAAATCATTCCCCAGTAGTGACGTCAAAACCTAAGCATTCATGAATCTGATGCCAAGTAGCCTATTCAGTTTGTTATGTGAGATTTGATGTTTAATAAGTAGTATTTTAACTGTACCACTTCTGCTTCAGCTACTCAACATGAGAACACATTTATATAATTTCTTGGGTCATAAAAAAGTGTCAGAGTTTGCAGAATGAGCTTAAATCTGGAGTAAGGGCTCTTTCTGGTGCATATCACACGCACATTGCAATAAGTCGACAGAACACAGGTTACTGTGCTTACACTGTGCTCCCCAGAGGTTTTTTATCTAGCTGTTCTGATTGGTTAATGCTTAAACTGTTTATGTCTTTACTCTGATAAAGGAAAACGGGTTAAAGGATTAGTTCACTTTCTGTCCATGCCTTTTAAGCGCTACTTTTTCCTGACAATAGTTTAACACCAAAAGAGCGTTTGCGCTGGTGCAAGTTGTAAGTAAATTGGGCTTTAAGTGTTTGAATGCTGTTGGGCAAAAACAGAAACAAAAGCTACGAAATACTTAATATCTTGCACTGTGTATATGTGTGTGAATGCATTAGGTGCTGCGCTGAAGCATGTGGGAGATAAGGTGTTCATCTCAGACAGCGGGATGAGGAGAACCGTTCCCAAGGTTCTGGTTGTGGTAACCGATGGACGTTCTCAAGATGATGTGAAGAAGAGTGCTACTAAACTACAGCATGCAGGTAACACAAATCCCAGTGATCATGCATGGCCTCAGTCTCTTTATGCAACATTTAACTGCTTATTTAGGGGTGAAATGCGACCCGGGCAAGTTCTTGACATGTTTTGACAGGCGATGTATCTCCCTAAAGCCTCGGTGTTGTCTTTTCCACAGGCTTCAGTGTGTTTGTGGTGGGTATCGCAGACGTAGACACTGCCGAACTGAGGAACATTGGAAGCAAGCCAAGCGAGAGACACGTCTTTATCGTTGATGACTTTGATGCATTTGCTAAGATCCAAGACAACCTCATTACGTTCATCTGTGAAACGGCAACATCCTGTAGGAAGTCATTCTTTTAGTCTGCATTGTTCACTTGAACTCTATCATGAAAGACAAGAGTAAAATAATTTCCTGATTTTTTTTTTCCCACAGCTTGTCCTTTGATTTACCTCGATGGATTCACATCGCCAGGTCAGAACTCGACTCTCGAGTCCATATTCGATGACTTCCCATCATCATTTTCTTGTTTTCCTCTATCATCACACACTGTTATGCATCTCTTGATTGATGTTTTGATGAAAACGCATAGGTTTCAGGATGCTGGAGGCTTTTAACATCACTGACAGGACGTTTGCTGGCATGAGCGGCGTCTCCATGGAACCAGGCTCCTTCAACAGTTACATTGCATACAGACTCCATAAGGACGCATTCATTTCCCAGCCCACAAAGTAGGTCGGATTGCAGTGCATGTGTGTTTTCTGAGCTGCTCCCTTACAGACTGTAATGGTATTCAGGCAATCACAATTATTTTAACCATCTTCAGAGGGCTTGCAGTCTATGGTCTCGGCAGCTTTTCCCCCCAAGAAGCTTTCCTCCTTGTTTGTTGTAGTAGCTTGTGAGAATGAAGTGTCAGATTTTTACAGAAATTTCCAGTGGTAACTCATAAAAACATTCTCATGATTGACCTGAAGATTAAATTCATCCTCTGCTACTTTTGAGGAGAAAATCCTATTTTAAACAGTTTTATGTGGCTAGAAGTCACTGCCAACCGGTTGCTTTTGTGGTAGAAATTTATCTGGCAAAGTTTTTCTATTTACAATTGTTACAATAGTGTCTTGAACTATTAAACAATAGTACAGAAACGATGCGTTCTGTACAATGTAGTGGACACCAGCATCAGAGAGTCAGGTTTATTGTCGTTAAATAAAATTATTTAAAAATAATAATACTTAAAAAAATAATATAACTATTAGATAGAAAAATCATAAAATTAAAACTGAACTAAAACTAAAACTGAAAATAATAAAAAATAATAAGTAAATTAATAAATAATAATATAAATAATAAATTAAATGGTAATATTTAAAAACATATATACTAAAAATTGCAAAAGCACATAACAAAATTACTAAAAAATAAAACTAAATGAAATTAAAATGATTATTTTTTTTATTTTTTTTAAACGTGAAAGCTAATTCAAAATATGTAACAAACTATAATATACATAATACTAAAATTTAAAGTTAATTTATTAGCTATTTAATTATTTTAAGTACAAATTTATGCACACAAACCCTAGAGCGACTGATGTTTCGGGAAGGTCCGATTTTAAGCTTTCAAATGTTATCTCATATCAGAGCATCCATTGAAAGCTGGTTTTTCAAAACTGCGGCAGGTTTGCGTGGCTTTCTTTTTCTGATTGTCTCAATGGTGCCGTTCTCCAATATGCTGTAGTCAGAGTACCTCAGTTTGTCCTGAGCTCACTGAAGATCTGGTCTGAAGGCATGCTTGATTAATTTATCTTTAATGATGTGTATTCGTGGGTTGGCAAGCAGCAGTTCGAATGGAAACACTCTGAGCACCAGAGAAGGGAAAATACTTTCAGTGTGTTGCGATTCCTCAAGGCTGCAAGTCTGTTTGTATTTTTCTCAGAGGACAGTATGTGAATCTGTTCTGCACTTTTTGATTTATGTCTGGTTTCACTGCACAACAAATTAATCTGCATAAAGCCTTTCATTTTTTTCTGTTGTCATCAGACGCATGCAACATTCCCAGCAACTTTGCATAATGACACGATTTTATGAAAATTATGGCTGATAAAAGGGTTTTTTTGTATTGATAAACGAGCTGTATTTTTCTTTAAAGGGAAATCCATCCAGATGGTCTTCCTCCCTCCTACACGCTGATTCTCCTATTCCGTCTCCTTCCCGACACCGGCAAGGATGCGTTTGATATATGGCAGATATCAGACAAGAACAACAACCCTGAGGTCGGGCTCACCGTTGACCGTAAGCACCATTGTTATCTTCCTTGTCTCATGTGTGTGTGTTCATGCAGTCAGCCTTGCGGTGTCTGCTGAACCTCATTTAGAAACCCAGACCCTCTAAATGGATTCCAGATTTTAGGGTTGCAGTGATTTATAGCAGTAATTGCTCAGAAATGCATAATCAACCCATTTAGTGCATCAAGCTCATATTAGCATGGAGATTCTTTGTGTTGTTGTTGTTGTTGCCTCATATTTGCCTGGGTACTCAGTGCAGAGCCATGTGTAAGTGTGTGTTTTGTTCTCAGCCTCCAGTAGAGTCATCTCATTCTACAATAAGGACTCCAGAGGGGAAATTCAGAAAGTCTCCTTTGATAACGACCTCGTGAAGAAAGTTTTCCACGGCAGTTTCCACAAGGTAGAATGATTTTACTTACTTTGCTTGACTACTTGGCCATTTAAAGGGGTCCTTTTATGCTTTTTACATCTTTCATTAGTGTGTAATGTTGCTGCTTAAAAAAGCTCTGCAAATTTACAAAGCACAAAGTCACTCCAAAGACGGTTATTCTCTATGTCAGTACGCACTGTTACTGAACTCCCTGAAACGCCTCCATTGTAGTCTAGAGTCTTCTTCTGGGAACGAATTATATTCCTCATTTAAATAATTCCTGCCCAAAGCATACGCAGAATAAAGTGACGGGGCCTGGTTGAGTTAGTTACCCAAACACGCTCGAAGCGATTGACCAATCACAACACACTGTTCCAGCTGACCAATCAGAACACAGTGTGCTTTTGAGAAGGAGGAGCTTCATAGAGACAGGAACTAAATGGAGCGTTACTGAAAGAGGAGCTGGAATAATGTAAAATATAGGAAAAATAAGGTGTTTTTTGAACATTGAAGCATGAAAACCCTAACCAAATAAAGACGTTGAAAAAGGGCATAATATGTGCCCTTAAAAATTGTCAGCAATGACGCACATTAAAATAATAAAAGTGCCTAGGTAGCTTTCATAAAAAGCCAGGGTGACTTCTGAAGACCTGAACCGGTTCTTTTAGATGTCCCTCGTTGAATTAGATCTTCTTTATCTTGACTGTGAACGTGCATATGAATCAAGAGATGGATTTGAACTTGCAGTCTCCTGTTTTAAATACTTCCAGATAGAGCACATTAAGAGAGTGCTGGAATTTCTCTGGAAGAATATTAGTCCCTGCAAAGCAGTAAAGATTGTTTGGTACAGTATAACGATTTTGGAAGCGATGGCTTGCGTTATAAGTCTTGGCTAATAAATTCAGAACAAGTTTCCCACTGAAGACACGGTTTTACTTCTTGGAGCTCAATGAAAGATTTGTCACTGTTGGTTTGCCTTTCGCTTTAAATTGCGATGTTTATGGCCCATATGGTGAGCGCTCATTGTTGCAGGTTTGTGCAAGAGCAGTTTCCAGTTTGAGGTTCATGAGAGCTAAAAATCATCAATCATTACTATTGAATATGTTGTAAAAGTGGACGTTAATGATGTTATTTTTAAATAAAGGGTTTTGCCTTCTCAGAGGTTATTCTAGGCCCAGTGCACACGCTGAGACTCTTTAAAGCTAAACATGTAATCATTTTGTCATGTTTGTCCCAAGTGACTGCTGACATAGTTTAATTGCTAATGTAAAATACGTCTGACAACCAGGAGACTGTAATTTATACTAGCGTCTTGGCAAATCAGATTTCAAGATGTGCTAATTTTACATCCACACATGAAAGATTTTGGGAAATTTGAAAGCACAGCTTGAGCAATCGGGATGAATCTCAAGAAGCCTGTAAAGACCACCGGAAAGTCGAAGAAAATGAAGACGATTTCCTATTGATGTATTACAAAAAAATGAAGTATTTTAAAATATAAAGCATTTAAACATCCTTATAGTATTTTTGTGCAGCATTGTATTTGTATTTTAGTGTAAAAAGCTGTAGTGCTGTATTATAGTAATGTGGCATATTAGAATAATCTGTAATAATGAGAATTTACAAACAAAAAACAGACCTAAAATAGACTTTTATTTGAATTTCTTTTGCTTGTTTGCATGAGATTCACCCATGGACATCATTACAATGACTTCATTGACAAAGTGATGTCATACAGTGTGCATTTTGGCTTATCTAAGGGCCAATTTGTGGTCCAGGGTTGGTGCAGAAAAGCATTGGTTTGCAGCTGTAGTCTACTGTATGTTCAGCAACCACTGGCATTACTAGAGACTTGAACACAGAACAACAATTCTGAGCTAAGGTTGTGATTAGCTGACCATCTTGGTTACAAGATTACAGACTGGTTACATGCAAAGGAAACCTCTCAGTCTCAGCAAACCCATCAAACCCCAGCAAACATTGGAAAGTTGAGAAGGTTCTTTAAAGTTAAAGAATTTCTTTCTTCTCTCTCAGGTTTGTTTGTGCTTACGAAAGGCCTGTTCACAACAAGGACGATAACTATAAAGTTTTAATAATCGTTTTTATTCTTTGAGAATAGAGACATCCACACCACAATTATAATGATATAACGACAGAGGAACGATATTGTTGGAATCATTTTCAGAACAATCTTTTCCAGCTGATGAATGATAAAAACATTGACAGCCAATCAGAATCCACTTGACTTTAAGGAGCTCGAGCATTTAAAGTGACAGGCGACAAGAAAAATAACGTTATCGTGCATTGGACAGTAATGTAATTAATGTTTATTGCAAATTGTTTGAACAACCCTATACATATTAGTACTACGCTGCATCATGTGTCATTTGCATTAACAGACATGAATGCTAATTCAAATTATGCAGTTTGTTGAAAATAGGCGTGCTATTACTTTAAGTAATTGACCCAACCCTTTATTATTTTTGATAGACTGACAATAAAATAGACAAAAAAAAAAAAAAAAAAAAAAGACGAAGCAAAACCCCAGCATATTGTGGAGAGTCAATGTCTTGGGATGAATCTCATGAAGCCTGTCAAGATCACCAGGAAGTCAACAAAAATGATGTTGCTTAAAGAAAGTGCAGCTTATATATGAATCCTTATTCATAAACCTTACTCTGAAGGATTATGGATTTGTCAGGGTTAATTTATTTGTAATAGTTAATAACAACCTAAAAGCCTTTATTATCAGAATTAAAATATGAGTGTCCACAAAAGTGTGTACACTGTGCCAGTATAGTGTTTAATAAGAGTGCTTAGAAAGCCATAGGAAATCAAAACAGCTATTAAAGGGATTCTATGGTCAACCGCACAATACCACACAGAACACTGGCCCCTTCTCGATGCCATTTCCTTCCTTTTATGAAATCCCTCTGATTATGAATTTAGTAGCTAAAATTAATCCATGAATAAATGCTTTCCGAGTTAGATTTGAAGTTCATGTCATGTGAACGGTTTGGAAGCACTCCTCACATGAAGCACAGATTAGACTCATAATGGCTTTTTACTCTTAATGTGCGATCACATTTACCATTTAACTTTTTGTGAGCAAAATCCAGACATTTTTATAGAAATCTGCACAATCAGGTGTTCTACATAGATTTTGGTCATGCAAATTCGCCGCATTGACCAGTGGTAAGTGTTAAGTTGCGGTCACATTTACCGTTACTCTATGACATTTTGCGAGTCGTTAGTCATTATGCAATCGAGAGTTTCGCGTGGCGGAAAAGAAAAAAGTTCCCTGCTTACATTTCACGCATGTTGAAGTCGGTCACACAAATTCACAGCATTGACCAGTGTTAAGGTGCAGTCAAGTTTACCATTGCTCGGCCAAATTTCACACGCAAAATCAAGTCACACATTTGTATGGAAGCTTGTTTCCGCCACAGAGTGAAAAATAAAGAAGGTAATTGCGACTTTTTAATCTCACAATTCTGACTTTTTTTCTCACAATTGCGAGTTTACATCTCACAATTCTAACTTTTTATCTCAGAATTACGTGATATAAAGTCGCAATTGCAGGTTATAAAGTCAGAATTGTGTAATATAAAGTCGCAATTGTGTGTTATTAAGTCAAAATTGCGTGATATAAAGTCGCAATTGCGTGTTATAAAGTCAGAATTATGAGATATAAACTCGCAATTGCGAGAAATGTACTTGAAATTCTGACTTTTTTTCTCAGACTTGCATGTTATATTACGCAATTCTGACTTTATAATATGCAATTGCGTGTTATAAAGTCAGAATTGTGAGATATAAACTATTCTGAGGTAAAAAAAAAATCACGCAATTCTGACTTTATAACACGCAATTCTGACTTTATAACACGTAATTGCGACTTTATTTCACGCAATTCTGACTTTATATCTCGCAATTGTGAGATAAAAAGTCGCAATTATCTTTTAAAATGTTTTATTCTGTGGCGGAAACAAGCTTCCATACATTTGGGAGTTTTGTGTGACAGTGATAAGTTCCCCACTCATATATTTCGCTTGTGTTCAAGTTCACGCAAATCCCCACGTTGACCAACATAAAGCTGCTTGGTTTTATAAGTGTCTACATTCAGCACAACTCTATTGACAATGAACAACGGAACTTTTTTTGTCTGTGACAAAAAAATTTTGCTGAAATTTTCTAATGTGACAGCACAGTTAGCATGTTACTAAGCCAACAACGTGATATAATGTATATAAATGATAAAATGCATAGCACACACAAATACTGCTAAATACCTTCAGTGTATAATGCATTACAAGTAAAGACACACTGGAAAGAATAGTCAAGGGTTTCATGCACCTCAAATGAAAATGCTATTCGTTTAGAACATGTACTTACATTTCACTTTGCTGTCCATATAGACAGAAAGTATCAATGCATCGCTTAAGATTTTGGAAAGTAAAATTTTAAAATTATAGTTTGAAACCACTTCCTTTCTAAAATGTGAATTTACTCATTGAATTCATTGAAATAGGAAATGGTGGGAAAAGATGGCCAGCCAAAGGTGCAACTATGAGATGGAGGCAGATAGATATAATGAAAGTCTGACAGGACAGAGTGAAACCCACAGTAGCCAGAATGGGAGGAGAACTGGAGAAAGTGTGAATGCAAAGTACATGGTGCAAACGAATGAGACTGTAGCACTGTAATTTGGCCCTGACCGTTACGACACACTTTCCACCTTAGCAATAATGGTCTCTCAGCTTATAGTTTTTGAAAGGATGGCTACAGCACTGTATTCTCAGCTTCACAAAAGCTTTTGAACCTACTATTTGGATAAGCTTCTGAAGCTTTCTATCCGAAGCCTTAACTTCAGACCCCTTCTGCTTGTGGGAAGCCAAATGCTGGTTGCCAAAGATGTTGACGGTATTTTGGCAAGAAATATTACCTTGCTTTTGGACTGCTGGTTTACAAAGTATGAATATCAGATGTATGAGACGGTCAGAATTTTTGACTGAAAATAGGGGGAACGAGCACATTAGACGGTCAGCCGCAGAATGACATAATAGCAACATGTGGTGACGCTACATAAAGAAAACGTTGTATTCCCCCTAAAAAAAAAAAGTATGGAAAAAGCATTTCAGTGGTTGCATCCGCATGTAGAATCTCAAAGTGTATTCAAAGGGGAAATTACAGTTGGTAAACCAGTTAATATTATCTGCTGACATGAACATTCGTATTCGTGTTCGACAATTGGCACGTCTTTACATAATGAACTAATTAAACTCATTATAGTTGGACAGAAACTGTTATTGGAAGAATTGAGAGCGTAGCTCTAAACATAGTTCACAGGCCGTAGGGTTAATGTTGTCATGGGAGAGTGGTTTCGGAAAGGATGACTTCTGAGAATTTTTTGTCAATCAGGCAGTTTTGTGAATCTCTTTTATAAAGATTTATGAACCAACCCAAGATGTCTAGAGTACTGAGTAATGGTTGGATTGCACCACTGAAGTATTTGCACTTTATTTTTGCAGCTTCACATTTCTATTTCACCGAAAAATGTCAAACTCAACATCGACTGCCAAGAGGTGGCTGAGAAAGAGATCAAAGAAGCCAACAACATATCCACAGATGGCTATGAAGTCCTTGGAAAAATGGCAAAGTCTGGTGGTTCAAAGAAGCAGTCAGCCACAGTAAGCACAGATTGCTCATTCCCTTCGATACAGCCAGAGATCCAAACACGCTCTAAACTATTAATCCTATGAATATACCCTGCCCTTTCCTTTGTCCCCTCATCCTCAATCAGTTGCATGTCCTCCCACCCATTCATGCCTGAACGGATTCGATTCTCTCTGTATTCCTTTTCAACACACTGTTGTGTGCATGTTTTTTTTTTTTGAACTCCCGGCGCTCAATGCGAGCCATCTGTAACATCCGTTTGTGTTCCCATTTTTCTCTCCCGCAGTTCCAACTCCAGATGTTTGATATTGTCTGCAGTTTGGGCTGGACAAGTCGAGACAAATGTTGTGATATTCCAGCAATGGTAAGTAGGGATTGTGTATAGATTGTCATCTTGACGGATGAGCTTTTGTCTACTGTTTGGTCAGTACGCTGATGGCTTTTAAAGAACACTTGATAGTGGTAACTGAGAAAAGGCCATTGAGTTTTGCAGACTTCACAAGATGTTCCCCTTAACACAGCTGTCAAGCTTCTGAGCAGTTCGTGGTTGTGTTTTGATATGACTTCCTTTTTCACGCTGATTGCCCTTCTCCATAATGAATCTTTGCAAAGTCCCCTTGCACCAATATGTCATTCACTGTAAAGCAGTAAAAGGGCTCTGAGTTCATAGGTTAATCTTCCTTAAAATCAAGCATAGAGAACTAGTGATGAGTAAAGTAATGCGCATCAGACTATGCACTCTATTTACATTGTTTGCATATACAATTGAATTTCCACACAATTGGTGGATTTAAATGAACTTTACACAGTATTTACTCAAAGGTCTAAAAAAGGGCACTTGACCATTACGGAAATAGCATTAAAGGGATAGTTTTCCACCCAAAATGGAAAATGATGTCATCTTTTACTCACCCTCATGTCTTTCCAAACCTGTAAGGGTTTCTGTCTTCCATGGAGCACGTGGATTTTTGTTATTGGGTGAACCGTTCCTTTAACATTTGTCTTCACTGGAATTAAAGGGCTTAGCCAAACCCGTTCATTAGAAGGGAGTGTGCACATACTTCTGTCCATGGAGTGTAGTTGAAGGGCAGGTAGATGTACACCATTGAAGCCAGTGCAGCATTTAGTTTTTATCTTTGCTTAAACTTACTTGAGATTAAAAAAACTGTGAAATTTACAGTAACAAAACAGCAAATGTGGTGGGCAGACCATAAAAATACGTTAGCAACTTAAATTTATGGTAAATAAAAAAAGGTGTATATTTCATTAACTGAAGTAAAATCTGTTTTTTACCTTTATATTATACTGACAACCACCATAAAAACAGGAGGTAAAGAAAGCCACATGATGAATCAAAGTTCATCAAACTGATGTAAATATTACTAGATAGAAGTGACACACTGTTCACACAAATTCAAAACATCATCAAGGTAACTAAAATAATGCAATAAACATCACCTAAACAACATAATGTACTTAACCGATAAAAAAAGCATTAAATGTGAGTTTTTAAAAAGAGGATTCTAGGAATGTCAGTTTATGTTTTTTTATTGTAAATTATAAGATGACTTTTTATTACATTAAATAACATGAAAATCCCAATTAGATCTATTATAGTTTTTCTCAGTATACAAATTGCCATTAACCATTTAACCATTTTTTATCATCAAAATTGCGATATAGATCGTTTCAAAGCAGCTTTACAGTGATAAATAGGAAAGTGATGCATTTCGGCTGTTGTTCAGCTGAAGTCAGATCAGTGTTGATTCAGTTCAGTTGTAAAGATCATCAACTACATTAGTTAATTTTCTCTATAAAGCAGTTTTACATCTCATCGTCCAGTTCAGTTTTCACACAGTCAGATCAATAACATTGTTGAAGATTAAGTATATTTAAGAATATTAAATTAATATTATGTAATACCAGCTGTCTTTATCTTTACAGTTCTTTTGCTTTTTTAGTTTTTTTTTAACAAACTGTGTTTAGTGTTTTCAGCAGTGTTTGATTTATATCTCCATCTCTGTAGCGAGAAGAAGCCAAATGTCCCGCTCTTCCTCACTCCTGCACATGTGCTCAGGACAGCATCGGTCCTCCAGGCCCAGCGGGACCTCCGGTAAGATCATTAGAGTCCCCTGACGTTTCTCCTGTCTCTGAAGTCATCATGCTACCGCTGCAAATCTCACTTCTGATGATGGGGACGAAAACGTCCAGAGTTCAGGGATAGTGGGATATTTTCCCCAAAGCCTCAGCGCTGTAATTTCAGCCCTGCTCTTTACATTAAGCTCAGGAATATGATTATGGGGCCTCTTCTCTCTACACCATTATACATGGATTGAACATCTGGGATTACCAATGGTTAACAGCACAGCGTGAGCTAATGACTAGTGACTTACTCATGGATTCGCTTAAAGGTCAGAAAACTGAAGTGAAGACCACTGGGTAGGCCTCGGACGTGTGCACTTAGAAACATCACTGTCTTTAGAGCCGCTATAAAATAATGAATCCTCTGAAATCCACTGCCACTGAGATTCTAAGCAAGCCTCTTTTTTTCAGGGTGGCCCCGGTACAAAAGGCCCGCGAGGTGAGAGAGGAGAGTCTGGCCCCACGGTAAGCTCATCCTTCTTATGAAATGACCTGCAAATGGTCAGAGACTTGATCAGTACCTTAGAGAACCAGTTTCTCTCTTAGCACTTCTTCCTAGAGTGTTTAACTGGATAAATGAACGGGATTTTAACCCATTCATTTCAGGGTCCAATGGGCCCACGTGGGGAGCAGGGTGCACCAGGTCAGATGGGACCTCCAGGCCCACAGGGTCCTAATGGATTGTCTATTCCTGGTGAACCAGTAAGTAAAACGCAAACCTTTGCATTGTGAAATATTGCATTGCCCCTCATTGACCCTAACTATTAACCCTTTCCTCGCCAGTGTTTTTGATAAAAGTTGCCAGCCATCGCCAGCATTTTTGATCATCTTCACAAAAATTTCTATATTTTGTTGTATGAATATCTGAACATCCAATATATCAAAAGAAAGAACAGACCCTCAAAAACAAAAAAACGTTTTATTCTAGCTTAATGCATTCTTTTTTTTATCAACATTTGAATGCGGGTAAGTTTCATTAAATAAAGCTAAAATCTGAGAAAAACACGTTTTTGTTGAACACTACATCCAGATCGGATTCAGAACGATGATCGAAACATCCAGTAGATGAAGTAGATCGAGTCCATCAACACCCGCAAAGCTTCACAATCTTATAGTTCGTCTTGGGTCGACATTTCAGTCAGTAGCATTAGGCAGATTTGATTTATATGCTGTTTAATGTTGGCGATTGCGTTATTTTACATGTGTATTTGCTCACATATGCTATCGCTTGTTTCTGCTTCTTCTTCGTCTGTGTTTTGATCAGGAGATTTGGTACTCTTTCAGAAGATGCGTAGTAGCGCCCCCTACTGTATAACAGCGGAAACACAGAAATCCAGAAAATTCCGTCAATGGCGGGGAAAGAGTTAATTAGGATCTTTCTTAAGCCTGAAACAGTGTGATTGCTTCTTATTACAATAACTTATTGTTATACATAGATTTAAATTAACACATTTAATTTGTTTAAAGCTAGCTAAAAATGTTCTGTTTTTATGTTATGTCATACTTCTGCCTTTTTCTCTTAAGCGACACCAATTTCTACTCTATTCGTTGAAAGTGTTTTCTGTTTCTCTTTCTTATGACCTTAAAATCCTGGCCCTGTCTGGCTCCAGTACTGTATAGTGCGGGTCTAATTTATGACTGAAAGCTCTGGACCCATTTATTAAACTGCTCCCTCTGTCATCCACGTACAGCCGAGTTGTAAATTCCTTTGAATGTCATGTAACAGAGGAATGAGTGTGAACGCTTGCTTCATTTCTTCTGTTTTCAGGGCCGGCCTGGACCTAAGGGAGACGCCGGTGACTCCGGTTTACCTGGACAGCGAGTAAGTGCTTTTTTCTTTTAGCTGTTTTTAAGCAGCTTGTGAAATCTAGTAAATTGTGGTGCACAACAGCTGTGTTGGATTCTGAAAGGTTTCATAAACAGTGTTTAGGACATTTAATGTGCTTATCAGATAAATGGCTTTATGATTGGATCAATGCTTAAGCTCAGAAAATTATACCACACTTAACTTTACCTATTAAAGCACTGAACAATTGGCAAGTGCTCTTAAAGCACATCGCTTAACAAAACAGAGCGGAACGATTGCTAACACCTTCATCATAACGTCATTTTATTTTTGACTTCCAAAAGAAATACACAGACAGAAACACAAATGACTGTTCTTTTTGCTGTACAGGATGAAGGCATTACTTTGCAAGACGTTTATTTGTACATGTATTCATATGGTTCAGTTGCTAAAGCCTTCCTACTCTTCCATGGAAAGGTTGAGTTTAGTCATATCCTGACAATTTCTGAAATTGCTCAGGTTTGATCCACAAACAGCTACTTTGTTGTTTGAGACAACCACTGAATGATGAATGACACTAAGTATTTTTCCTTCTTCCAAGGGCCCCGTTGGCGCTCCAGGTCCACTCGGCCCCGTTGGGCCTTCTGGTGCGAGGGTAAGAAGTTTTTGACGTGTACCTTGAACTGGTTTGAAAGAGCATGTTTTCAGTCTCGTTCTCTTGTCAGACCGAGTTAGTCGGTTGTGTTAGGCCCATCTCAAGGGTGTGTTTAAACCTCTCCCAGAGGTAAATCATCTCCAGGATTGAACAAATCTTTGCTGATTTTATTAGCTCTGCATCTTGTACAGTTCATGATGACATATGTTGTTGTTCAGGGTCCGCCAGGAAATGAAGGCCCATCTGGACCAAGAGGTCCATCGGGACCAATGGTATGTAACGTGGAAGCTTTTGAATATCTGACGAGTGCGAGACCGTCATGTAGCCTGAGAAGTCAGCTGAAGTTTCTGCCATACATCAAATGACCTCTTCTTCCTTCTGTTAACTTAAATACTGTCTTTCACAAATGCAGTGATCTACGAGGACTTCACACTTAACAGTGTATGAATTCCAATGTAGCACAAAACAAGTTGAACAGTTTTTGTTTGTCATTTGAAACATTAAAATAAGAAATTTTGAAATATAATGCAAAGACATTTACACTTTTAATATGGCTTAAATGTCCAACTACACTGGAGAAAAAATGGTGTAGAAACAATTTTCACTCAGAAATTGTTTGGAAATTTCACAAAAAAATACAAGGAAACAGCAAGTAACAATGAATTAAATGTGAAATATTGAAGTAGTATTTCTTGTAAAATGTTCTCCAATAATAGTTGTTTTATTTACAAAAAATAATAAATAATAGTTTATAATTGGTATAATAAATAACAGTAAATTATGCATAATTACAATCAACTGACACTAAACCTTAACCTTATAGTAAGTACATGTAGTTTATATAATAATATTATGTTATCACATTATATCAATGTCATCTTAAAATAAAGTGTCCGTTTTGGAGCTACTTTCCCAGATCTCATGTCTAAGTCATTCACACTGATGCTGGTTCTCTGTGTTAGTGATTGTGAATGAGTTTGGATTGTGAGTTCAGTCATTCTTACTGACTGAGATCCATATTTTTAGGGACAACCGGGATCACCTGGAATGCCAGGAATCACAGGAAAATCCGGAAAACCTGGAGACACTGGCCTCCCTGTATGTACATGTTCAAAAGGCTCATATTAATTCTCATTTTCTTGTTTAAAATTATTTATATAAATTTATTAATCAAAAGAATATATGTGCAAGTGAATATAACCAAACCTATGGTCACTAGCCACAGATATGATTTGAGTGATTTCTGACTCATCTTTTCTCATCTGTCAATCACAGGGAGCTGTTGGCATGAAAGGAGAGAAGGGTGAAAGGGTAGGTGTCACTTTTATACACTTCATCACGGGAGTGCCTTTTAAGTACATTTACAATATACGACCTCTAAATGCAATACTGAATAACACACTAAAATTACATTTATAATCAAGTGCTTTACATGTGCTTTAATATGTTAGTCAATACATCAAAATAAGAGTACTTCATTAAAACATGACTTTAAGGGTGTGTTTACACTTGTGGTCCGGTTCACTTGATTCATTTGGTCCAGGCCAAAAAAAAAAAAAAACCCAAAAAACACATTTAGTCCTGGTCTGCTTAGTGTTCACATTGGTATTTTTAACACTGAACCTAAAGATACCAAACCTAAAGTCATAGGGATACGTTCACAACCTGATTGGTCAGCTTTTTAACTGAAGTTACTACTTTTTAAGATTTGAAGTACACCACAAATGCACATTTAAGACACTTCTTTTTCGCAAGCGACAACAAGGAACTCACTAACGTTGTCGCCGCAAAAATGTTTTTGCATGAGCAAACACACTTCACATTTTCTTCAGAAAATGTCAAAATCCCGTTTGCTCTGTTTTCCAGGGAGATACTGCGTCACAGAATATGATGCGCTCAGTAGCGAGACAAGTTTGCGAACAACTAGTCAGCAGTAAGCCGCCTCCGCCTCCGCCTCTTCCTCTTTTTGAATTTTCCAATGGGTTTGTTCATGTTAAAAATGAAAATGTTTGATTTGCTTATAGGACAAATGAGCAGAATCGATAATATGGTGAACCAGATCCCCAGTAACTACAGGAGCAATAGCCCTGGTCCTTCCGGTCCTCCAGGCCCACCTGGCAACCAGGGAGCCCGTGGAGAGCCAGGTCAGCCCGGACCCAACGGGTTCCCAGGAAATCAAGGTGTGCCAGGGTCTCCAGGAGAAAGAGGTATGCACGCACTTCACATAGGATGACAAAATATAGCATTCAGACTTTGGCTTGGTGGATAAAACATTGACTTACACTGAAAGAGACCAGAATATCATAGAGACTTAAAGCTGGGAAGCCACAAACCTCTTTACACCAGCCTAGCATTGTGGTGCCAAGGTTTGCACACGTTTGACATTTTCTCCAAAGGTGAAATAGTTTTGTTGTGCAAAGTAGATCATTGAATTTTAATATTGTTTTTCCCAACTAAAATTAGGCAAAAAAACTGAGAGAAATCTTTGATGCACATGATTGTAATAGATAGTCTACCATTTTTCCTTAAAATCATCCAGATGTATAGACTTGGTGTTTGACGTTACTGCCAATCAGTCACATATGGTATACATTTTTTTAATGCATTTACCCATAACATCCTAGGATTGCCGGGAGAGAAGGGTGAACGAGGAAGTCCAGGCATTGGCACTCGAGGACAGAGAGGATTACCTGGACCTCCTGGTATGTCTTCGTGTAACCTAACGCCACCTCATTTTAACCGCTCCATTTCACTGCTAATTATATCCAGAGTTTGTGCACAC
This sequence comes from Scardinius erythrophthalmus, assembly GCF_964197995.2. Taxonomy (NCBI): domain Eukaryota; kingdom Metazoa; phylum Chordata; class Actinopteri; order Cypriniformes; family Leuciscidae; genus Scardinius; species Scardinius erythrophthalmus. The sequence goes on along the minus strand of NC_138239.1, from coordinate 34,367,980 downwards.
ACTTGTCTTTTCAAGGCTATCAGCCTATCCAAAACCTCCTGATTAATGGATCCAGTGCTAATGATCGTTAACATGTATTTAACGACTGTGATTTTCTACGATGGGTAATTTCCATATCACAATGTTTATCATTCTGAGAGTATTTAGGCATGACAGATTAACATGATGATGAATCATTACGAAATGAATGGTCTGTTACGCAACTGATGGTATTAGTTTTTCCAGACGATCAGGAACAGCTTTTTTCCTCTGGATTGTTTGGATAGGTTGGCTCAAAAGTGTGCTAACCCCTCATCAAACTGTGTTGTGGCAGTTGGGATTAAGAGAACCTTAAGAGTTTGAAAAGGAAGTCAGCAGAAGTGTTTGCCTCGATAGGCCTGTAGCAAAATTCAGACAAATCATTTTTGAGTCTCAGATATTAAAATCATTTGGGTGTTTCTCTGTCCTGTGCTGTTAATGTGTGCCTCTTTAACCTCTTTAAGGATCATAAGTAGAATTGAGAATCAGGGGCTGGATTCAAGTTGAGAAATTTCTTAGGAACATTCTTATAAACTACTTGGAATTTATCTTAAGTGCAATTCTTGAAAAAATATTAAAGGCCCTGACATACTTGAAATCGAAGAATGAACTGGTGTGATGGAATTTCAAAACAAAATCATAAAACTTCCAGAAAAGTTCACTCTGGTTGGTAAACACCTTCGAACTACCATTGGTCCCTGGCGATGATGTAATAGGTGGGCGTGGCTCTGAGGCTCCGCCTTCTTTGACACTGTTTTTTCGTGTTCAATACTGTAAAGCTGCTTACTTTTAAAAATGTTGTGCTATATTAATAGATGTGACTTGACTGGAATGCTGAATTGCAGAGCTGCTGGAAACATATCTCTATGATCAGATGCTTTCTTTACTGCTGTTTTCGCACCGCTGTCATTTTTATATTGTGTTTATTTTGTTATTGAGAGGAAAACTTCAGTTCATATTTACATATTCATCTGAAGGATGTTTTCCGCAAACATCTTTTTACCCCCAAGCGAAGAATGAAAAAAAAGATCTTCGTCATGAGTATATCGGGGCATTAAGAAGTTTTTTTTTGCTAAGAAGAAAACGACAGGCTTTAGTGTTATCTGATTGTTTGGCGGTTCTTGCTGAAGACTTGCGCTTTGTGTATTTTAATTAGTTATTTTTAAAGTCAGCATGAAACAGAAGTTGTGATAGTCTTTTCTTCCCTATTATGACGTATACCCATGTGAAACGGCTTCTGGAACAAGAACAAATGCAGGGCGGGACTTGATTTTGTCCATGGGGAATTGATGGGATGGTTGTGGTTTGCTATTGGTGGATCTCATGTGAGTGACAGGTAGCCCCGCCCCTCTGCACATTAATTAAAAAAACGATAATGACGTGTACGTACAAATCATTTATAATAAATTCAGCAATATTACATAAAAATAAGAATTGTCAATGTCAACAAAGCAGCCTGTCTTAAGTCTATTGGCAAGAATTTGATTCTTAAGAGTGTTTTGTGAATCCGGCCCCCGTTCTCTTTCCATTTAAACAAATATAAATACATTGAGACATTCGGTTCCATTAGCGGTTCTGGAACATCTGTGTTCCTCAGTCGATGTGGACAAAGCACCAGAGCCAATGCAATGTCATGGCAATCAGCACGCTTATTTCTTGTTAGCTTATTTTTGTGAATCAATAGTCAAAACGAATGACTGTTCAGTTAAAATAATCTCATAATCTGACTGGTAGTGAATTCAATAAGATTTGTTGTCTAAACACTGGCCATTTTTTTCTCGCTCAAAATTACTTAAAGAAGCGTTAACAGAACCATTAAGTGAAATCAGAACCGGGTACATCCTCTTGTGATTAACATTCCTAGATCCCACAGCGTGGCCTGATTTACAGTGCCATGTTTTTTCTTCTGAAGTTTATTTATATAGCACTTTATACAATACAGATTTTTTCAAAGCAGCGTCGCGAAAATAAAGAGGGAAATAACAGTGTCAATGTTGCAAGTCAAGTCAAGTCATCTTTATTTATATAGCGCTTTTTACAATACAGATTGTATCAAAGCAGCTTCACAGTGATAACATGAAAATAATACAACGAAGTTTGTTTCTAAAAGAAAATTGCGTCATCGTCCACCTTAAGGCAGATCAGTAATATTGTTGAATATTAAATGTCCCCAACTAAGCAAACCTGTTCATCAATTGTGAAACAAATGCAATGTAGCTATAAGCATCTCTACAGAAGACAATAGAGTCATTAATCAGCTCAATTTAGTTCAATGTTGATTTAATATAGTTTGATAACAGTGTAAATGTTGCAAAGATCAGTCAGGAAACCACTTCAAAAGACAATAGTGTCGTTGGTTACCCTTTATTTCAATGGTCCACTTTATATCTTCTACGGTAACACTTTACAATAAGGATCATTAGTTAACATTAGTTAATGTATTAACTAACATGAACTAACAATGAGTAACACATTACAGTATTTATTAATCTTTGTAATGTTAGTTAATAAAAATCCAGCTGTTCATTGTTTGTTCATGTTAGTTCACAGTGCATTAACTAACAAATGTATCATTACAAATGATAACATGTACATCAACTTATTCTACTAACCCGAACCTTACAGTCTAATACTCTAATAAGAGCTAGGTGACATGTAGTTGCAAAATTACCTATAGTTATTAGAATGGGTAACACTTTACAATAAGGTTCATTATTTAATATTAGTAAACTAACTTAGTTAACATGAACTACAGTTGACATGTAGTTGCATAGTGTCTTATAGTCAGCTGAATGTCAGTTGGGGAGCATCAAAATAAAGTTTGATCATATATTAAACAGACCGTCTACTAATACTCTGATGACTGCTAGTTGACTTATAGTTAGTAGAATGTCCAAAGTGGGCTATCAAAATAAATTGTTATCAAGTCATTATCCAGTTTAATGCATTCTCATCCGATAGATTTATTGAACTCAAATTGATAATATTTCTGAATATTAATTGTCAAAAGCCTGGAAATAATTCTATTTTCAGTAAACAAGGCGCTTCCATTATCATAAGAAGCTAAATTGGCCAGAATGGTAGTTTCCATGCTGATTTATGCTCAGAAGACCAAAGTAATCCAGTTATTAATAGAGGGAATTTGTACAGACAAGTTTTGAGCTCAGTCACTCTCGATACAGTCATCCCAGCGCAACACAAAGAGTCTGAATGAATTATCGGCTCCATGGTAACTCCGACAACACTCTGTTCAACAACTTTCTCCCGGGGGACACGTTCAGTTGCTATCCAGCATTTGCAAGAGCGAGCCTCTCGCAGAAAACTGTAAAGAAGTGGAAACAATGCCAAGAGCTCTCTGTGAATGAAATACACAGCCGTCGTATACGTACAGTAGGAGGAAGCTTGCGGTGACTCACTGTTTGTAGTTTGACTTGTGTTTTCTGTGGAGGCTTTATTGACAACACATGTGCTGACATCAGAGTGCACAAGAGCGAGTCGAGGGACAGCATTCCAGTTCGGTTTATACCGTCTAGACAGAAAAAGGGTTGGGGGTAACTCGCCCCTTCTTCCTTTTAATTAAGCAGTCAAAATATTTAAATTACAGTGCTTGAAATCAGTTTTCTCCTCCCACATCCAGAGGAAACCTAGAGGCGAAAACTAAAGGACGCTTTCTTACACCTCCTGTGTTTTTTTCAGGGCCACCAGGGCAGTCTCAGACTGGGCCCCCTGGTCCCTCAGGCTCAGCGGGGCCCCGTGGCCCACCGGGACGGCAGGGTGGGCCTGGAGTCAGAGGACCGCCTGGACCTCCTGGATACTGCGACTCCTCCCAGTGTGTCGGCATGCCTTACAATGGACAAGGTTACCCAGGTACGGTTACAGTACGGTTGATTGAAAAGCTCTGTTCCCAAACCTAGTGAGCTCTCGTCAAGGGGTTTACCTTCTAAGGCAACATTCTGAATGAACATCTGAATCAACACTCTTCATAGGCAACGACACAAATAGCAATGCTCCCACTGGAATTTAGAATTAGCATGTTGCAACACTGTTAAGCGTTATAATCAGGGTTTGAAGTGTATCTTTCACTCACAGGCTAATTTGGCTACTACATTTTTAAGTTACCGGCCATTCAGAACTTCTACAAGCCAAAAACAAAGAAGAAAAAAAAGAAAGAAATTCCAGATTAACTACGTCACTGCTTATATTATAAAATTTGGATTTCATACATTAATTTCTTATTCAAACAAAAGCCATCTCCTCCCTTCCTCTTTCATCCTCATCACCAAAAATATGTTTTAGGTGGACAGATCAATTCAGTACAAAGAACATCATTTTTTTTTAGGATGTTGGAAAATAACAATGTCTTTTCTGTTAACCAGATGCTTTTTAATCTTTGCTATCGCTTCAACAGCAAATGAACAAGATTCTACACAATACGCTGTGTTTTATATATCATGATGACTCATGAGTTGAGTATTTTTGCTAAATCTTGGCTTACACGAACATCCCCAGCAAAGTGAGCAAACATAAGTAACACGCCAAATTGGCTCGTGATTTGACAGTGGATTTTTAGCTGCTTTTTGCGGGTTGGCGGGTGTTGATTTCAAACCCTGATTATAATACAAAGCACACACAAATATTTGGGCAACACAGTAAACACAAACCAATTACTATTCATTTTGCTGAAATATAGGGTAAGATGGGAGATATCGCCCTTAAGAACAATGTGCAAACTGTAATATATTAAAATGGGTATTAAGGGAAATTAATAGAAACATTTGCTCAAAGCTTTGTGTGCTCGTAGTCCCCTGATCAGGACCCGACACAGAGACATATTAAGTCTGAAGCAGTGTTAGGAGGAAACTCAGTCTATCCCTGCAGTGTCAATTCCGCTTTGAAACTTGTGATATATAAACGCACACGTCAACCCCATCGCTTTATTTAGTGTTCATGTAAACAGTATGCTCAGATTCAGCAATCGGAACAATTTCAAAAGGCAAACGAAGCTAATGACACTGTCAAAGCGGGCCGTCGGAGGCGCGAATTAAACGTCACCGTTTCAGTCGATGATTTTGAAACAGAATTACTTTTAAAGAACAGCGAAAAGATGTCTGAAATGTACTTCAAACTTATTATTGAACATAACCCCATGAATTACAATAAGTAATCAACTGAAAAAAAATAACACTATTAACAACATGCCACTTCTGTCCCATCTTACCCCAAGGGTCTACTTTTATCTTTTCACTTAAAAAAAGACAACACTATTTTTGACTACTAAATCTGATGTCCACAAATAGACACAAAAACATTGTTGTTCAACATGTTCCAGAAACACAAAGTTAGATCATTTAACCTCAAAACTTTTCGGTGTTCATATTCAGATGAAATGACCAAATTAAGAAGAGCATTACACATTATCTAGGCAGCTCACTGTGGTTTGGAACAGAGCTCTATTGTAAGCGACTAATGATATGATTGCTATGTGTTTGCTTAACAATATAGCTAATCTATCAAGAACGGCATGTTTACACTTGAAGGAAGTCGTTTTGCCACTGAACTAACCCAATCTTTAACCCATTTCAGGTTTTGCGTAGTATGCTATCTAGACTGCCTGATCCCTTACCTGAAGTTAGCACTCGCTCATGAGCTAATAAGGATAACCACCATGGATATGATTTCTGAATATTTGCTGGCCAACTATAAAAAAAACACACAAAAAAAAATCAAACCAAAGAAAGGACTGGACTGCCACTAACACCAGCTGAGCGCTACTATATCATACTGGAGCCAGTGATGGTTTCGTACCCGTGGCCTGTTTGCATCTAGAGCAGCAAGAAAGAGCTTCGTTTTGCTGAGGACGCATGTGAAACTACTAACATTGAGCGTTCATGTTAACAGTGTTCAACAGTGGTTGCTCTTTATGAGGGGGAAATGACTGTAAATAAACTAATTGTGCCTTGTAAATGTTAAATCGATGACACAGTGGGTTCGAAGCAAACATGTTAACATCAGTCATCAAGCTTGCACCTGATAACTTGCTTCTTGCTGATCGCTGACGTTTCATTTTTTCACCTTCCATGATACGTGTAGGCAACGCTCAGGTTACGAATGTAGTGTGTGCCATTAGTATATGCAACCATGAAGTTTTCGGTGTGCGTTTTTCTTTAATTCGGGTTTTTTTGTATTGTGATTTATAGAATTGTGCGATACCTCACAGAGATCAGCAAATTTTTACACGAATGCATTCTTTCTATACATGTATGTTTGAGTAGTTCTAGTTCTAGTCTAGGAGGAAAAATCCAACGCAAAGTTGTGGACAACTGCGGAATGGATTTAGTATTTGGTTAATGTAGACGTTTTTTTTTTTAATTATTATTATTAACACTATGTATAAATGAAGAGTTGAAATGACATGTTGGAACCCAAAAGCACATGATCAGCTGGCCAAATAATATTTCCAAGCAGGCCCCTACCAGCCAGAACCTGAAACCTACGTAGTGCCCATTCCAGCCCAGCCGTCGGAAGATATCGAGACACAGTCGCCAGGTTTACGAAACCAGCGTGGAAAAAGATCGCTATCAAGACAGGAAGCTGAAAGAATAGAAACATAAAGGGAAAGTGTATCTTCTGTATTGTCAAAAACTGCATCTTTTAACACAGTCAAGTGGAGAGGCGGATATCCAACTCTCTTTTCCCCGTGTGCTTGCCGACGGTTCCACAATGTGTCTTTGCTTGTAACATAACTGCATTTTGTAATTGTTCAGTAATATGTCCTATAACACTATGAACTGATTCCTTGCACATTTGAGAGTTTGCGAAGTGTAAACGTGCTTGCTGCGGTGCAATTTGTTGTTGTTCTTTTTCTCACTTCACTTGATTCTTAGACCTGGCTTTTGTTTTGTTATCCTAAACCAAATATTTATCTGTTGTATACCAACTCGCTCCGAAAGAGGAATTGCATGCCTGTGTTGTATATTTAGTAAGGACGTTTACACCAGAATATAGTTGTTTTTCCCAGTGATATCAGTTGAAATGCAGTTGGAATTTGTTGCAAATCTACGGACATAGAATAGCTTTTATCATGTCTGAATTGCACATTGTGAATTCCACAGCCTTATTTTCTTATTTATTTCTGAATCAGAAGAGGCATTTTTCAATAAAACTACTGAAAATGTTTAATTGCTGTTGTGATCTGTTCTTTCATATTTAGTTTACATTTACAATGAAATTCAGTTTCTCAGTTTGAATTGAGGTAGCAAATAGGATTGTGATTGAAATGCAAATTAGAATGGAATGGAATGAAATGAAATTCAAAGAAACTTTTTGGGATGCACCGATATGAAAATTTTGGCTGATACGGATAACTGATAATTCTTTATATGTGAAAGCCGATAACCGATATATCGACCGATAAATCTGAATCCAAATTTTTTGATAATTTTTGAGAGCCTGATCACAAAAACAAAAGTCTCACCATTAAAAGCCATGTCCCAAACACACAATTATAATGTTCTCATTATAATTTTATGTAGCCTGTATGACAGACTTGTGATGCGCATGTTGCACTTTACTGTATTTTCCTTTTTGAAGTGATTTCAATCATATTTCAAGTGATTCAAAACCATAATGGAGAACAGTGCGCATCTGAAGGGTCTCAGCTGAAGGAAGTATTTATCAGCCAAATTACTGGGCCGATAATGATAACATTAAAAATGAATATATATCGTCCGGTACCGATATGGTGACCGATATATCATGCATTCCTACTTTTAAAGGAGAACTCCGGTCAATTTTTTGTAAATTTGGAGTGCTGTCAGTACAGAGAACAACGACACAAATCGGTGTTGCCTACACCGTGTTATCCTCTTTTTAAAATTTGCACCCTGTTGACTTCAATGGGGCAAGTTTTAAACCTGCTTTTAGCCTCTTAACATCCTTGATGTGTCATTACAAGTGCACAGAAAATGTGAGTGATTCCTTCAGAGTGATCACGAGTGAATCTGACTGCAGTAGATGAGAAAGATATGTATAAAAATGATGTTTATTCAGCCAGCGCACATACCTGTATTTTCTTCCTGTTTTCGGTCGAAGTCCATAGTAAGCGATTGTCGAGTTCACGCGCGTGATCATAGGTACTAAACCTATGCGTGTGAACTCGACAATCGATTACTATGGGCTTCGGCCGAAAACAGGAAGAAAATACAAAATTAAAATTGACCGGAGTTCTCCTTTAATAATCCAATACATTTTCTTACGTATGAAATATACATTAATTTTAAATACCTTTGCAGAGAGAATAATGCTGTTTACAATTTCAATTCACAGTTGTGTTTTCTGATGCATATTAATCAAAAGTTCTATGTTCATGTATAACGGGGACTTTATGGTGCCCTCTTAAAAACCTTTATCGGTATCTATGGTGTCATGAAGAAACTTTAATATCCATGGAATTAAATTAGGTGTCTATTATTATGTACTTATTGCAAAACCCTTTTGGTGGCACTGAGATGGGAAACGGGTAAGGTTAGAGACAGGTTGGGTGGTGTGGGTAGGTTTAAGAGTTGAGTTGTAAGGGAAGGGTCAATGTGTAACAGCTATTTTTTTTAAATATAAATACAATGTAAAAACTTGGACCAATATGTTAATATACAATTGGGCCAAAGGTTCTATATCGTGAAAAAAGGTTTGGCTCGAGGTCATGGTGAAAAGGACCCTAGGTTGATTTTACTCCGAACCATTCCTTTAACATCACTGAATCCACCAAATACATTCATTTATAAAGACAAAGCTATTTTCTGGGGTTAAGTCAGGAAGAAGTAGCGCTTTAAGGTAACAGTTGCAAGTTGCCAGTTTTTACAGTGTAATAAAGCACTTCAGGCGACCTCTATAAAGCAGCAGATCTTGTATTTCCAAAGAAAACAATAACGTGGAGGAGTTCAGGTGTTCTTGTAAATGCCAAAGATGTTCATTAAGATAAGTTTGGTTCTGCTTCATTAAAACTGCAGGTAATCATGGTAAGAAATCACTGTTTGTGCTCTGAGATTGATTTGACACATTAAAGGCTCATTGTCATGACATTTCTGACCAGCTCGTCCCGAAACATTCCATCAAAGGAACGTTGAGGAGATCTGAATAAATGAAAAGAGGGAGCAACTTGCCAAAAGTCTGGAATGCTGAATTATATAACTCTCCGCTTCCAATATACTTGCTTTGACACTGTACATGTAAAATCCTACATTTCAGTATTTTTCCATCAAATATGAACTCTCTGATGTTGTTGTCCACAACAGGGGCAAGTATTTTCAAGCCATTTTGAACCATTTTTAGGCTAAAATGTTACATGGGTGACCCATTTTTTTTTTTGCATTTCTGACAACATAAATTCAACATAAAAGTGGTGTTGAGAAACACTAACAACAGCCATAAGTCATTGAAAAGTCTCTTGAGACTTTTATCACCAGCCAATCCACCTTATTATTCACGGAACGTGTCTGGCTTCTGCTGTCATTCGCTTTTCAAGTTATTTTTAACTGTACAAAACAGTTCATTATGTTGCTTTATATTTCATACTGGTATTTCTTAACATATTATTTGAATGTATTGTCGTAATGATAAACACACTGATTTGTTTTAGGGTTTAAGACACTTTCTTCTCATTTCCCTATAGCGGCTAATGAATCAGTCTGGCACATTTACAGAAAATGGTTTACTAAGCAACAGGAATTAATAGGAAGGCCTAAAAAAATCCATCTTTTCCTGAGAATCAAACCACATGTCCTTCACAATGAACATTTATTCATAACGTTTCCGACCGAAACCCTAGCTACACCCTCAGTCTGTTGCTTGTTCTGAAGTCCCCCAAGGGGTCTCCTGTTTTAATGGTGTTTCCTCAAATACATGTGCTCTCAATTAGAGCTGATTGTTTTATGCGGGCTGTTTTTCTCCATCTCAACGAAAAAAATGCTTTAAATGCGTTAGCCACAGACGCTCCATACCTCTTTGCACTTCCTCAACTCTTTCATCTGTCTCAAAGGAAAGTGGAGAACTTTGATCGTTTCACCTCCTACTTCTGTTTTTTGTTCTAACTCAAAAAAGAAACAGAGTACCACAATAGTGTGCATTTACAGTACTTTCAAAGCCTAGATAGGAAATGTTTAGTCGCTCAGGAGATTATGTCATAGAAGATCATTATCAAATAAGTTTTTCAATTTACTGCACCGCGGTTTATGCATCCACACTATAGTGCCATATACCCCATAATTGTGCGTTTAAGTTTCAGGGTAATTGCAGGTTTTTGTGTTCAAATACAGAACAAGAAGCCTAGGTTAAATATCTGGTATATTTAGCAGGCTGAGAGTTCCTTTACATGCAATCGGCTAGAAATCACATCATTTACCACAACTGCACAAGCCGACTGGCCACTGCTGATTCTGCAGCCACTGGGATTGCTTGCTCAACATTGTAATAGTCTGGTTGAGTGTCCGCAGGTCGTATGGCTTGCTCTCACAGTGCATTCACACGGGGCGTCTGACAGAGGGTGTTTCTGAAGCGACCGTCAAAGGCCCGGTTTACTCCCGGGATTAAGAAGCGTTTTGGATGATCGGATCACAAATAAACAGGGAAAACATTTACATTCCCATTTACACCTGGTGTTTAATCTCTCTCTTTTGTTCACTTCCAACCATTTGTGTCCTGATTTCTAGGGGAGGGTCTATAAAAAACTAAATAAGCTCACACAATTTACATATGAATGCAACCGGAGACGACGGGAAACATACGGAGAGCAGCAGCTCTCGTTTCTGCTCTGACAGATGAAAGACCAGCCGAACGCTGTGAGAAATGTGTGTTAGAAATCAGGAATGATGAAAGAACGTTGTGCTTGGTCCATTTTTCCTCTTCAAACCAAACTTGAGTCTCCAGCCAAAGTTTAAATCCGGACTGGCTAGAGCTCTTCTCATAATGTTTATGCATGAGGTCAGTATGTGGAGAGAAGACAGTCTTTTGTGGCTGTTCGAACGCATTCGATCACATGAGCGTTTACACTACGAAAGCAATCCGGTCGACTGTTTTTTCAACTACCTATGAAAGTGGTCAAAAGTGGACAAGCTCAAAACGTTTTAGACCCCGTTTACACCTGTATTTACTGTTGCATCGTCCACTTGTGATCCGATCGACCAAAACGCATCTTAATACCAGGTGTAAACAGGGCCATAGTGACAACAGCCAATCACATTACTTCCAGCTTGGACTGGGTAGGGTATGTGCATATAGGCGATCTGATTGGCTGACGCCTGCGTTGACACTTGAAAGGTTGAACATTTTTCAACTTCTGCTGCAAGCAACGCCAGTGATGCAACAGAACCGACAATGCAGTTCAGCAATGCATGACGTCACACATTCAAAGTAAATGAAAAGCGTTAACGCCGACGTCCCGTGTGAATGCACCGTCAGAGTTCCTCTGAACCCCTCCACCTCCCCCAGCTCCACCTGCCGAGATCTGCTACGGGATTTATGGATGTCTGTTTATGCAGCGTCAGAATATTTAACGTGCTCACAGCATCTGTCCACACGCAGACAATCCACACTTGCTCTGCAGCAGCAGCGTGAGTCGCAGATCTATTCAGCCAAGACCAAATTCATTAATGCTCCCATATCCATTAACATTCTTAAACTCTTCTGAGAGTTGTCATGATCGAACTATGTGTTATTAGCAGTGATGGACACACTAATTAAGTATTTTTTAGTTTGTTACTATACTGAAGTATGCCTACATTTTTTCAAGTATCTGTACTTTATTTTGGGAAAGTTTTGCTTTTACTTCACAACATTCCAAAGCATAATATCATACTTTTTACTCCACTACATTTCATAAAAACATGTCATTTCTTGTTATTTTGAAGTGAAGAAGAGCTGATTCTTTCAATGAACCTGTTAAATCGGTTCACAAAACGCAATGAACGATTCATTCGTGAATTGGATCTGTTCTCGAGTCAGCAACTCACTGATTCAATGATCTGGTCAGAGTCTTCACTGAATTCACAAGTCTGGCACTCAAAATGAGCTGAGACCCTCGGAACGTGAAAAGTAAGTTACTAATGCAGATTTTTATGATTAATATTGTATATGAAAATCATATTTAGGTCACCACTCTCAGTTGTTTGTGAACTAAATGAAATATATGTGATATATTTATATCACTTGCAAACAAACAAACAAATAAATATTGCACAATATATTGCTACTTTTGAATGCCCACTTAATATATATTTAAAATGCAGCTATTCAGAATCCCTGAACATGTTAAATTATTCATGTAGGCCTTTTATTTCATTGTAATTTTGTCTGTACTAGCGTTGTATTTCTACCAGAAAGACTCAGTACATGTGAACGTTTACAACAATGTTTCATGTCTAGTTGTATAGAAAAATTCTTTGGCATAGGTATTTAAGGTGTGTTCACCTGCATAAAGTTATAAATTAATTATGTGGCGTTAAGAGTCTTCTTGGTAGAACTTATGCTAAAAGCTCTCATTTACAAGATACATGGAATAATACAAAAATTCTTTTAAAATACATAGTTAAAGCTTAAGTAATTAGGTTAAATGGCTTTTAATGGCTTTTAAATTAAGCTTTTAATGTTGTTTATATGTCTATATGGTGTTTTTAAAATGCTTTAAGACAAACCATGTGCAAATTTATAAGTCGACAGCATTGCTGAGTATTTTCTCCTTAAATCTGCAGTGAACCAAAGACAGTGCCTTGACAAAGACAGACAAACTACCTTGTAACCAATCAGATCAACGTATGATCGTCAACCAGTGGATCTCTGAGCTGTGTGAGTGAGTGGAGGCGGGGCTCATTTGCATATTCATAGAACCGCGTATACTAAATGAGGCAAGGGTGTCGAGTTACATTCAAGCTATTTAAGGCATGACAAAAAAAAGTTTAAATATGTGCTTTTGGTGATCAAATATGAGTTTTAAGGGATAAAGTGATTGACTACAGGGGGACTTTAAATAAACTACAAATTGGTTCACTATTTTGTCTTATCGCCATGGTCCACTATGACCTCAAAGGATAAAATGCCTTTCTAGTTTGAATTAATATGTGTGATCAAAATAAGCGTAAATCATATCAAAATAAAGGATGTTATAGGCATTATACTGTGCAAATATGTTTAGCTTTGTGGGTTTAATAGAATAGAATAGAATAGAATAGAATAGAATAGAATAGAATAGAATAGAATAGAATAGAATAGAATAGAATAGAATAGAATAGAACATTACAAACCGTAGCTGCATGGGCAAATATTATAAAAATAAAATGCGTATGACATGGCATGGATAATTCATTCAATATCTAGCCCATCTGTTGAGCTTTGGGAATGAGCACCACACGGAAACATGCTACCACAAAAATGATACTTTCTCTAGGTGGGAGTTCAGTCAGATTTACAACTTCCTGTCACAAAAAAAAAGATATATGATATCCCCAGTGTGTGTTTGAAATAAAAAGTTTAAACTTCTACGCTTTACGCTTAAACTTTCTTGCAAAGACAGTAACTTTATAATGTTAGTCCCCTTGTAGTCAATAATTTTATCAATTAAACTCATCTTTGATCACACAAAATGACATATTTTAATGTTTTTGTCTTGAAAACAATTCTTCATGTTCATGCCTTAAAATATATTGAATGTAACTCTGCACCCTTGCCTCATTTAGTATACATGGTTCTATGAATATGCAAATGAGCCCCGCCTCCACTCACTCACACAGCTCAGAGATCCACTGGTTGACGATCACACGTTGATCTGATTGGTTACAAGGTAGTGTGTGACGTCAGAAACACCAGCGATTTCAAAGTGTGTTTTTGAGACTGTCTTTGGTTCACTGCAGTTTTAAGGAGGAAATACTCAGCAATGCTGTCGACTTATGAATTTACACATGGTTTGTCTTAAAACATATTAAAAAAACCACATAGACATATAAACTACATTAAAAGCTGGATTTTCAACACAGGGGGACTTTAATAATTCTGACAGGGCCTATGTTGATGTGAAAATTGCCAATGCATAAAGAAAAGTGCCAATAAATAAACTATGATGAGTGAATACACCAGTAGAAGTACTAGAAGGCATGACTGATATCAGTTCCCTAGAGACCTCATTCGCTAATATTTAGGTATGTGTGCTCAGTGAGAGTGCTTTACATATAGCATTTATATTGATTAAGAGATCCAATATTCCAGAACAAAGCTAAACCATTTGATCAGGGGTTCATTTGCAAGAACATTGATGTCAGTTTCGATTAACATCTTTCTCGTGGTTCCATATGAACTGTGAATATCAGATCACATCAAACACGTCTCATCCCTGATCGCATGAACATCAGCAGACAGAGAGAGCACTGGCTGTCCTGTCGTCTTTGTTTGCTGTGGCTAGAGGCTGCTTTTCTGAATTCTTGATGCGAACCAGAGAGTTTTATAGAAGACATGATGTTTTAAAGCATAGCTGAGATCAAAGAATTATATGCCTTCATAACCCATTTCAGAGGAACAAATAATGACTAGCTGAGACAAGCACGGTTATTGCTATTGTTCATACACAGGGTTATGATTTGAACAAGTCTGTTCCTCACAATATTTGTGCTACAGACATTTCTGTGACTTGTTGAGGAGAATGTGCTATTACTTTTCTGAAAATAGGCTAGACTTATGATTTTCATTTGGCAGACAATAAAACAAGTTTTTTTTTATTTTAAACCCACATTTATAACATTTATATTAACCAGATATAGAAAATCATAGAGGCTTAACCAACTCACTAGATGCAAACAACACTCACTCAATTTCTTCAGAAAATAAACAAACCTATTGGTATTACAAAAACCTCTTGATGTTCAGCAGACATGACAGATACACATTTCACGCAAACTTTTCGCAGCAGAACCAAATAACTATAGGGATAAAATAGAAACTGTGTGATCATGCCATGGCCGATTTGACCCAGCTGGCAGTCTGAGGAAAATTCCTTTGGATTTAATCATGGCATCATGGGTGAATCATGGAAAAACACGAGGGCAGCACAATATCCCACCATCTCTGGGAATCTAGCATTTGATATATTTAGTTTTGACAGTGACATAAATCGTTTCGGTTACTCACGTAACCTCTGTTCTCTCTAGAAGAGGGAACGAGTATTGCGTAGTTGCTTACGCTACGGGAAAGCCTTTCTTTCTCGAGATACTGAAGCCAAAAATTATCCTTAATTTTTATAATCTTGTCAACGCAGTGCGGCAGCCTGCAGACCTAGGGCAAGCTTACTAGCGTGCCCATTGGCTGCCCTGCGGCAACTGCAGCAGCCTACCGCTGAGCCCTTGGCGTGACGTCACGACCAATGAGCGCGCTTGGCGCGCTTAATGCGTCACAGCCCGCGAAAAGGGGTGTGGCTTAGCGTATATAAACAGGGCTCGGAGGCTGCTTCTCTGGTTTCTGTCGCATGAAGCGAAATGAGCTCGTGGTGCGAGCACGGCGGGCTACGCAATACTCGTTCCCTCTTCTAGAGAGAACAGAGGTTACGTGAGTAACCGAAACGTTCTCTTACGAGAGGTTCTCTCGTATTGCGTAGTTGCTTACGCTACGGGAACGCCCTTGTCAACGCCGTGCGCGCCCAGCATCCACTGAATGAGTCCCAGGGAGAGCCCGGGGAACGTGATAGCAGAGAGCCGGGCGGCCCGAAGAGGGCTAGCGCCGTACATAAGCACACACTAGGGGGTTAGGAGCGGCACGGCCGGTCCGAACTGACAATTCCCTGCATAGTGCAGCTCAACCAGTAGAGCTAAATCACACAACGTAGCCCGCGCACAGATAGTGGGCTGGCATACGCGAGACTTAGACTGATAACACTTTTGCCTGCAAGGCGGGAACATCCAGGTTGTAAAACCTAACAAATGTGGAGGGGGAGGCCCAGCCTGCCGCTGCACAAATGTCATGAATGGGAATCCCGCTGGACCATGCCCACGACGAGGCCATGCCTCTGGTGGAGTGAGCTTGAATGCCCAATGGGCACTGCAGGTCTTTAGACGCATAAGCAGCAGCAATAGCGTCCACTATCCATCTGGACAGGCTGTGTTTCGAGGCGGCGAGACCCTTGGTGCGCCCGCCAAACGAAACAAAGAGCTGTTCCACCACTCGTTTGACTGAAGACAGTGCTATCAGAAAAACGGTTTTGAGCGTGAGGTATTTCATATCCACAGTTTCCAAGGGTTCGAAGGGATGCGCTTTCAGGGCCTCCAAGACCAGTGAAAGATCCCACATAGGAACCGAGGGGGGTCGCGGGGGGTTCATCCTCCTGGCTCCTCTAAGGAAGCGGATGACGAACTCGTTCCTTCCTAATGCGCGGCCCAGCTCTGAACAGAGAGCGCTGAAATGGCCGTGACATAGACTTTGAGCGTGGAGGGGGACCTGCCCGCGTCCAGTAACTCTTGAAGGAAACACAGTACTCGCGATACCCCCACATGTCTGTGGATCGAGCCCCTTAGCAGTGCACCATCTGTTAAACACTGACCATTTCGACATGTAGAGCCGCCTCGTAGAGGGGGCTCTAGATTGTATGATCGTGTTCATGACCCCGTCTGGCAGATCAGCGTGTAATCGTTGAGGCTCCACGCATGCAGAGACAGCGCTCTGGATGGGGATGCCATATCGAGCCGCGGGCTTGAGAGAAAAGGTCTCTCTTCACCGGTATCGGCCAGGGGGCTGAGTCTGCCAGCTGTATTAGATCCGGGAACCAAGCTTGGTTCACCCAGTATGGGGCTAAGAGGAGCACTGTGTGGCGCGCTTCCCTGATTCTCTTGATGACCTGAGGCAGCAGAGAGACCGGGGGAAAAGCATACAGCGGGCCGCTGGGCCGGGTCTGGGCCAGCGCGTCCTCGTTCTTCGAGAAGAACTCTGGGCAATGAGCGTTGTCTTTTGACGCAAAAAGGTCGACTTTCGCTTTGCCGAAACGGCGCCACAGTGACTGGACTGTTTGGGGGTGTTGAGACCACTCCCCAGGGGGAACGCTGTCCCTGGACAGTCTGTCGGGGCCCTCGTTCAGGTGGCCAGGCACATGAGCGGCTCTCTCAGCGAGCGCAGAGAGTGCTGAGCCCACACGAGGAGGCGTTCCGCCAGGGTGCAGAGCGTCTGATCTGACACCGCCCTGGCGATTCACATAGGCCACTACCGATGTATTGTCCGTGCGGACTAGAACATGGTGACCGTGGAGGAATGGGAGGAAGTGTTTGAGAGCTTTCTCGACCGCGAGCATCTCTAGACAGTTTATGTGTAGGAGATTCTCCTGGTCTGACCAGCGGCCATAGACCGGTCTGCCTTCGAAGAGCGCTCCCCAATCTAGGTTGGAAGCGTCTGTCGAGACAACTTTCCGGTGTGAAATCACTCCCATAGTCACTCCTGTGTGATACCATTCGGCTGCCAGCCAGGGCTGCAGGGCTGAAAAGCAGCTCTGATTCACTCTGACTCGCAAGCCGCCGGCCGCCCAGGCTCGGTGGGGCACGCGCGCTTTCAGCCAGCGTTGAAGCGGGCGCATGCGCAGTAAGCCCAGCTGGAGTGCTGCTGCAGCTGAGGCAATATGCCCCAGGATACGCTGGAATGTCCTCAGCGGAACCCGGCTGCCTATTTGGAGGGATGCGGCGAGGAGGCGGATGCGGCGCGCGCGCTGCTCCGACAGTCTGGCCGTCATAGCCACCGAGTCCAGTTCTATTCCAAGAAGGAAATTGACTGACGGGGCGATAGCGAGCTCTTGGTCCAGTGACCGAGAGACCCAGATCCTCCAGATGGCTGAGAAGCGCTGTTCCGTGAGACACAAGTTCCGTCTCTGACAGCGCTAGAATAAGCCAATCGTCCAGATAATTCAGTATTCGCATTCCCTGTTTTCTCAGGGGAGCGAGAGCCGTGTCCATGCATTTCGTAATGTACGGGGTGCCAAAGACAGGCCGAAGGGCAGGATTGTGTACTGATATACTCGACCGTTGAAGGCGAATCTCAAGAATGGCCTGTGACGGGGAGTTATCTGGATCTGAAAATATGCGTCTTTTAGATCGAGAGAGATAAACCAGTCTCCTGGGCAAATCTGCGCGAGGATTTTTCTGGTTGTGATCATTTTGAACGGCCGTCTCATGAGGGCTTTGTTCAGATGTCTCAGATCTAAAATAGGTCTTAACGCTCCGTCCTTCTTGGGTACGAGGAAGTAGCGGCTGTAAAGGCTCGACTCGCTTAGAGAAGGATGAACCTGTTCTATAGCCCTTTTGCGCAGTAGCTTCGCTATTTCGGCTTGAAGCAGGTGCGCAGCTTCTGAACTCACTTTCGTCTCCGTCTGTGCTAGAAAGCGCGGAGGGCGACGAGCGAATTGAAGCGAATAGCCGTGTTTTATAGTACTCAGCACCCATTCTGACGCGCCCTGAATAGCTTCCCATGCTTCCGCATGCATAGCTAGGGGTCGAATGGTCTCTGGGTTCAGATCGCCGCGCTGCGCGGGATTGGGGAACCTGTATCAGAGAGGATGGAGCGGCGTGCGCGCCGCTGGTGCTCGAACACGGGGGCTGGTAAACAGTATTGGCCGGCTGTACAGCGTTCGGTAGCTCGGTCCCAGAGGATGGAGCGCGATTTGCTGACAAACACCCCTGGCGCGAAAGCGGCGTGGGGATTGTAATGTCTAAAAGTGAGTGCGCGTGCACCTGAGCGGGCGCAGAGTTTACACTTATGACACGGCCAGAGTTTGGGAGCTTAGAGGGTGTGCGACCCGAGGTAACTGAATGGCAGAGCGAGCAGCGGGTAGGTGTGAGCACAAAGTTGTGGGCACATTTACTACACTTAGTACTCGAGCGGCTTGTGTCCGCTTTATGAGAGAGCGCTCTATGCGCGTTACCATGGGGACCATGTTTGTGTGAAGCAGTGAGCACATGGGAGTGGGCACATTTTCTACACTTATAACACCCTCGGCTTGAGCCGCTGTTGCCCGGGGTAACCGAGTGGCAGAGCGAGTTACAGGTAGATGTGAGCACAGAGTTGTGGGCACATTTACTACACTTATTACTCGAGCGGCGTGTGACCGCTTTATGAGAGAGCGCTCTGAACGCGTTACCATGGGGACCGTGTTTGTGTGTAGCAGTGAGCACATGGGAGTGGGCACATTTTCTACACTTGTAACACCATCGGCGTTATAGAGCAAATGCTTTGATGGCTCATATGTTTAGACGCTCATAAATACTCAAGCACCATCCTGTGAGATGCAGGTTCGCTTTCTGTATGTAAGAAAGCTGGCCGCGAGCTCGGAGAAGACAGCAGAAAAAATATTTTCTGCCGCCAGAGCCGGATTTGAACACGGTTCTCCAGTGCAGAAGCGTAAAATTCTGCCACTGAGCCACAGGGACACACATGAGCTTCCAGTTGGTGCGAGCATATGACCGAGCGTCGTGTTTCGGCGTTTGTTTGCAGGCGCGCGTGTATTAAAACAGGCCCGTTTACTGCAGCATTAGTATTTCCAGCCGCCTAACTTAGAGGGGACTGAGAAATATGTATCCAGTGAGATGCGGGTTTGCTTTCTGTATGTAAGAAAGCTGGCCGCGAGCTCGGAGAAGCAAGCAGAAAAAAGTTTTTTTTCTGCTGCCAGAGCCGGATTCGAACACGGGTCTCTGGTGCGGAAGCCTAATGTTCTGCCACTGAGCCACAGGGGCACACATGAACTTCCAGTCAGTGCGAGCATATGACCGAGCGTCGTGTTTCGTTTCGGCGTTTGTTTGCAGGCGCGCGTGTATTAAAACAGGCCCGTTTACTGCAGTATTAGTATTTCCAGCCGCCTGAACTTAGAGGGGACTGAGAAATATGTATCCCGTGAGATGCGGGTTTGCTTTCTGTATGTAAGAAAGCTGGCCGCGAGCTCGAGAGAAGCAAGCAGAAAAAAGTTTTTCTGCTGCCAGAGCCGGATTCGAACACGGGTCTCTGGTGCGGAAGTCTAATGTTCTGCCACTGAGCCACAGGGGCACACATGAGCTTCCAGTCAGTGCGAGCATATGACCGAGCGTTTGTTTGCAGGCGCGCGTGTATTACAACAGGCTCGTTTACTGCAATAATAGTATTTCCAGCCGCCTGAGCTTAGAGGGGACTGAGAAATATGCGAGGATTGGAGGAAGTCCGGCCTAAGCGGGACGAAAACACTCTCTCTTCCTCCTTTCGCCGGTGCTCGTGACGTCCGCTCTGATATCCCTTGAGAACGGCGCAGTTGCGCGGCTCGAACAAAGGGAGAGAGAGCGGGAAGATGTCATTATGTGCTGTGACATCGTTTGTTTGCAGGCGTGCGTGTATAACAGGCTCGTTTACTGCAATATAGATATTTCTAGTCGCCTGAGCTAGGAGGGGACTGAGAAATGTGTGAGAAACGGAGGTGGCCGGAGAGTGACGCGCGCGACCGAGACGCGGGGTAGCTTTCTTATAACGTAAAGGAAGCCAGCCCGTGACCGTCTACTTCTAACATCCCTTGTGAGCGGCGCCTTGCGCGGCTCGAACAGAGGGGGAGAGGGCGTGCGTCATCCGGGGGGGGGGTAGCTTCCTTGTAACGTAAAGGAAGCTATAGCCCGTGACCGTCCGTTTTGACATCCCTTGTGAGCGGCGCCGTTTGAGCGGCTTGACAGAGGGGAGTAACCAGCTGGTCTGCTTCATCCCCTGAGGCGACGGCAGTGCGGGCAGAGGCCGGCCGCTGCGCGTCGGTGAAGGGCGGGGGAGAAGGAGAGAGCGAGGCTCGCGGGAGGGGCTCCGGCGAGCGCTCAGCTATAACCACCGGCTCGGAAGGCCTTTGAGAGCGGCGTTTTTTCTTACGCGGCCCGGAAGAGGCAGCCGGAGAAGGTGGAGGATCGTGAAACATGGCGAGTCGAGCCCGCAGGGTCGACATCGGCAAGTCCTCACACTGTTCGCAGCCGCCCGTGAAGGGCGCGGGCTGCGTGGTCGAAACCCAGGCAGAGAGCGCAGATCACGTGGCGGTCTCCGTCGCTGAGCGCGGCTCTGCACGAGCCACAGGATGAGCGAGGCATTTGCAACAACGCCTCGCGCTCTTTTAGATGCAAAGTGTGTCGCGGGGCGAACACACAAACACATACAACACAGAGCAGTAAAAGGATATATTCGCCGGATAGCGAAGCAGGCAGGGAAAGCTGAAGGCGGCGAAGGCGGCCGGCGTCCTCAGGCTGAGATCCTCGGCGTGCTGGTCGCTTGATTCGACGGCGGCTTCCTCAGAGAGCAGCGATGCGTAGAGCTTCGCTGAAAAGACAGAAATCAGAGAAGCAGCCTCCGAGCCCTGTTTATATACGCTAAGCCACACCCCTTTTCGCGGGCTGTGACGCATTAAGCGCGCCAAGCGCGCTCATTGGTCGTGACGTCACGCCAAGGGCTCAGCGGTAGGCTGCTGCAGTTGCCGCAGGGCAGCCAATGGGCACGCTAGTAAGCTTGCCCTAGGTCTGCAGGCTGCCGCACTGCGTTGACAAGATTATAAAAATTAAGGATAATTTTTGGCTTCAGTATCTCGAGAAAGAAAGGCTTTCCCGTAGCGTAAGCAACTACGCAATACGAGAGAACCTCTCGTAAGAGAACTTTTCTGCCTACTTCGAAGAATTTAAATGAACAGACGGTGCTGAACATGTAGATAATAGCAGCAAGAATGTCATAAAACCCCAAAATGAAATTCCATCAGTTTACTCACCCTGATTCTTTCAACCCTGATTCTTCTCAGTCAATCCAATACAAAATGTATATAATGTATATCGGCACCTGTATAACTGATGGTTGTCCCAGCCAGGTTTACTTGTTTCATGTCTCTCATACTAAAATATTACAGCAATATAATTTCAAACTAAAATCAATGTGTTATATTCATTTATTCAGACCTGATTATTCTGGGATAGTGAACAACTATGACTGTACATGATCCCTCACTGTGTAAGAATAGGCCCCACCATTTCCTTTAAATTCAACATCATGGTCTTGAATCTCCTACACTTTACTGCATCACTGTATCACTGAAATTGCTGTACATATTGAGAAAGAGGATTTCTGAATAAATCAAGTCATGCGTTCTTCTAACCGATGGGTATCACCCTTATAAGGCAAGAAACATTCTGAGTGTTGAAGTAGGACCACCACTTTGTTTGGTTGAGACATCATGTGTCTTTTGGGAGGCCTGCAGCATTTATTTGAGAAACTTGAGCTATTACTGGTCAAGGGCAAGCACGGAAAATGTACTTCACTCATTTAAAAAAAAAAAATCTTTTTACTTGCTATGAAAGATGACACACTGGTTTAATAACATTTATTGTTGAACAAATTGTTCTATAATGTTAACGTTACAATCCCAGACATTTTTCCCATGTACCATAAATGTGGTAATTAGGACTTCAGTTGGTCTGTCTCAACAAGATTCATTGTGTAATTTTACAAGACCACTGCCATTACTGTTAAAGTCTTTATTTGTATAGTTTTAAAATGCTTTTTAGGGGTCCGATGAAGATTCTCCACATTCCAGCCAATAATGGATTCATTCAAACATGTTCACAGAACTTCACACTTTTTTTTTTTACATATATTTTTACAATAACTTTTAATGTGGGGTTTTTATGCCTGAACTTCATTTTTTATAAAGTAATACTTATCAAGTACTAAATACTTGTACTTTTACTCAATTACATTTCTAAAGCAAACATTACTTCTTACTATTAAATATCCTCTTATTTGTTTGTTTGTCTGCCTTGCAAATTGCACTCCAATGAATCTGAAATAACTTATGAAACTAATGAAATCCATGGTATAGAATGTCATAAGCCACAACTATCATCATTTGTCATTCTGAAGAGAAGTTATCACTCACCAGAATGCTCTTCAATCAAGTATATAAATGTGGTTTAAGTGTCTGAATACATTTTTGCCACTGTAAATCAGTTCTGGTTCTTATATTCCTCTGGTTATTAAAAATTGCATAGGCTACTGGTGCCCAGTTGTAGTTGTACGGACCACCATTGGGCCATCACACTCCAGTCGTCTAATATTCTGTGATAATCTGTTTGTGCACTGATAAGTCTGCATCATAACAACATCCCCCATAACAGCTTCCATCATCTGTATGCCAAATGGAAAACATTACAGTGATGTTCAGATAAATGAATCTGCTATGTGCTGGTCATTTTGTGGCCGCCTCCCTGTTGGTCTGGTTTTTGAACGTTGATGGAACTGTGAAATAATTGAGGGAGTAATGGGAAATCGACATCTAGGCCATGGCTAGCTGTCAAACAACTCCCAATAAGCACTTTTTCTATTCTCTCCTTTCTTGTCAAGTTTCTCAGTTTCACATCCAGAATTCGACCCATGCTGCTTGACATTAGGAGGTCACCACCAAATTTCCTCTTGACAGTTTTGGCCTTCTGTAACTTACATACTGCATGAGCTCAGTTTTTGGAGCACTCTCATATAGCTGTTCCCAAGAAGAAGTGCAATTTATTAAATCACAATCTCAGAAAAGTGTTTTTTCCTCAGTGTTTTTATTCAGTTCAAAACGAAGAATTTATTTCATTTTAACAATATGTATCTCGTTTTTGATCATATTGTGATCGTGTTGTGGTATTGCTCATGTACCATGGCAGTTTGCACAATGTTCTCTAAAAGCAATGGGACGATTTTTGGAGCTTTGCACTGTAATGGATGGCCCAGAAGCCAAAGGGAACAAGCTGGTCAGAGGTTTGGTGGATCCCAAAAGGTGGTTTATTACCATAAGAATGAGGATTTTGTTTTCTGGAATACAACCACAAACTGCAACAATGTGCAAAGAAAGGCTACAAGTAATTTGGTCCAATTTGCAACAGTATCCCTCCTTTGGCCTTCACGAACAAAACAAACTGAACTCATAAGCTCTATAGTTTCCTATTTATAAGAGCTACAGTAGCTCCACCCTCGGCCTCTACCAAATGGACAAGCAGGGACAAAACATACAATACATTATACTCAAAAGTAACAAATAACGAACAAATAACCAATCTGTGTAAACCCATGGGTACTTAAAGGGATAGTTCACCCAAAAATTCAAAAACTCACCCAGAAGCCATCCTAGGTGTATATGACATTTTTCTTTCAGACGAATACAATCGGAGTTATGTTAAAAAATGTCATGGCTCTTCCAAGCTTGATAATGAGAGTACATGGCTGTTTGACTTTGGAAGGCCATTAAAGTGCATCTATTCATGATTAAAGCACTCGGCACGGATCTGAGGGGGTTAATAAAGGCCTTTTGAAGTGAAGCAATGTGCTCGTGTAAGAAAAATATACTGTACACCTAGGATGGCTTCAGGGTAAATCATGGGCTAATTTTCATTTTTGGGTGAACTATCCCTTTAACCACACTATATGAAAACTGAAAAAAATTATTCAGCTGCTATTCACCCTCACCCCCAGAGAAAACTACAAATGGTTCAGTCCAATTGGGGTGTATGCTAATGCTATAAAAACAGTTTCATTCGAATGAACTATGTGATGGTACAGCATGAGACTGGAAGGCCAACAGCCAAAAGAAAAGGTTTTGGGGGATTCACATAAGAAATAAAGTTAATTCTGACTGAAATTAAACTGGATTGTGACATTTTTTTTTAAGGAATAACTGAATTGAACAAAATTTTGGAACAAACCCCAAAACAAAAACAATATACTGTAGTATCAGACTCATTTTAAATAGGCAAAACAATTACACAACACCATGCTGATTTATAAGACGGTAAATGCTGGCATAAGGTAGTGATGTAAGCCTCTGTGTCCATGTAATTTTTGGGTGTCCATGTAATTTTTTTTTATAAGTCAGGCAAGGATATTTAATAGAGATATTCCATGAGGTTTCATTTACACATTAGAAAGCTTTAAGTCTGCAGAAAGGCTTGCAGTGCACAGTAAGCTAGCAGGTTGTGACCCAAAACACAAATGCTTTGATTCTTTCACAGTATAATTGATTTAGCTATGATTCCTCCATCTAAATATTAGATATCTTGGCCTCTGATCATGTTGTTTGGCCCGCTAGGCCAAGTTTACAACTGAACCAATTTAGTGTGGCGCCCAGAGAGTTGTACTGTCTTCCTGGTTTGGCTGCACTACTCAGTAGTGTTGTGGAATCTGAGAGCTTCTGTCCCTCTATTGACAGCTACGCAACTGACACTTTGACGCATCAAAAAGTTCATAAAGAGATTGTAAAAATAATCCATATGAATCAAGTGGTTAAATCCAAATTTTCTGAAGAGACACGATCGCTTTGTATTATGAACAGATTGAATTTAGGCTTTTATTCACACTTAAACATTGATCAGCGAACATAAACAGAAACTCAAACTAATCTGCTTGACGTGCGAGAACAAACCTTACTGGGTCTTGCTGAAGCTCAAACGTGCTGCGTAACACATGAATGAACCTCGTTGGGTCTTGATGAAGCTCAGATGTGCTGCGTAACATAAGAATGAACCTCATTGGGTCATGATGAAGCTCAAACGTGCTGCGTAACACGAGAATGAACCTCGTTGGGTCTTGCTGAAGCTCAAACGTGCTGCGTAACACGAGAATGAACCTCATTGGGTCTTGATGAAGCTCAGATGTGCTGCGTAACATAAGAATGAACCTCATTGGGTCATGATGAAGCTCAAACGTGCTGCGTAACACGAGAATGAACCTTACTGGGTCTTGCTGAAGCTCAAACGTGCTGCGTAACATGAGAATGAACCTCATTGGGTCTTGATGAAGCTCAGATGTGCTGCGTAACATAAGAATGAACCTCATTGGGTCATGATGAAGCTCAAACGTGCTGCGTAACACGAGAATGAACCTTACTGGGTCTTGCTGAAGCTCAAACGTGCTGCGTAACATGAGAATGAACCTCATTGGGTCTTGATGAAGCTCAGATGTGCTGCGTAACATAAGAATGAACCTCATTGGGTCATGATGAAGCTCAAACGTGCTGCGTAACACGAGAATGAACCTCGTTGGGTCTTGCTGAAGCTCAAACTTGCAAACATGCTTGAGCTTCCATTTACCACAACTGATGTGTGAGTTGATGAATGTTTATAGGTCAAAGTAGTAGTTGCGTAGCTGTCAATGGAAGGACAGAAAGCTCTCAGATTTTATTAAAAAGATCTTCATTTGTGTTTCAAAGATGAACTAAAGTCTTATGGGTTTGGAACGACATGAGGGTGAGTAATTAATGACAGAATTTCATTTTTGGACAAACTATCCCTTTAAATTAAATGTTTACTATTTTTTCAAATAATTAGGATGTTCAATTGTTTAAAATGTGAAAAATAAATATGAATAGCACTGCCACAATATGTGATACTCTGACATAGCCATCCATAAAATGTCTATAAGCAAGAATTTTTGCTTATTTTAGAATATTTTGCTTTTCCTTTCCACAATTCTTTTACAGTAACACATTCATTTAACTCATGTAAGACTAAATAACTAAAATGTCTCATTTGACACTCTGATGATGATAGAGTGAAAGTCATTTTAGTAATGTTTTAATCATTACAGCGTGAATCATACACACCGTGACATTCTTTTACAGCTCATGTTTTAGAAGAAAACCAATTAGGAAAAGTTAAAATAGCCAAGAAGTGACAACATTTTTAATGGGTATCTTCGGCGGTGCATTATCAGACAGAGACACAGCTGCTTTCATCATTATGAGTATGACATAATGTCACGTGGATGGCATAGGATTTCCTAGGATTCTGCACTTGCTGTCAGTTCCCAGTGGAGACTATCTCCTCACTTTCTCATGGGAAGAATGACCATATATGAGTGTGCTTTCTTAGTTAGACTGATTCATCTCATAGTAATGACAAATCAAATTCTGCCAGAAATAGATGTTTTATTATAAAACTAAAGTTATTCAACACAAACTGATGTTGGCTTGACAAATCCTTAAAAAGCCTTCAAGACAAACAGACAGATGCATAGATGATGCATAGATAGACAGATAGACAGACAGACAGATAGATAGATAGACAGATAGACAGACAGACAGACAGACAGACAGACAGATAGATAGATAGATAGATAGATAGATAGATAGATAGATAGATAGATAGATAGATAGATAGATAGATAGATAGATAGATAGATAGATAGATAGATAGATAGATAGATAGATAGATAGATAGATAGATGGATGATGGATGGATGGATGGATGGATGGACGGACGGACGGACGGACAGACAGACAGAGAGATGATGGATGGATGGATGATAGATAGATAGATAGATAGATAGATAGATAGATAGATAGATAGATAGATAGATAGATAGATAGATAGATAGATAGATAGATAGATAGATAGATAGATAGATAGATAGATAGATAGATAGATAGATAGATAGATGGATGATGGATGGATGATAGATAGATAGATAGATAGATAGATAGATAGATAGATAGATAGATAGATAGATAGATAGATAGATAGATAGATAGATAGATAGATAGATAGATAGATAGATAGATAGATGGATGATGGATGGATGGATGGATGGATGGATGGATGGATGGATGGATGGACGGCCGGACGGACGGACGGACGGACGGACGGACGGACAGACAGACAGACAGAGAGATGATGGATGGATGATAGATAGATAGATAGATAGATAGATAGATAGATAGATAGATAGATAGATAGATAGATAGATAGATAGATAGATAGATAGATAGATAGATAGATAGATAGATAGATAGATAGATAGATAGATAGATAGATAGATAGATAGATAGATAGATGGATGATGGATGGATGATAGATAGATAGATAGATAGATAGATAGATAGATAGATAGATAGATAGATAGATAGATAGATAGATAGATAGATAGATAGATAGATAGATGGATGATGGATGGATGGATGGATGGATGGATGGATGGATGGATGGATGGACGGCCGGACGGACGGACGGACGGACGGACGGACAGACAGACAGACAGAGAGATGATGGATGGATGATAGATAGATAGATAGATAGATAGATAGATAGATAGATAGATAGATAGATAGATAGATAGATAGATAGATAGATAGATAGATGGATGATGGATGGATGATAGATAGATAGATAGATAGATAGATAGATAGATAGATAGATAGATAGATAGATAGATAGATAGATAGATAGATAGATAGATAGATAGATAGATAGATAGATAGATAGATAGATAGATAGATAGATAGATAGATAGATAGATAGATAGATAGATAGATAGATAGATAGATGATGGATGGATGGATGGATGGACGGACGGACGGACAGACAGACAGAGAGATGATGGATGGATGGATGATGCATAGATAGATAGATAGATAGATAGATAGATAGATAGATAGATAGATAGATAGATAGATAGATAGATAGATAGATAGATAGATAGATAGATAGATAGATAGATAGATAGATAGATAGATAGATAGATAGATAGATAGATAGATAGATAGATAGATAGATAGATAGATAGATAGATAGATAGATGGTGGCACAAAAAAAAAAGCTAGTGGTCTACGTCAATTTTGTGATTGTAAATGGAGAGCTGTAGGAGGAGGTTTTCATCATAACGGTTTACGTCTTGTGGTTATCGACCGCCTCCTACGGGCACATACCATAATCAACGGGACACTCTCTTCTGTTTCCTCCCAAAAGACAGCGACTCACTCTTTCTTTTTGGAAAGTTCATCATCCAGACCTGAGACTTCAACATGTTTAGGCTACATCAACATCTTCTGTCTCACAATCCCCAGTTACTCACTGGTGTGAAATGAATTCAGCTTCATGTTTACAGGAAACTATTATACTTCATGTTTACAGGAAACTGTCCCGACCCCCGTCCACAGCAATCTCTGTTAAACATCTCTACATTTCCATTCAGTTCCTCCCACTCATCAACAGTTACATTCAGAAGAGATTTCCATCTCTTCTCACATTCTCTTTTCTCCCCTGTTCTTACCTAACTCCTCCGTAGGCTTTTTCCTATATTATAGATCTGCTGACACAATTGATTCACTAAAACACTCTTGTGCTCTTCCATATAGTCTCGTAGCCAACCCACAAATGTGAAACCAGCCAATCACTTTGCAGAAATGCAGCAAAACTGCATTATGCAACATGTTGCCTCTCAATACCTTTTTCTTCTCCCTCTTCTGCATTCAACTATTTATCCACCAATTCTAACTGCAACTTTTTTCATGATGCTTCTTCCATGTTTTCAGTTTTGGTCTTGTCTGTCTCTTATTATGTAATTCCGTGCATTGTTTTTACTTTGAAGTTCTTGCTTCACGTATCCTATTCCTGTCATTGGTGATTGTTTCCAGGTGTTTTTAATCCGTCTTGTTTCCCTGTTTGTTCTTGTATATGCCCTTTTGTTTGGCATAGTCTTAGTCAAGTCAAGTCTTGTGCTCTTAAATGCTGTACTGTGGTGGTTGGTCATAGTTCTTGGTTTCATTTGAGTGGTCTTGGTGACCACCATTTGAGTGGTCAAAGAGACTCCCAGCGCAACCAGTTCCTCAGTGATGTAATGAGAGATCCAGCAAATAAGCATAATCGAATACACCGGCATCCATTTTTTTCTCAATCTAGGCCTATTTGATTTATGCATGGTTTTTACAGTATCAAATAGTTTTTCAAATAAATTTTTACATTAATGCATTTGGTAACATTTACATAAGTACACACTGTAGGCTATATTCTACGCTTGAAAAGTTTGGGGTACATTTTTTATGTTTTTGAAAGGAGCCTCTTCTGCTCACCAAAGCTGCACTTATTTGACAACAATGCAGTAACTAAAAACAGTAATATTGTGAAATATAATTACAATTTAAAACAACTGTTTTCTATTTAAATATATTTTAAAATGTTTTTTTTTATTTTTTCTGTGATGCAAAGCTGAATTTTTAGTAGCCGTTAAACTTCAATCATATTTTTGTGGAAGTCTTTTGCAACATTATAAATTTTGATGCATCCTTGCTGAACATTTTTTATAAAACAATCTTACTGAGCCCCGAACTTCTGGACGGTACTGTATACTTGCAGTTCTCAACTATTATACTGCACATGCACTTTTCATGACCTCATACTGACTAAGAGACTACATGTAGGAAAAAAAGTGTAACACTGCAGTACCATTTGAAACAAATTAGTGAAGGCAAAAGGAGCAGTGATCAGTTACAGGACCTGAGATCTAGTTCACATTTAGGTAAACCTTAACCTAAAAAAAATACTTCTACACATGTACTTGTCAAACAATCACAATAAATGCACTTTCTTGCACGTAGCATTAATAAGTGAGTATCTTCCAAGAACATATACAGTATGTGAATGGTATAAATGTCTCTAAAATGTATTCCTGAACACCAGCACATGCAGAGAAGCTTTAAATCGAGTATAAAACTATTGTAATACTCAATGGAAAACACCTGTGTGATGCCAAAGAGAATCATTCATGATTAGTATGAAAAGCTGTTACATAGTGCTGGATTGTTTAGAATATTACAGCACATTCTTGGACTTCCTACTGAGTCATTATTACTCAGTGCTGTAAACAGTCTGGTTTATGTCTTTGTGAGTTTAGTTAGGACTAAATGCTTGTCTCGCAGCTACAGCTGAAAACAAGAATGTCACAGAGCTCTAGCTCACTAAAGATGAAATACATAAAAATGACCTTGTATCCCACTCAGCAGCAAAAGTGTTTTGCAATGCAACATCAGCACAATAAGTACAGTGTACCAAACAATTAAAGGGATACTTCACCTCTGGAAAGATGAATGTGTATTTAAAATGGGTCGTTTATGTAGAAGAAATGTAAAATTATTTTTGAATTTGGAGCTTTCTAGACTGAGAAAAGCCAGAAAATGTATTTTTGGCTCATGTGGATGAAAGACAACAACTCCCAGAATGCACTTGCCTCGCTGCTCTACGAGGACACTCCCAAGCCACGCCTACCGGTAAGAGCGTGCAGTTTAAAACAACAAGGCTAGGCTACTAAGCTACTTTGCAATTACATGTCAACTTATTTTACTAACCCTAACCTAACAGTCTACTAACAATCTACTACAATCTACTAATGCTCCAATTAGAGTTAGTTGACATTTAGTTGCAAATAAATTAGTTATTGACATGTAGCTGCAAATGAATGAGTGTCGTTGACATGTAGTTGCAAAGTTACTTACAGTTTGTGCAATGTCTAAAGTGGACTATTTAGAAAAAGTGTAACCAAAAACAAAACAAAGCAAAAATACAGATGCGATGTCATAGGGAATTTTTTCTTGTGAACTTCTTGGAAGAAGATAAGCATTCATAAAGCTTAACAGATAAAAGAAGAAATGCTTTGACAGATCCAATATACACAATTACTGTATGGCAATATATGGTTTGACTTTATTGGGTATTTCTACAGGGAAAAAAAGGATGTTTACATGTTTAATGCTGTAAGAATACATTTTTTGATACTATAAACAAAAACCATATAAGAACAGATTAAGAAAAATTGTTAAGGTTTCGAGGCACCAGAATTTTTGGTGTATTTTATTAATTGACTTAGTAGACTTTGTTTTTTTTGTTTTATGCTAAGCTAAATGCTTGTTTCTTACCATATGGAAAACATTACAAATGACGTTGTACAGCATGGATTTTGTAATCTGTAGTATAAAATTAAGTCTCTCAACACAACGTGTTTGATACTATACAGGCCATGTGGAAACAGTTGAAACACAATTGTGTAAAGCTACAAGAAATGTTGTTCACATTAGTACAGCCTTTCCCTCAGGGAGAAATGTTTGCGTGCCAAAACAACATCACTCAAACTTTTCATTGCGCAGCTGAGTGAGGTATTGCAAAGTAACGCACGAAAAAGTTAAGAAATCAAGTACTGTAGGATGTAAAGAAAGCATGAAAAATCACGAACCAATACCAAAAATAGGACTTGACATGACCTGACAAAAGCCCTATTCAGATACTAATTGTTTCTCATGTGGTCGTCTGTAAAAATAAATTTGCTTGGCACCTCAGTGATAAAACTCATGCATTCGGATGGCGATTTATTTACAGTGAAGGAGCAAGTTTTGTGATCCCACAAACCCGGAAACGCGCTGCTCTCGTGGTCAGTTTGCATGATAAAATGTCATATGTTAGGAATAGTAAGACTAAATTCATATTTAATATTAATAATATCCTATTTATAATTTAAATCGGTTAAAATAGGAAGATAGATATGCTATTATAGGCCTAATTGAAATATAATTTTATAATTGATAGAATTCTTTCTCATAATGATGTCATTTTAAAAATGTGGCAATTAGCGGAAATAAGTACACCTCTTTTTTACATGAGGTAAACATCAAGCTTATAAAGCAAATGGCTAACCAGAGGTATGTAATCTGGGTCTGTATAAAAGGTGTTTATTGTGTTTGAACTGGTTTTGAGGATGGCACACTTGGCATTGCTGAGAGTCACGAAAGGCTTTGCAAAAGGTTGTTTGGAAAGCCCTTATATGGAGATGGGATGGGCATGATTTATGCAAATTACTAATTTTGAGCATGCGGTCGCTCATTTACAAATTCAATAACGTTAAAACAAGATTAAGAACAAAATCATAAGCGCATGCACGTTTTGATAATCTGGCAGATCATTTTAGTGAGAAATTCTCCTGTGCGTACAAATGTAAAATCATCCATGCAACAAAGCTGGGTTAGTCTACTAATACTCTAGTCTAGTGAGAGTTAGTTGACATGTAGTTGCAAAGTTACTTATAGTCAATAGAATGTTCAAAAGGGACCATCAAAATAAAGTGTTACCCCTAAATGGTTTGAAATGCTCATGTAGAAAGCCCTAATAAGAAGAAAACAAGCAACCTACATGCATTTCACTGGGTCGTTGCTACAAGCACCTTTAAAGGAGAAATGCAGGTAAAGTAAATGTTAAACAAAGTGTCAAGAAGTGTGATGTACAATGTGTATTGAGAGCAACACCTCTAAACAAACTCCATCGTTGTGGCTGCTTCCACTTAACATTCAATATTGAACACTACTGGCACACTGGCAAACAGGACAGCCAAGGCAGTTGTGAAATATGACATGGGAGGAATGTGTGATTACAACATGTCCGCAGAATCCACTTGTCTGCAGACAACACAGTGTCTCCTGCAATAATCAAACATAAAACAGCAATTCAGTTGCAGTAAATTCATTTCTGCAGACTGTCTTCCTGTGGGGACTTTAAAAGGGACTGCATGATATCTTGGAAATGGTACTTTATTTGGAAAGCAGCGATGCCACAAGAGTTGCCTTCTTTTATCTAATTAGAGTTTTGCCTAGCGCAATGAGCTGCAACACAATCGGTGGCCTCTCTGTCCTCCTTCAAAGCTTCTTTCAGAACAGCTTTAATTTGTTTCCTCAACTTTATCAGCTGACATCTGAAGAACTCCAGGAGCATCTTCACCTTTTTATCCAAGTTTTCATTTAGTCTGGAGTACAGGTCAGTACTAGTGAGGGTGGTGAAGAGGGAAAGTAAGAACTTAATACAGTAGTTCCATTTTTACTTATTTCAGTCATGCTGAGGGGTAGGTCTCACTGTTTTGCATATGTGATTGTCATCAGCTCCTTTACCCTCACTTTCTCAGTTGGCCTTAGCCCCTCTCGACTGAATATATCCACCATCTCTTTCCTCTTTTCTTCAAGTGACATTGATGATTCCCCCTCTGGGTAACCCTGTGGTTGCTTACTAATACACTCATAACCGTCAGTTCTAGCAGATTTGCCAGCTGACGTCTGGTCATCAACACTTGTCCAAAAGCATATGGCCTTCCTCAGACAGGAGAGTAATGTACCTCTATTGACATACTCTATTCTGGTCTTCAGCTGATTCAGTAAACTAAATAATCCACATCCAATCATTTCTCCCTCCTCAGTTTAGCCTAAAAAGCACCCAGGATATTTCTGGGATATGTCTTTTGCAACTGCTATTCAGCCTTTACGTGTCGGGTTCAAGGAGTGTTCTCTCATGGAATCGACTATGACTTTCACCATGTGTCAGCGATCTTCTGCCTCTGGCCTCATTTGAGAGTGGGCCTCATTTCGTCTCATGGCACCAGGAACCTGTCCAACCAATCGCTGTTCTTACACAGAATAATATTTGACTGAGGTAAGACAAAGTGCTGGAGGAAGCAACAGTTTCTGAGTCAGGTGAAGAGGTGAAACTTCTTGAATTTGCATACAAATCAATATAAGCACAGAGCAAAAAGTATAGTTAATATGTTAATAGTGACCATTTAAAAAAAATATTTCATATCATCAAGATATCAAGCGTAGCGTCAGTTCTGGCAGGTCACGTTAGTCAAGCACACATCAGCCGACTCTCAGCTGATTACGTCTACCTATAGGAATACGACGCCTATCACTGTATACATATATAGGGCCCTATTTTAACGATCTGAAACACAAGAATCAAACGCGAAACACAAGTAACTTTGTGAGCGGATCTCGCACGCAAATCTAAAAGGGGTTGGTCTGAAGTAGCTACATTACTCATAGGTGTGGTTTGGGTGTAGCGTGAAATAAACCAATCAGAGCGTCATCTCACATTCCCTTTAAGAGCAGGCACGCTTCTTACATGGCAGATTGCTATTATAATGCCGGATTTGCCAGGCGCACGCCAGGAGCGGTTCACAGCCAAGGAGATCGACGTTCTCTTCAGGGCCGTAAAAGACAGAGAAGTGACATTGTATGGGGTATATTGTATACCCAAATCAGCTTCGGTTAAACAGGCGTATAACAATTTGGATAAATGTGTAAGCTAGATTTATGGCTATTTTTTCACATCTTCATGGACACCACAATGATTTCCCTTGTGTGGTAATATTTTTCCTTGTAATTATGTATGGTTTGCAAAAATGTCAACTGCTGCATTTGTGTAGATGAGAGAAGCAAAGTGTATCCGCGTTGTGCACACGTTACATTATGGCCAAGCATGCACCCTTAAAATAGCATCTGAACGTGCCACTGAAATTGTTTTCTGAAACTGCAAAATAGCACCAGCGAACTTTTGCGCCGGAGGAAAAATTCCGGAGGAATTTGCGTTGGGTGCAAACTAGGAATGATACATGCGTTGGTGTACAAATTCAATTGCGCTGGGTGCAAGACAGGGCCCATAAACTCCTTCAGTTTTACCAGCAGTTATTGTGTTTCTCAGGAGCTAATTACCCTCCTCCATCCCCAGCTCCTCCTCTCATCAGTCAGGATTTGGCATCCTGATTACCCCTGAATCAGACTAAAATTCTCTAATTATGTTGTACATTAAAATTAATTAATGATATCTGCAATACAGTCAAGTTGGTTCTGTTCTGTTTACCCTAAGGGGGGTTATTGCTGCTCTTAAAATTAATTAATGATATCTGCAATACAGTCAAGTTGGTTCTGTTCTGTTTACCCTAAGGGGGGTTATTGCTGCTCTTAAAATTAATTAATGATATCTGCAATACAGTCAAGTTGGTTCTGTTCTGTTTACCCTAAGGGGGGTTATTTGCTAGGCTGCATAGATGCGCAGGGAGTTCTTGCCCAGAACAGAACCATACCGCTAATCCTAACTGTATGCTAATTGTCAATCGTATTTGACAATAGTGGTCCTGACAGAAATAGCTTTTTCAAAATGTACATAATATCAAATTAACTAAAATTCAACTGTACTGAAATTCATATCACTTTTGAAGGAATGGACAATTTTTCTAGCCTGGGAAAACCCAGACAACTTCCGGCAAATTTAGATTTGCTCTGCAAGAAGTCTGGCAAAGAGCTCATTCAAGCCCATTTCTAATCCGTCGAAACCGCGGCACCAATCAGACACGTTGGGGCAGGCTTTACACGATGACGATCGCTCTAATTGATTTTAGGTCTATCCAATTGCGCCCATAGAGCTACGTCTGTTGGTGAAGCGCACCAACTTTTAAATGCATTATTATATTCAAATTGCAAACATATGAGGACAGTCTCCATGAAAGACCCACTGGCAGATGAACACTACATTTACATACTACATTTCTCTCCGAAACGGTAGGAAATTAAATTAGATTTAATAGAGGATTTTAACTGTGACAAGATGATTGACAGGGCAGTGTACGTGACAGGATGCACGCGACAGATCCGTCCGATAAAGATGACGAAGTAGTATATCCCAAAGCTTGCCTACTTTTTTGCTACACATTCAAAAGTAAATACCTTTTCTTAACAAAAAGAGTACATACTTTTATGGCGAATTGGGACGCAGCATATGGCTTTACACAATGACGATCGCTCTGATTGGTTTTAGGTCTATCCAATTGCACCCAGAGGCATTTGAGCGACGTCCATTGGTGACGCCCCTTTGGAAATGAGTTATTAATGAAGCTTTGCCAGACCATAACTCAGTTACTACTGAGAATGGTCTGGTTTTAACCAGGCTACAATTTTTCTGCACTAATGGGAAATATATTCTTCTTTTATAAACTTTAGATCATGTAGACCTTCCACACCTAACTTGGAAACCAACTCACCAACCACCATTTCCAGTTCCAGTTAAGTGAATTGTTTCTCAGCCGTCACCAAGTGCTGCAAAATACCTATATATCCTGCAAAATGAAGCACTGCAACCGAAACTACACAGCATTATCAAAATCAAACTTTTGCACGAAATGGCATGCACTTCATTCATATTACCAGATTTTTGTCTAACCAGCTACACACTGTTGGGCATAATGAAAAGCACCCGCATCTTTAGTATGCTTTGCCATAATACTAAAATAGTTCAAATTGTAGAAAATTCTTCAGATTGTTTACATTGTTTACAGAAATATTTGCATTTTGCAGATACACACACATGCTGTTGAAACTTTTTTTCCCCTTTTTTTTCACCAAACAAGTCAGTGCAACATATGCACAGCAGATATATTTACATTGGACTGAACAAAAATATGCTCACAAAAAACAGTAAACTGAAAAAGATTGAAGTGTTAACAATGAACCATTGAGGTGTTTGGCCAGGTGACACATGTATTGGCCAATTAGCTCATGTAGTGTCATTTTGAATGGCAGTGTTTTGAAATGGCAAACATGTGACTTTATGTCAGATTGTTGTGTCTTATGCAGAGAACCGTGTTCAGTGCATTTAAAAAGTGACAAAATGTGTATAAAGCAGAAAATATGTTTAGACTTTTGGAGACTTGAGAAGAGGTTTTGATCTCTGTGTGTCAGTTTAAATAATTGTGCTGTGCATGTCATTTTAGTGTGTAAGCAACTGAAAAAAAAACTAATGTACAAAGCAAGATCAACAGAAACAATCCCTTCAAACAGGTCATGACCCAAACAGGGAGGACAAACATGATAATACTTCAGATGATTGAAATCAGAGTCAAACTTTACCCCATTGGTCATTTCCAGCTCTAATGATACTTGTGCCACACAGTTGTTATATGTGTCTACTGATCTAACAGGACCCAATTTTGTGGGTGTTTACTGGAAGGATTCCGTCTATGAGGTAACACCTACAAAAATATCAGATTTTTCTAAAGTTTTTTGACCCTAGATTGTATCCAGTTATAGCGAACACAATACCCCTCACAATGTTGCACCTTCTGGAACTCTCCCATTAGTTTCTCAATCACACTGACTGGCAGCAGCAGCTTGCATTTGAAGACAAAACAAGGCCAGGGTGTTCAGAAGCTAAACATCTATTAATGCATTACTTGCATTATTCTCATCCAACTCCCCCACTCCATCATTGACATTATTAGTATTATTATTCCCATCATCCAAACCTGTTTGAGTTGTTTGGGTCATTTCAGTCTTTGAGCTACTGGAGATGTGTAAGCTGTGCTGTACTGTGAGCATATACATCAATTTCCTGTGCATTAAAACAGTAAATTACTGTAGATTCCACATGTATTTTTAGTGTACTTTTTAAAACCTTAAAAATGTCAGTATCCTAGTGGCCTAGTGTTCCTTAAAAACTTCAGACAGTGTCATTCAGTCAGACACACTGATGATTAATAATGCATTTAGAGGTTGTGGAACAGAAGACGATAAGAACCCTGTGAACTTCTAAACCAGTAATTATGTTGCAACCAGTTACGGTTTCATCCATCAGGCTTGTTTCAGAGGGAGGATTTCACTTGGTGGAAAAATAAAGTGTACAATCTCAAAGGAGCAAAAGCTGTGGGGATGTGAGACTGACTGTGTGAGACATTCAGGCTATTTGTTTACAAACCACAGGTCTCCACTCTTCCTCGGATCATGCTGTGTGACTCCAGACACTCTTGACCTTCCCCCACCAAACTCAGACTTCCACACTTAGAAGCTCTCTCTTTGAACTTTTAAGTTAAAGAAGCTCCCTCTCCATCACTGATATTGCAAAATTACTCATAGGAAGAAGTGTGCAAGCTAACAACACCATACAGCAGGTTCATAGTTTTTTTTTTTTTTTACACCTGGAAACAAATAGAAAGTTTTAGTTATAACATGACATAAAGTTGAAGTATACTGTAGGCTACATCCTTATATATAACAATGACTCTGTTGTGGTGATTTTGTTTTGTTGTAGCTTTATTCTGTTGTGTTGTGGCTTGATTCCGTCGTGTTGTGGTGATTCCATTGTGTTGCGGCCTGATTCTGTTGTGTTGTGGCTTGATTCCTTCGTGTTGTGGTGATTCTGTTTTGTTGTAGCTTTATTCTGTTGTGTTGTGGCTTGATTCAGTTGTCGTGATTCCTTTGTGTTGTGGCTTTATTCTGTTGTGTTGTGGCTTGATTCCGTCATGTTGTGGTGATTCCATTGTGTTGCGGCCTGATTCTGTTGTGTTGTGGCTTGATTCAGTTGTCGTGATTCCATTGTGTTGTGGCTTGATTCCGTTGGGTTGTGGTGATTCAATTCTGTTGTCGTGATTCCATTGTGTTGTAGCTTGATTCCGACTTTTGTGGTGATTCTTTTGTGTTGTGACTTGATTCCATCGTGTTGCGGTGATTCTGTTGTGTTGTGGCTTGATTCCATTGTGTTGTGGCTTGATTACGCCTTTTGTGGTGATTCTGTTGTGTTGTGGCTTGATTCCATTGTGTTGCGGTGATTCTGTTGTGTTGTGGCTTGATTCCACTGTGTTGTGGTGATTTCATTGTGTTGTGGCCTGATTCTGTTGTGTTGTGGCTTAATTCCTTCGTGTTGTGGTGATTCTGTTTTGTTATAGCTTTATTCCGTTGTGTTGTGGCTTGATTCAGTTGTCTTGATTCCATTGTGTTGTGGCTTGATTCCGTTGGGTTGTGGTGATTCAATTCTGTTGTCGTGATTCCATTGTGTTGTGGCTTGATTCCGTTGGGTTGTGGTGATTCCATTGTGTTGTCGTGATTCCATTGTGTTGTAGCTTTATTCTGTTGGGTTGTGGCTTGATTCAGTTGTCGTGATTCCATTGTGTTGTGGCTTGATTCCGTTGGGTTGTGGTGATTCAATTCTGTTGTCGTGATTCCATTGTGTTGTACTGTAGCTTGATTCCGCCTTTTGTGGTGATTCTGTTGTGTTGTGGCTTGATTCCATTGTGTTGCGGTGATTCTGTTGTGTTGTGGCTTGATTCCATTGTGTTGTGGTGATTTCATTGTGTTGTGGCCTGATTCTGTTGTGTTGTGGCTTGATTCCTTCGTGTTGTGGTGATTCTGTTTTGTTGTAGCTTTATTCTGTTGTGTTGTGGCTTGATTCAGTTGTCGTGATTCCATTGTGTTGTGGCTTTATTCTGTTGTGTTGTGGCTTGATTTCGTCATGTTGTGGTGATTCCATTGTGTTGCGGCCTGATTCTGTTGTGTTGTGGCTTGATTCAGTTGTCGTGATTCCATTGTGTTGTGGCTTGATTCCGTTGGGTTGTGGTGATTCAATTCTGTTGTCGTGATTCCATTGTGTTGTGGCTTGATTCCGTTGGGTTGTGGTGATTCCATTGTGTTGTCGTGATTCCATTGTGTTGTAGCTTTATTCTGTGGGGTTGTGGCTTGATTCAGTTGTCGTGATTCCATTGTGTTGTGGCTTGATTCCGTTGGGTTGTGGTGATTCAATTCTGTTGTCGTGATTCCATTGTGTTGTACTGTAGCTTGATTCCGCCTTTTGTGGTGATTCTGTTGTGTTGTGGCTTGATTCCATTGTGTTGCGGTGATTCTGTTGTGTTGTGGCTTGATTCCATTGTGTTGTGGTGATTTCATTGTGTTGTGGCCTGATTCTGTTGTGTTGTGGCTTGATTCCTTCGTGTTGTGGTGATTCTGTTTTGTTGTAGCTTTTTTCTGTTGTGTTGTGGCTTGATTCAGTTGTCGTGATTCCATTGTGTTGTGGCTTTATTCTGTTGTGTTGTGGCTTGATTTCGTCATGTTGTGGTGATTCCATTGTGTTGCGGCCTGATTCTGTTGTGTTGTGGCTTGATTCCGTTGGGTTGTGGTGATTCAATTCTGTTGTCGTGATTCCATTGTGTTGTAGCTTGATTCCACCTTTTGTGGTGATTCTGTTGTGTTGTGACTTGATTCCATCGTGTTGCGGTGATTCTGGTGTGTTGTGGCTTGATTCCATTGTGTTGTGGCTTGATTCCGCCTTTTGTGGTGATTCTGTTGTGTTGTGGCTTGATTCCATTGTGTTGCGGTGATTCTGTTGTGTTGTGGCTTGATTCCACTGTGTTGTGGTGATTTCATTGTGTTGTGGCCTGATTCTGTTGTGTTGTGGCTTAATTCCTTCGTGTTGTGGTGATTCTGTTTTGTTGTAGCTTTATTCCGTTGTGTTGTGGCTTGATTCAGTTGTCGTGATTCCATTGTGTTGTGGCTTGATTCCGTTGGGTTGTGGTGATTCAATTCTGTTGTCGTGATTCCATTGTGTTGTGGCTTGATTCCGTTGGGTTGTGGTGATTCCATTGTGTTGTCGTGATTCCATTGTGTTGTAGCTTTATTCTGTTGGGTTGTGGCTTGATTCAGTTGTCGTGATTCCATTGTGTTGTGGCTTGATTCCGTTGGGTTGTGGTGATTCAATTCTGTTGTCGTGATTCCATTGTGTTGTAGCTTGATTCCGCCTTTTGTGGTGATTCTGTTGTGTTGTGACTTGATTCCATTGTGTTGTCGTGATTCCATTGTGTTGTGGCTTGATTCCGTTGGGTTGTGGTGATTCAATTCTGTTGTCGTGATTCCATTGTGTTGTACTGTAGCTTGATTCCGCCTTTTGTGGTGATTCTGTTGTGTTGTGGCTTGATTCCATTGTGTTGCGGTGATTCTGTTGGGTTGTGGCTTGATTCCATTGTGTTGTGGTGATTTCATTGTGTTGTGGCCTGATTCTGTTGTGTTGTGGCTTGATTCCTTCGTGTTGTGGTGATTCTGTTTTGTTGTAGCTTTATTCTGTTGTGTTGTGGCTTGATTCAGTTGTCGTGATTCCATTGTGTTGTGGCTTTATTCTGTTGTGTTGTGGCTTGATTTCGTCATGTTGTGGTGATTCCATTGTGTTGCGGCCTGATTCTGTTGTGTTGTGGCTTGATTCAGTTGTCGTGATTCCATTGTGTTGTGGCTTGATTCCGTTGGGTTGTGGTGATTCAATTCTGTTGTCGTGATTCCATTGTGTTGTGGCTTGATTCCGTTGGGTTGTGGTGATTCCATTGTGTTGTCGTGATTCCATTGTGTTGTAGCTTTATTCTGTTGGGTTGTGGCTTGATTCAGTTGTCGTGATTCCATTGTGTTGTGGCTTGATTCCGTTGGGTTGTGGTGATTCAATTCTGTTGTCGTGATTCCATTGTGTTGTACTGTAGCTTGATTCCGCCTTTTGTGGCGATTCTGTTGTGTTGTGGCTTGATTCCATTGTGTTGCGGTGATTCTGTTGTGTTGTGGCTTGATTCCATTGTGTTGTGGTGATTTCATTGTGTTGTGGCCTGATTCTGTTGTGTTGTGGCTTGATTCCTTCGTGTTGTGGTGATTCTGTTTTGTTGTAGTTTTTTTCTGTTGTGTTGTGGCTTGATTCAGTTGTCGTGATTCCATTGTGTTGTGGCTTTATTCTGTTGTGTTGTGGCTTGATTTCGTCATGTTGTGGTGATTCCATTGTGTTGCGGCCTGATTCTGTTGTGTTGTGGCTTGATTCAGTTGTCGTGATTCCATTGAGTTGTGGCTTGATTCCGTTGGGTTGTGGTGATTCAATTCTGTTGTCGTGATTCCATTGTGTTGTGGCTTGATTCCACCTTTTGTGGTGATTCTGTTGTGTTGTGACTTGATTCCATCGTGTTGCGGTGATTCTGGTGTGTTGTGGCTTGATTCCATTGTGTTGTGGCTTGATTCCGCCTTTTGTGGTGATTCTGTTGTGTTGTGGCTTGATTCCATTGTGTTGCGGTGATTCTGTTGTGTTGTGGCTTGATTCCACTGTGTTGTGGTGATTTCATTGTGTTGTGGCCTGATTCTGTTGTGTTGTGGCTTAATTCCTTCGTGTTGTGGTGATTCTGTTTTGTTGTAGCTTTATTCCGTTGTGTTGTGGCTTGATTCAGTTGTCGTGATTCCATTGTGTTGTGGCTTGATTCCGTTGGGTTGTGGTGATTCAATTCTGTTGTCGTGATTCCATTGTGTTGTGGCTTGATTCCGTTGGGTTGTGGTGATTCCATTGTGTTGTCGTGATTCCATTGTGTTGTAGCTTTATTCTGTTGGGTTGTGGCTTGATTCAGTTGTCGTGATTCCATTGTGTTGTGGCTTGATTCCGTTGGGTTGTGGTGATTCAATTCTGTTGTCGTGATTCCATTGTGTTGTAGCTTGATTCCGCCTTTTGTGGTGATTCTGTTGTGTTGTGGCTTGATTCCATTGTGTTGCGGTGATTCTGTTGTGTTGTGGCTTGATTCCATTGTGTTGTGGCTTGATTCCGCCTTTTGTGGTGATTCTGTTGTGTTGTGGCTTGATTCCGTCGTGTTGTGGTGATTCTGTTGTGTTGTGGCTTTATTCTGTTGTGTTGTGGCTTGATTCCGTTGGGTTGTGGTGATTCAATTGTGTTGTCGTGATTCCATTGTGTTGTGGCTGGATTCCATCGTGTTGCGGTGATTCTGTTGTATTGTGGCTTGATTCCGTTGTGTTTGTAGTGATTCCATTGTGTTGTGGTGATTCTGTTGTGTTGTGGCTTGATTCCTTCGTGTTGTGGTGATTCTGTTTTGTTGTAGCTTTATTCTGTTGTGTTGTGGCTTGATTCCGTTGTCGTGATTCCGTTGTATTGTGGCTTGATTCCGTTGTCGTGATTCCGTTGTATTGTGGCTTGATTCCATCGTGTTGTGTTGGTAACAAATCAATAATGGCTCCAAAAATAAAAAAAATGTACTAATCCAACCATTTTATGATCTTATAAATGAATATAATATGACCAATTTAAAACACCTGATTCAATTACCTCAGGATAAGAAGAATTCTACACCGTATGTTCAAACAGGAAGTTCCTAAAGTAATTAGTTGAGACAGAATCTGACATAACAAACAGAACAATGCATCAAAAAAAGCCACACAGCCGCAGCATTTACTTTTTTTGGAGTCAAACTGGGAATAACTTTATAGTTGACTCTGCACGCTATATTACAAGTATTTCTATCTTTAAATATCTATATGTTTTCTGTGGTCATTGTTTAGAAATAGAATGACAAATAAAGAAAAACTGCACGCGAGTATGTAATTATCACTCCACAACTCCAGAACTCCACAACTTTAAACACCATTTTGAAGTGTGTGCTAGTCTTTTATCAACTACTGACAGATTGGCTCTTGCAGCCAGCAGCCATTTTAGATGTGGTCTGCGACATGTGAGCTTGCAAAGATATAAAGCCTGAGCTGGAATAAAGAAAATGTTTGACAGAAGTGAATACAGATGGAAAAAGGGAGTTAGAAAATCATGTAAGTGCTGCCATATGTTGGTGTAAAAAGGGTTTTGGTTTCTCTATCAGACTGCCTCATCACAGTACCTTGTAGTCACGTGTGTGATTTCTTGCATGGATATTTTAATATGGAAATGGGAAAACCACCTGTATTGCATCTGTGGCTGTTTTGCATTATTTCATGTGAGCATTGCCTTAAAGGTCATGGGCCGGCAGATAAATAGTTGCTCTGGCCCCTAGAGTTCTGAGTCAATGTGCTGACATATGGAGGTTATTACTCATGACTGAGGTGATTCTTATTTTTAAAACAGATTTTTGCATAATCACTCTGAATGTGCAACTCAGTGACAACATAACATTTACAGATACTCTTAAAAGAATAGTTCATCCAAAGATGAAAAATTACATCATTATAATCATTTACTGAACCTGATGTTGAACTTTCTTTCCTCTGTGCATTCAACTGTATATGGGCTACTTTTATGATGTATTTTGTCATTTTGGAGCTTGACAGCTTCTGTCCTAGTTCGCTTACATTGTATGGAAAAAAAAAACTGTGTGGCCTTTTGTGTTCCACGGAATAAAGTCATAACAGAATAAATGATGACAAGATTCAATTAGCTGAACTACTCATTTTACAAGAAATCTAACTGTTCTGTAACTTCTACACAGATTACAATGCTGAGTCTGTCAGCTGGGTGTTTTGAATCTCTGATTACATTCTGTCTTCACTGACAACATTAAGTTTCTCTGCACATGTACTCTATAAACTACAGTCATTCAGATACTGGACTGAACAATCAGAGCACATCTGCATGCCATGTCTGCTTTGTTTAAAAACACTCCTTTCTTTGTCTTCC
Source organism: Scardinius erythrophthalmus (assembly GCF_964197995.2). Lineage (NCBI taxonomy): Eukaryota > Metazoa > Chordata > Actinopteri > Cypriniformes > Leuciscidae > Scardinius > Scardinius erythrophthalmus. The sequence continues at coordinate 34,323,164 of NC_138239.1, read as the reverse complement.
TAAACGTCTTATTACAGATGTTGTGGTATAGATTTCTTTCTTTGCAATAGATTATCAGGCCATGGAATGGGTCGTTATAGTTGACTTAGAGGAAAAAAGTCGGTGTTAAAAACGAAACTAAAACCAGTTCTGACTTAAATGATTGATTAAAGTATTATCAGTGCGCTCAGTGTCAACAACTCACTGGAAGAAAGGACTGACACTGAATAATGATTAATAATGAAAAATAATAATAAATTGAGTTTCAGAAGGCTTGGAAAATAGCAGAAGAATATAGTTGTATGGACCATGTTTATGGTACTTTTATGGTGCATCTTTTTTGAAGCTTGAAACCCGTAGTTCACATGGGGACAAATTGCATGGGAAAAAGTGACATTTGAGTTCCAGAGACGAACAAAAGAACATCAGACTTGTTTACATGAGGAATTTTTGTTTCATTGGCTGCCTGCGAACAAAGTCTACTTTGACCCGCCCTGCACCTTACATGCACTTTCAAAGGACAACGACAAGGGCTAAAATGGAATCCGACGGCATTTGTTACTGTTTGTAACACTGTGTATCAAGTGCTGAGGAAGATCTGGAGCTGAAAATCATATATGGTCATGAGCATTTCATGTCCGACATGCACTGTAAGCAGTAGACCAATCACAACTGACTGGGCCATCTGACCAATCAGAGCAGAGGAGGATCTCGGAAAACACTGTGTGGAAATAGGTGATCTGCAAAGTATATTATGTAAAAATGAAAGTGTTTTTTTTTACATTGGATGCATGTGAACCTATTGTTGGAGTCTCCAACACTAGGGTCCTTTAAAATAGCATAATAGGGGCACTTTAATGTACAATAAAAAGGTTGTGTTGACAATTCGGGTCTTATTTGAGCTTGACAGTGAGGGTGGAACAGGGTGAATTATGAAAATATAAACAGCAGGTACAGGAATATACAATTAGTGGATGAACTCCGTGTTATGGACACTGACAGACAACTTTTTTGCTATACAAAAATTAAAGTGTTTCTCAGATGAGTGTCAACTTCCCAGAATTGCACTAATATCAAAATGCTTCAGCGTTTGTCTCATCATTGGTACGACAATGCTGTTTGTTCATATGTGGTTTTGAGCAGACTTGAGTGTGAGTATTTTCACAGTATAAATGGACAGAGATTTTCCACTAAAATCTGTCAGCAGGGAATGAGTGAAAGTCTGCCTGGATCACGGCCACAAAGGAAGATTCCAGATTAACGTTCTTGCCAATAATTTAATTCAGACCACATGTGCTGGACAGCAGAGAAAGGAAGCTTATGGACGGGAGGGACAACACAAGAAAGACAGCTACTGCATTTCTCGCTTGTATGAAAAAAAAAGAGACACTGAAACACTTGATGCCGTCTTACACATTTAATTGCTTTATCATGACATTTGCGCTGTGGAAGCAATCTATATTCACCCAAACAAGCTGAATGTTTGACAATGGACACCTCGCTGATGTTATCTGGCTGAGAGAGTTTCCTGTGTGTTTGGAAAATGACATCAATTGAATAATCACGGAATGTTTTTGTGGCTCTGCACGTATGAGTCATTGATAATCCAATTCCATTAACAAACACACTTCGGTCATTGTTGCTGTGGATTGAAGCACATTTGGCTTTTAGCATCGGTAGATCTCATGGTAATTGTGGGAATCTCTTCTTCAGGGTGGCCATGTCTCATTTAGTCTGTCTTTTATTCTGTGAAGTGGTTGCATTAACCAAAATCATTTGGTGGATGGTGGTGCTTTCATTGCAAGTCTGAGGCAAATGTGGTGGTTTGTGGCTAAACTAAAAATGGCTTTTGTTGCTTACTGGTCTATTTAGAGGAGAAAACTGTAGTCACTCAGCATGCTTACAGTCCTGTAAAGAAAAGACAATCAGGAATCAGAAAAAAAAGTTCAGGATGTGAACATGTTAGGTTTATGTTCTGTTGTTTTCTTATTTGGATTTTAGCTTTGTTCTGTTCTCTGTGTTCTTGGTTCCTGTGTTCATGTCTTCCTTAAGACACCCACACGGTACAAGATATTCAGGACGATTTTGGGCCCAATTATCCCCTTCCGACAATCCTAGTATACCTTATTCAGAGCAGCGCCGTAAGCGAGGCTGTGAGGGATAGACTTAACGTGTTTTCAATAGCATCCACTGTATAAAGCTCCTAGATCAGCCTTCATCCTACTCTTTTCCTTTTTTTCCCCCAGAAATTTTCTTTAAAAAGCAGAAAATTCAGTTTTCTGGCAGAAAAAAGACATTTCTAATTTCCCGTCGTCTGCCATGTTTGTTTACTATAAAGTCACATATTATCTCAAGAGATTTTGCGAGATTTCCCTGGCTCTGGTTGTTTGTTAATGGAGTCTGTTAGTGTTTGGTGTGCTGTCTTGGTCACATCGCGGCACTCCACAAACTTATCGTCATGTTTGTGGTCTCTCACATTTTGAAAATCTGATAAGATTTTAACAATCTTTTAGTGTTGGCCAGCCTTTAGTTGATCTAGTTTCCTGGTGTGTGGCTGTTTGTTACCATAGTAACCTATTGTGTTCACCTGTACCTCGTTAATTCACTCATTTCGTCCTGTGTGTTTGCGTACTGTTGATACTACAGTAAGTACATGTAACATATGTAACAAGGACACTGTAAAATAAAGTGTTACCAAGCAGATTTTCATTGATGATACTTGAAATGATTGGGACTGAAGGTTACACTTTATTTTATGGTGTCATTGTTACAGCGTAATTATATAGGCCTATTTAAGTACTGAGTAATATTACTGAAAAACGTGTACTTACTATAGGGTTAGGGTAGGATTAGGATTTGTTTGAGGTTTAGTTGCATGTAATTATACATAAATTATTGTTATTACAATATGTAATTATATAACAAGGACACTGTAAAGTGTTACCGGACTGAATTTACAGAATAAAGCAGAATTCCTTGTTTTACTTCTTTACTGTCTCTGCCTTATTGGGACAGAATCACAGTTATTGACTGTCATTCTAATCATCTATCAGTGTTATTAATGCACCTTATTTCTACTACAATATAGGCCTGTATGAAGCAGCCATACTAAATTAATACAATATGAATGCTGATGATAGAGAAATCACTATCAGTAAATGAATGGTTGACAAAACATTTCAGACACCCTATAATTTAGCTGAATCATTGGACATGGCTCATTTTTCATAGACTTGAAGTAGTAAATGAGCACAGGCATCCAGAAACTGTTATATCTCTTTGCTTTTGACATATTTGAGAGTGGAGCCCATTTATGCTTTGCACTCCAAAGGAAACATGTGCTGCGCTGAATTGTGAAGCAGTCATCACTCCAAAATCGAGAGATGAGGACTATTCTCTTAATGTCCTCTTAAAAATGATCTTTAATTTAAAAATAAAATAAAAAAATAATCAAAAATAATTGGGATGGCCTTTACAAATGAGGCGCAGACTTCTCAATTCCACAAACACAAGTCGGTAATCACACTGATTTAAGTTTCATGAGCTTTCAGTACATAAACATAGCTTCGCTAAAAGATATCTCTGAAAGTAACGAGGACTTGCAATTAGTGAGATGTTGATTCATAATCGCTCTGACAGATCCAGTGAGTTCATTTCGGGAAATATTTGTCAGACCTGAATGAATCATTAAAATAACCAAATCAAATGAATAATTTTTTTGTGAATTGGACAAATGTGGAGAAAACTGTTGGAAAACTGTTTTCATTCTGTGTTTGTTTTTGCATACAGATCACAAGGACAGAACAACTTAATAGAAGACGTGCGCTGTCTTTTTTATCTTTTCACATTCAATTCAGACTTCTAACTTAGAGTCACAATTCTAGGCAAATACTGTCATTTTCTCATGCTAACATGTCCCAAAAAGTTCATTTGAAGAAGACAAATCAATAATTACAAAAGGCACAATTTGTATCCATAATCAGAAAGAGCAGTCTATTTCAGTTAAGAAAAATGTCATTTCATTTGAAAGAGTTCTTACAACAGCACGTTCTTACAACTGTACTCATTCCGCTACGCTAAAACGATCCACACTTTAAAGATATTCTCTTGCCTGAAAGCAAGATCTTTGAGTAAAACCAAGAGTGTCATTCTCAAAACCAGCAGAAACACAATAAGCATCATATTTAGGCCGATACCTCATTATTATTAGCAGGCTATTTATATGACCATACAGATTGCATGTTATCACTAATGCACTTAGGTAAGTATTGTAATGCATTATAAATGTTGTGACATTTATTAATGAGATGATACAACAAATTGAAAATGTTTAAGCAGTATAACGCATTATGCATGCATTATTGTGCCATAAGAACAAAAGAACCCAAAATGATTAAATGAAGATTATTAAAGACCAGATAACTTTAAACGAACGCTCTGTTAACGTTAATGGAAGAATGTTTGTTCGTAACTGAGAGAACCTTGTCTGAATGGCAAACTTCTGAGAATGTTTCCTGTTAGGAATATGCCATTATAATGCACTGTACTATGAATACATGCTTCATAGAAAATGTTCCCAGAAAATGAAGTGCAAGCTTATTTTTAAATCCTGATTTCCATATGAAAACGTTCTCATATGGGTTGTACACACAAATACGTGTGTATGCATCATTAGTGAATGAGACCTAAAGTGTGTTTGTTTTGTTTGGTCTGTTATATGTTCTGCATCATGGCTCCAGTCCTGGAGACACAGATTTTGTTGATTTTATCAGGCAGGAGAAAACAACAAAAAACCACAGCTGACTTCAGTTTAATGGTTTAGATTGGCAGAGAGAGGGAAATAATACATTTACAAAGGTTTTCCCTAAATATCCCACTGATCACAGAGCAAACTTCGGCAAAACATGCATTTCATTGTGCCTAGATTTACCATAACTTGAGGAGTGATGTTGTAATGCTCAAAGCTGGAACGAATAGCGTGTTTCCCATCCTTGAGTTCTGAGAAGTAAAATTCTGACTTCACTGTGTCATGGGTTTTTATTTCTCTCCTCTGTTCGGATCTTTCTCCTCCAACTGTATGGAATGCATGGAAGAATCCCTCCTACAGTATGAGCCAAAAAAAGATAAAAATCCTAAAAATGCTGCCGTTATGGAGTTATCAATCTGCTTCAACATTGACAGCTTTACAGTTTTGTTTCTCAGTTTTGAAGATAAAAGTAAGTGACAAAAAGATGTGAATGTGGCTACAGAATGTGTCATTTAAAATGTAATCTTTAGTTACATTACCTGTACATAAAGTTTATATATATAATAACGTTTTTTAGTGTTTTTATAAGAAATATTTTATGCTCACAATCAGTGTTGGGACGCATTACAAGTAGCAAGAGTTTCATTATCAGATCATAATCAAGTAATTAGTAAAGTTATGCATTGCTTCTAAATTTATAACTAAATATGTTGCAAAGTAAGTTACTTTTTCAAATAAGTAATGCAAGTTTTACGAGTTCTGCTGTAGACTTTTACCCGCCAGTCAAAGCGGTGTTACATCACGAAAGTGTGGACTCAGAGAAAGATCTCAAGGACTTAGGGTTCAACTGGGACAGGGCTACTGACACCTCTCCTGTCCCCATGTTGAGATAATCGGGTAAGGTGCAGAGGGCTAGACTAAATGTGAGCATGTGTTTTTACCTATCTCACTTGGACAAAAACAGATTCAGTATATATATATAAAAAGATATATTTTCTGAATTATTTAAAAAATGCAATTATTCTTTATATAATTTATCTCACTTTATTAACCAATGTCTTTGATGACCTTCGATGACCAATTTGACCATACCAATAAGCAAAAATGACTCAAGATAAACATCACATTTGTGTTTCATTAAGAGGCAAAGGCCCGAAGGAGCTGTAGTTGTTGTCAGTTTGCTTTATTATTATTCCTCCTTTATGAGAGTCAATGGCAGCCCTACGAACCATAAGTAGGAAAATGATGAACATTGGCACAATGAATAGTAATCTGACCAACTCTGGGGTCTTTAGGACCAACTCTCTAGCACCACCACCAGTTCAAAAATTCCCTTTTCAAATGATTATAACTTTTGTATTAAGCCTTTATTTATTTTCATATTTGTACAGTATTTTCTTTTCTTTGTATTAATTGTATTTCATGATGTGTGTGATTGTATTGTGTATATGTGAGCCTTTTAACCAAAGACAAATTTCTATCACTGGTTGATAGATAATAAAGTTTTTGGAATTGAATTGAATTTTGAATTGAAATGAATTGAACTGAACTGAACCCTTTGATCTAGAAAAATGAAACTTAGTACACCTGATTCCTCTCATCATCCTGATCATATCAAGACTCTGTCCATTAAAATAGTGGCCATTTTGAAAAAAAAAAAGTATTCAGTTTTTTCTCTCCTCCTTCAAATATTGCCCAATTCTCACTTGGCTCAGATCATTTTGGGATCGAGCTAAACAGATTTTTTATTTTATTATTCATCTTTGTTCAAAGATTCAAATGTCGCCAACTTAACGATGTTGACCCAAAATTGGTTCAGAGGCTGTATCTCGGCAAAACTTAGATCAGTTTAAACAAAACTTGGTACGCTTCATCGGAACCATGATCTAAGGGTCCCTGCCAAATTTGGAAACAGTGCCACCTACAGGTCATGAGATCTGAAAAAAAATGGCTATTTTTGCTCATATCTTTTGAACAATTTGTCACAAAATTGTGACCGAGTAGTTTATGGATTCCTTGTGTCATGCCAAATCCAAGGATCCTGAACCATCAGTCCACCATTTTGAATTTTGTTATAACTTGCAATATCATATAATATTTATAACGATTTGGCATATTGGCACAAAATTAGGTAGCATGCCCTAATGTTCCATTGATATAAGGATTTTTGCAATAACCCTTTTAACTTTTGAAAACATTGTCCAAAATTTATTTTCGTTCCTTGGCTATGCCGATTCTGCCGATATGTCATTGGTCTTATCTAGACAAACCATCTGTCATTTTCTAAAAATAAATAAATAAATAAATATACAGTGGGGAGAACAAGTATTTGATACACTGCCGATTTTGCAGGTTTTCCCACTTACAAAGCATGTAGAAGTCTGTAATTTTTATCATAGGTACACTTCAACTGTGAGTGACGTAATCTAAAACAAAAATCCAGAAAATCACATTGTATGATTTTTAAGTAATTAATTAGCATTTTATTGCATGACATAAGTATTTGATACATCAGAAAAGCATAACTTAATATTTGCTAAAGAAACCTTTGTTTGCAATTACAGACATCATACATTTCCTGTAGTTCTTGACCAGGTTTGCACACACTGCAGCAGGGATTTTGGCCCACTCCTCCATACAGACCTTCTCCAGATCCTTCAGGTTTCGGGACTTTCAGCTCCCTCCAAAGATTTTCTATTGGGTTCAGGTCTGGAGACTGGCTAGGCCACTCCAGGACCTTGAGATGCTTCTTACGGAGCCACTCCTTAGTTGCCCTGGCTGTGTGTTTCGGGTCGTTGTCATGCTGGAAGACCCAGCCACGACCCATCTTCAATGCTCTTACTGAGGGAAGGAGGTTGTTGGCCAAGATCTCGCAATACATGGCTCCATCCATCCTCCCCTCAATACGGTGCAGTCGTCCTGTCCCCTTTGCAGAAAAGCATCCCCAAAGAATAATAATTCCACCTCCATGCTTGATGGTTGGGATGGTGTTCTTGGGGTTGTACTCATCCTTCTTCTTTCTCCAAACACGGCGAGTGGAGTTTAGACCAAAAAGCTCTATTTTTGTCTCATCAGACCACATGACCTTCTCCCATTCCTCCTCTGAATCATCCAGATGGTCATTGGAAAACTTCAGATGGGCCTGGACATGCGCTGGCTTGAGCAGGGGGACCTTGCGTGCGCTGCAGGATTTTAATCCATAATGGCGTAGTGTGTTACTAATGGTTTTCTTTGAGACTGTGGTCCCAGCTCTCTTCAGGTCATTGACCAGGTCCTGCCGTGTAGTTCTGGGCTGATCCCTCACCTTCCTCATGATCATTGATGCCTCACGAGGTGAGATCTTGCATGGTGCCCCAGACTGAGGGAGATTGACTGTCATCTTGAACTTCTTCCATTTTCTAATAATTGCGCCAACAGTTGTTGCCTTCTCACCAAGCTGCTTGCCTATTGTCCTGTAGCCCATCCCAGCCTTGTGCAGGTCTACAATTTTATCCCTGATGTCCTTACACAGCTCTCTGGTCTTGGCCATTGTGGAGAGGTTGGAGTCTGTTTGATTGAGTGTGTGGACAGGTGTCTTTTATACAGGTAACGAGTTCAAACAGGTGCAGTTAATACAGGTAATGAGTGGAGAACAGGAGGGCTTCTTAAAGAAAAACTAACAGGTCTGTGAGAGCCGGAATTCTTACTGGTTGGTAAGTGATCAAATACTTATGTCATGCAATAAAATGCAAATGAATTATTTAAAAATCATACAATGTGATTTTCTGGATTTTTGTTGAAGTTGAAGTGTACCTATGATAACAATTACAGACCTCTACATGCTTTGTAAGTAGGAAAACCTGCAAAATCGGCAGTGTATCAAATACTTGTTCTCACCACTGTATATATACACTTTTTAACCACAAATGCTTGTTGTGGCGAGCAGGATGAGGCCAAGGGCTGTGAGAGAACGGCGCCGCCTCCTTCTTCCCATAACAACAAATTTCATTGCATTCGTCTTGCACTAGCTCTGTGATATGCCACGCATTAAGCAATCACGTTGGAAGGTCACGCGTGTTCAGTTTCATAAAGATAGGGTAGGGCAAAAAACTCCATCTCATTTTCTCCTCCAACTTCAAAATTGTCCGACTTTGAAAAGTTGTTTTACCTTTTATTTAGTTTTTAGTTTTTTTGTAGATGGCATTTGACTTTTGTAACGTTTGACTTTTCGCTTTGGAAACACTTGGTCGGTACTTAACATAATGCGTATCACGAAACCTCCTCTGCTACATGAAAACATGTCGTCTGAGTGGCGCACAGTGATAAGCAACAAGCATATGATCTAAAGATTGTGGGTTTGATTCTTGCCTGGTACAACTTTATAAAAGTGTGTATAATGCTTCAATTTAATTATTTAATTAGAAATGTGTTTTTTCTGTTCATTCTCATCTGAACGTCTGTTCATTCTGAGTTCATTCTCACCTGTACTTATGAACCTGTACTGTTTTTCATGTACATTCTATTCTGCTATTTTTGCTCTTCTGGCTCTGCACTGCTGTTGCTGCACCTTCAGGGCTTGGCCCTGTATCACTGCTTGCAGCTATATACTGTATATATATATATATATATATATATATATATATATATATATATATATATATATATATATATAGTAAGTAAGAGTGTAAACTTTCTTCTCCTGCGTCATAATCTTTTGCAAGCTTTCCTTAAAAAATAACTAATTAACTAACTCAATTAGGGAGTAGCGTAATATTGTAATGCGGAATCCGGAAACAAGTCAGTATCTGGTGTGACCACCATTTGCCTCACGCAGTGCAACACAATGTGCAGTTTTATCACACAGCACAGTGCCACAGATGTCGCAAGTTTTGAGGGAGCGTGCAATTGGCATGCTTACGGCAGGAATGTCCACCAGAGCTATTGCCCGTGAATTGAATTTTCATTTCTCTACCATAAGCCGTCTCCAAAGGCGTTTCAGAGAATTTGGCAGTACATCCAACCGGCCTCACAACCACAGACCACATGTAACCACACCAGCCCAGGATCTCCACATCCAGCATCTTCACCTCCAAGATCGTCTGAGACCAGCCACCTGGACAGCTGCTGCAACAGTCGGTTTGCATAACCAAAAAATGTCTGCACAAACTATCAGAAACCGTCTCAGGGAAGCTCATCTGCATGCTCGTCATCCTCATCGGGGTCTCGACCTGACTGCAGTTCGTCGTCGTAACCAACTTGAGTGGGCAAATGCTCACATTCGATGGTGTCTGGCACTTTGGAGAGGTGTTCTCTTCATGGATGAATCCCGGTTTTCACTGTACAGGGCAGATGGCAGACAGTGTGTATGGCGTCATGTGGGTGAGCGGTTTGCTGATGTCAACGTTGTGAATTGAGTGGCCCATGGTGGCGGTGGGGTTATGGTATGGGCAGGCGTATGTTATGGACAACGAACACAGGTGCATTTTATTGATGGCATTTTGATTGCACAGAGATACCATGACGAGATCCTGAGGCCCATTGTTGTGCCATTCATCCACGACCATCACCTCATGTTGCAGAATGATAATGCACGGCCCCATGTTGCAAGGATCTGTACACAATTCCTGGAAGCTGAAAACATCCCAGTTATAGCATGGCCAGCATACTGACCGGACATGTCACCCACTGAGCATGTTTGGGATGCTCTGGATCAGTGTATACGACAGCGTGTTCCAGGTCCTGCCAATATCCAGCAACTTCGTACAGCCATTGAAGAGGAGTGGACCAACATTTCACAGGCCACAATCAACAACCTGATCAACTCTATGCGAAGGAGATGTGTTGCACTGCGTGAGGCAAATGGTGGTCACACCAGATACTGACTTGTTTCCGGACCCCCCCGACCCCCCCGACCCCCCCCCCCCCCATTGAATTTCAGCATCATTACTCCAGAAACAAACATTTTTGTTTAAGACATCATGGATGAATACACTAAATAAACAAATAATTGATCATTTGATCAAAGCGGGTTGACTTTCTCTTTATTCTAGTGCAACTGATAATTTTTCATCATAAGCATTTGGTTCAGCTCTTAAATATCAAAGCGATTCTGTTCTGAGAAGCTATCAAAAATGTATCACTGAAATGTTAATTAAATAAACAAAGTTGTACTAATTTATATTTGGCAGTACTGAAATGAGACAAAACAAAGATCCTAGTTAGTGACAGCACTGATCTTGAACATATTACACAAATAATACAATTAGAACATGCTCAAAAAATTATGCACCACGGTATTTTACTAATTACATTGCTACAAAACATGTACACACAAAAAATTAAATCTTAACAATTTACTTTACTAAAATGAATCTAAATCATATTGAATACAATTGATCATTAAAAAAGCACTGCAGCCTTTAGTCACACAGTGGCAAAACTATTTGAATCTACTCTAAAATGTGATTTAAGTTTGTGCTTTCCAACTTTGTTACCTAATACAACATGACAAATAAATAGATCTGTTACTCATAATGTTTTTACTCTTAACCTGGAAAAAATATATAGAAAAACAAAATTCCAAGCCCGCATAAAGATGGAGGATTAAGATAATACCTCAGACATTTTAAAACAACATCTGTATCTGATCATAAGTCATTAGACAGCAGTTTATTCTTCTAATATTAAAATGACTGACAGTCTGAAAAAACAGTAATAACAGCATATGATGATATATGTACTGAGGCAGCAGACGTAATCATGTATGGATAAATCTAAAATGACAGCTTTTGCGCAAACAACGTCAGCCCAGGCGAGCTTTCCCTTTGTTCTGTTTTCACACAAAATATATATCGGTTGTCTCTTGAAAAGTGTTCTGTGAGAAATGTGTTCTGAGAGTAACAGACACTTTGGCTCTCAAGCACTGTATTTGCTCAAGTTGCCATGATCCCGAGTGCCGCTGTTTCCGCTAAACACAGAATCACCTGGAAAGCTCGTCTGCTCTTGTTGCTTTTGGATACTTTTTCAAGGAACTTTCCTACCACTTTGGCACGCAGACAAGAGAGGACATAGCACTGGAGGAAATCTATGATAGAATATCATCTAATTTCCGTTCAGAATTGCGGTATAAAGCATGCGATTGGCGTCTGCTCTCATAAACAGCTTTGACAGAGGCAGAAAGCAAAAAAAAACATTATGATTTATCTATTTAGAATTTTTGCAGACAAGAAATGAGAACAATTTATACCAAATGGCTCTGAACTTTAAAGCCACCTCATAAATCTCACATTTCTAATGTCCCTGCATGGGTTTGAAATATTTTGCTTTTTTTGACTGACATTTCATAGCAGTCGATGCAAATCACTTACAGCATTATCATTCATAGTAAATACTTTCAAAACTTTACTGCGCTTATAATATAAATACTATTATTAAAATTGCTAATTTGATTTAGAAGTGTGGTGTAGCCTCCAAACGTACTCTGTGACATTTCAAAGCCACAAACAAATGTTATGGTGATTTCTCTTCCAGGGTGCATCATGGGAGAACACCACCAAGCCATGAGAGTGGGAGGTTGTGCAGGGATTCCTTTCCAGCTTTTCATGAGCTGGAGGTTGTTAGGTGTAATTGATTATGCTGCTGATTCCATCGTTATTTCAGCAGTATTTTAGCTGACTACGGACATAATACCTCAATGACATTCAAACAACATCATTACTTGGGTGTTGCATTGGTCAAGTTAGATTTTAAGACTTCACTGTGGAGCATGTGATTAATAACCAGGTCTTTTGTCTGACAACAGCTCGAGCTTTTCTTGGAGTGTATCCACCAGGACTCAGCCCACAGGCCATTGCACAGCGCTGAATTATGGAAAAACTATTACATTCAAATCTTGTGAAATTACCTGCATTCAACAGCGTTTCCTCTGCAGACAATTCCCTGAGCTTGAGAACACTGAGCTGTGGTTTCTTTATAGGATTTTTTGAGTACTTGTATACTTTGTGTACTCTCTGTGTCTACCACGTGTTGTTTAAACACACTCAACACACTAAATGATCTTTTGTAACTACTAACTAGTAAAACAAATACCTCTGTATTTCATTTTTCTATGTGCTCCTTATTTCCAAAACAAACACATACACCACCGGTCAAAAGTTTGGAATAGTTATGATTTATTTCATGGTTTTGAAAGATATCTCTTGTGCCCACCAAGGCTGCTTGATTTCTGACACTTTAAAACAGCTGACAGCTTTATGTTTAGGGTATTATCATCATAACCTTTAATAAACATTTTTTTCAAAGCCATTTTCTTATTATTTTTTATTATTGCAGACAGCAATGAGAACTTTTATACATACAGTACATTCTATTCCAGAAAAATACCAGCGATCCTGTATGAACAAGTCCTGTTTGAAAAATACTGGTAAACCAATTCTGCCAAATTTTTGTGCAATTACCTTTTTGATGTTTGTGTGAATATAACCAATATGAGCAAGTACGAGGTGAGGATATGTTGATGCAAGAAGTCTCTGATGAAGTCTCTGATGATGGACATCACAAATTTTACTGTTTTTTTAGTGCTGACATATGAATGATATCTTAATGGTAAAAAGTCAACCGAAGTGATATATTTATCGGAAAAAGTAATTAGACTATTTTACCGCAATTTTAAGGAGTAAAGGGTTCTTGTCTTTACCTGAAGACATATAAATGTTGACCATATGACTATAATCATTCATGTATCTGCCTGAAATGGCCAGTCACATGGTTGGCTTTATGTGAAGAGACCTTACATACACATACCAATCTCATCAGCATTCCATCACATGAGCCAGTGAAAAAAAGTAAAAATAATCTGTAACACTGAACACGTTGACACATTATAAATCACTACAATAAGCATCACTACGATGCAATATTTAGGAATTTGACCAAGGTAGGCGCCAAGGGGAGCAAAAGAGGATTATAATGTTTTTCTGGATGTTAAAGTGATATTTTGTATATTAATATAAACATATTTTGTATATTTATACCGTATCATACAGTGTCAATTTCATAGAGTGTGAGTAACCGCTACTGTTTTTTTTTCTGAAGGAAGGGTTTGGTTCTAGACTATGTTTTGACCATTGAATTTGTCAAATTCACATTTAATTTGAAGCATGATCAAGTGTAAATAGTTCTTAAATATGCTGTATGTAATTTTTTGACTGTGCTAAAGCATAAAAATATGATCATATTTTTTCAGATATTTAGGAAGCATGCCAACTTTACATATTTGTTTCTCTGAAAAACAATGCTACAGCCAGTTATTCTACTTTGAAATGTGCGTTCTGTGTCGGAATGTCTGTTTTTGTTTTGGTCTCTGTGATTCCACCCGCTGCCAATTTACCCAATAGTATTTCGAAACCCCGGATTGCCAGTTGGTGGAAAATAGCATATTGCAGCCATGGCAGCCAGTGAACGAACTGGGTCAGAGATCGCAGATTTTAACCGACCTAAAAAGGCATCCATCTAAAAAGATCTATGTCCAGAGGCATATTAAAACACACAATAAAAATCAAGGCTTGTTGCATTCCATTGTCACTTGCGCTAGTTCCTGTTGTGTGTCCTGGGAACACTGGCAGCCCACTTGAACATCAAGTCTGACGAGGAGGGGGTGGGGAAACAACTCTCTCCAATATTTTGAATTTGGACTGCAGTACCCATTTTAACCACTAGCTGTTAATATTACATACTGCACCTTGATTTTTACCTGTAAACTGAAACGAAAAGTGAACTGTTACACTGCAAGTTTATGGATTTACATGTCAAATCCTTTCTACACGACCCCTGTGCTGTGGAAATGGTGGAGAATGGAAAATGGCTTAGACTGCCATTATAGTATCAATTATTCATTAACTTGTGTGTTAAGAGCATGAAAGACAGACACGTAGGATTAGGGATAAAATCAGGCACAAGAACAGAAACCATTACATTTTAGATGACTGAGACACTTTTAGATTCTGAGGAATCAGACACTTGACACACGAGCGAAGACTGGGAAAGCAGACTTAAACACAAGATCAGACTCAAGAACATGGGTTGTCAAGACACTCAGGGGACTATGGCCTGGAGAATCAGTTATAGGAACAGGTGAGACAAGACAGCAAAATAGGCTCATTGGAAAAAAGTACGATAACACTTTATTTTAAGGTAACATAGTTACACTGTACTTGCTCAAATAAGTACTGAGTAATATTAGTTAACTACATGTACTTACTATAGAGTTACTGATAGGGGTGGGGTTTGGTTTAGGGTTATTTAATTACTATAGTAAGTACATGTAGTAATGTGCAACTACGTCACATTAAAATAAAGAGTTACCAGAAGTAACCCTAAATAAATTCTTGCAAAACTCCACAAACATACTTATACATCCAATTAACTGCAGTTTCCAGCTGAAATAAACACTAAAGGCAATAAAAGGCAAGAAGCATCATAATGTAATTTTGCAGAAATGCAACCACAGGCACGTATTTCCAATTAGCCTGGGTTGCAAGACAGATGGACATACAGTACATATTAGCAGACTTAAACAAAAGAGCTGGAACAGCTGCAGTAGACTCAGTAGGAACTGAGATAAGCTGTGAGGAAACAGAACTGGAAGGGCCTCTGTTGCAGGAACGTACGGGACTGTCTCACACGCTGAGTCCAGCTTCCTCCTCCATCTTCTGCTTTTATTCAAAAGACAGATAGACTTTTCTGGTAGAGGAATACAGGATTCTTCGGTTGAAAAGCTGAACTCCCTCCAAAAAAAACTAGCAGAGCTCACAAGACCAGTGGTTCCCAACCCTGGTCCTGGAACCCTACCACTTAACATTTCGAATGACAATTCACCCTTTTAGCGACAACCCTGATCCAATGCACAGTTTTCTAGCATTGTGTTTCCCAGCCCTGTTCCTGGAAGCACCACAACAGCACACATTTTGAATGTCTCTCTTAAGGCGGGCGAAAACTGTGTGATTTCAGTGTAATTTCAGCAAGTTTACCAACTCACACTGTAGATCGCATGTGAAATAAAGCCAAAGTTCACGATAAATGTACTCAAACTATACGGTCCGATCGTCGAGCTGCTACTTTTCAGCTCACACTATACGTGTGAAATATGCACCATAAACCCCCGTGCCCTGTTGTGCCGATAAATTAAATCCAGAGATATTGTCAAAAGCATCAGCTATCAAGAGGATTTAGCATTTCCAATTTATGAATTAAATTATTATTATTAGTAGTAGTAGGGTAGGCCCATTAAATTGATATTACAATTCATTTGCCCCACAATAATTTCATAGCGCATCACTGCATAACAGTTTTTACTTTCACTTTCTGTATAGTGAATAACTGGGGTTTGAGACTTTTTCACTGGCATAACTCTCATGCAATGTTTGTCATGCAATATCCACTGACTCGTCTTCATGGTTTAAAATGGAAAAATATCCATTGCAACGTGATCATTTTTATCACCAATCATAATGTAGTAGATTCAGTATGCAGGGAAGGAAGAGGACAGGGTTGGCTTACAGAGAACATGTGGGTTTTTATTTAAATCAAAAACAGGAAAACAATCAAAACAACGGGGGCGCACTCACGCTATGTTCAAACAGTCACTCGGTGCTGAGTCAGCTGATACTTTGACCGTTTCACTCTCTTTCTCTCTCTCTCTCTCTCTCTCTCTCTCTCTCTCTCTCTCTCTCTCTCTCTCTCTCTCTCTCTCTCTCTCTCTGTCTCTCTCTCTCTCTCTCTCTCTCTCTCTCTCTCTCTGTCTCTCTGTTCTGTCAATCATCGATCAAAGTCCATATCGTTTCGGTCGTCTCGTTCTACACGCTAATCACTTTACCCACTTACGCCGCACCTGTCTCCCAATCTTCTCTCCTGTCACAGACTTCGCAAGACCATGCCTGCTCGCCACACATAAATATTAAATAAATGAGGAATTAAAGTGAAAGTGAAAAGTGAAACAAGTAAATGAATGATCAAGTACTAAATTAATAAAAGAGGCGCAAGTATATATGTACACATGTGGCATGGAAGACATGGTTGGTTTATCCATTTTGCAACACGAACTTGAGGTAAGCAACAGTTTTCTAAATTGCAGCTAGTTTGATAGCTACAGAACTTACAGATCTCCCTCTTTTCGTTTTCTTTCTTGCTGCATTATTTAGAGATGAAATGGTTTAACTTCTGTTTTCACACAGGTGCAGTAAAGAAAAAAACACTGAGTTTAGGGCACTTGGTTCGTGCCAGAAATTCATCTGATTGCCGGTCGGGAGAGGTTTATTGCCTTTTGTTTCCCTCTGTACACTGTACAACAAATGACTCGACAAACGCTGAAAATCAGCCACACTCAAAAAAGAGTGTCTGACAAGCAACAATCGTAAAGGATTATTATAAATTGCACAGTGTGCACCCGGCTTAACTCATCCATTTCAAGTCTTGAAGTCTCTACTAATGAGCCGAGTTGATTCAGTTGATTCAAGTTGATTCAGGTTTGTTTGATTAGGAAGAGTCTGAGAATGTGTAGAGTTGAGGTGTTGAGCAGAACACTGTTCTGGGATCCCAGTTATAAAGTAAATGAAACAATTCAAAAACTAGTGTAACTGACCATAAACGACAGAATGAAATGAGAAACAAAGACTCACCAAGAAAACATATGTATCCAAAGAAAATGGTGAAGTGACAAAAATAGTAAGAGCACACCAAGGATGCAAGAAGAGTTTGGCATCAACCCTAATCAAAAACACTTGAGCAAACCAATCAAGGTCTTCAGGATTACTAGAAAGATACTGTCACGAATCAGGACAAGATTCAGATGCAGGCACAACAAAACTCAGTTTATGATAGGCATGCAGACTAACGGCACGAGAGACAACACAACAAGGCAGATCAGACCGAAGACATGAAAGTACCATGACAGACATGATGAACCTGGGAGCCAATTTATGAGAGGCTACCCTGAGAGGCAGGTCCTTGGTGTATAGCGAGGTGAAGGAATCCAATGGCAATCGGCTGCTGCCTTGGTCCGTCTGGAAGTCCGGCCCAGGACCCCCTCAGCCCTCTTCCATGTGTGACGGCAGCGCTGGATGAAGGCCAAGACAGATGGGACCGCAGCATCGGGTTCCTGTGAAGGAAACAGAGGAGGTTGGTAACCAATTGAACACAAAAATGGGGACATACCCGTAGACGCTACCGGCAGGGAGTTGTGGGCATATTCGACCCACGACAGCTTTTGACTCCAGGAAATAGGATTCTGGGAGGTCAGGCAGCGGAGAGCTCTCTCGAGATCCTGATTGTCTCGCTCGCATTGCCCATTGGTCTGGGGGTGAAACCCTGAGCACAGACTCGCAGAGGCCCCGATCTGTTGACAGAATCCTTTCCAAAACTGGAAAACAAACGGTGGCCCCTTATCAGAACCACATCAACCAGAAGGCCATGAATCCGGAACATGTGGTCAACCATAGTCTGAGCAGTTTCCTTGGCAGAGGGGAGTTTGGGCAAAGGGATGAAGTGGGCTGCTTTAGAGAAGCAGTTCACTACCGTCAGGATCACGGTGTTCCTCTCGATGGTGGGAGGCCAGTGACAAAGCCAAGGGCCAGGTGTGACCATGGACGAGAGGGAATGGGCAAGGGCTGGAGCAGACCAACAGGTGGGCGGTTCGAATTCTTGTTCTCAGCACAAGTCGAGCATGCCAAAATAAACTGCCTGACATCCAGGCCCATGGAGGGCCACCGAAACCGCTGGCGGATGGCAGCCAGCGATCTCCAAATTCCTAGGTGACAGACCAACCTGGATTTGTGTCCCCACTGGTGGACTTCAGGGCGCAACGCAACCAGCACAAACAGTCTGAAACACTCCTCTGGCACTTCCAGCCCTCGACCGGCCTGCTTCACTAGCCTCTCGACGTCCCAGGAGAGGGACCCTACCACCACCCCTTTTGGAAGGATGGTCTCGGCCGGCGCCTCCTCCCCGGGAGCCTCGAACAGACGAGAGAGGGCATCAGGCTTAACATTCTTGGAACCCAGCTGGTACGAGAAGGTGAAGGTAAAACAGCCGAAGAAGAGTGCCCATTGAGCTTGTTCCCTATGTCGTTGTTACGTTCAGCTGGGCTCAGTCGATGGGAGAAGAAGGCGCAGGGGTTCACCTTCCCATCCTTAGGGCCCCGTTGAGGCTGGATCGCGCCTACCTTGACATCCGAGGAATCCACTTCAACAATGAACTGCCTGTCAGGATCTGGAATAGAGAGAACAGGAGCAGAGATGAAACAGGACTTAAGGCGAGACACTACAGGTGAATAGGGTAAAAAATTTAACTAGCAGATATCTCCATGAAACTTTTCCAGTTGATTACCTACATTAAGATGAGAAAAAAAAATTATTATAAGTTTTCTGTAATTTAATGTTTAAATATGCAAATGAGGCATTATCTAATTAAATATGCACTAATTTGCATATATTTAAAAAAAGTTCAAAATTATTTTTTATTGTGTTCACAAATTAGGTGGGAAAACAATTACAGAGGGATTTATGGATATCTACTTTTGTTATCCTGTAAATCAGAAGATACTGTCAATAGCCTTAAAAAATTGATTTACGCCATGTTTTTTTAAATAAAATGTTATATAAGACTGGAGAGTTTGGTGTATATAGGTGCTACTGAAGTGGAGATTTCGGACTTGGAGTATGAGAGAAAAGTAATTTTGAGAAAACGTGCTTTAAAGATTTATATAAGCCAGTGAGATTGCGCATTGACCATATTTGGATCAGACAGCATTGTACAGGAGAGAGAGAGCTTTCTAACGGTGTATGTGATGACAGGGTGCAGGCAGCGATCGCAGAGCAGCGGGATGATTTAGAATGCCAACTTTTGTTGAATTTATGAGAAATCTACAGACGCAAACAGACAAAGTGTAGTAAATGTAGTGTAGTAAAAAAAAAAGACCTAAATGTGTATTTCAGACTTTTTTTCACCACAAGTCTGAAAGAAGACATGTTATTGAAGACAAATATCCCAAAATCTCAAAATTGATCAGTGAAAAAAAAAAAAATGTTTTTGCCTGCCGTGTGTTGCCTTAAGAACATCAAAGGACTCCTGAGCCAAACTATTCCATCTGAAAGGTACTTTGGTGGAGGCGAGAACCGTCAGGGGTGCTGCTACCTGACTTAAGTTCCTGATGAAGCACCTATAAAAATTGGCGAACCCCAGGAACCACTGCAGAGCCTTGTGGGTGTCGGGGACTGGCCACTTGGCTACGGCCCTTACCTTAGCAGGATCAGTCCTGATCCCATCAGCTGAGATGACATACTCCAGGAACATGACCCACTTCGAGTGGAACTCTTCTCTGCCTTAACAAAGAGCTGGTTCTCTAGCAGCCGTAGAAGGACCTTGCGAACATGCTGAGTGTGCACCTGAGGAGAAGTGGAAAAGATGAGAATATCATCAAGGTACACAAAGACAAACCTGTTTACCATGTCCCTCAGCAAGTTGTTGACCAAGGCCTGGAAGACAGCTGAAGCGTTTGTCAGACCAAAAGGTAAGACCAAATATTTGAAATGTCCCATAGGGGTGTTGAACGCTGTCTTCTATTCATCCTCCTCATGAATCTGCACCAGGTGGTAAGCGTTGCGGAGGTCTAACTTGGTGAAGACCTGGGCTCCCTGCAATAACTCAAAGGCAGATGACATGAGAGGTATGGGGTACCTGTTCTTAACAGTGATGTCTTTTAATCTCCTGTTGTCAGTGCAGGGGCATAGGGAACCGTCCTTCTTCTCAACAAAGAAGAACCCCACCCCGGTGGGTGAAGAAGAGGGACGGATGAGGCTGGCATTGAGAGATTCTTGAATATACCTGTCCATGGCCTCTCTTTCAGGACCCGAAAGGGAATTTAACCGACCCTTTGGCGGAGAAGTGCCTGTGAGGAGGTCAATGGCGCAGTCATATGGCCAGTGAGGTGGTAAGGACATGGCTCGGGACCTGCTGAAGACCCGATGAAGATCGCAGTACTTCTTCGGGACTCCCTTCAGATCTGCTGCCTCCACCTGCAAAACAGGACACATCGGGCCAGGTGAAGAGGCAGCACCCAGACAAGACGTTAGACAAAACTGACTTAACTTAAATGAATCAAACAAAACTGCCAACAGACCAATCCACGTGAGGGTTGTGCTGTACCAGCCACGGGTGACCCAGAATGACAGGGGCACCCAGGGAATTAAGCAGGTACAGCTCAGTACCCTCACAGTGATTACCAGAGACAATTAAACTTACACGAGGGGTGGAGTGGGTGATGGTGGAGATAAGTTGACCAGCTAGTGACCAAGAGAGAGAGATAGCAGGAATGTTCCATTGCTTAGCGACATAACTGTCCAAGAAATTGCCCTCGGCCCCAGAGTCCACTAAGGCCTGCCAGGGGTTGGAGGAGCCCTCATGCTGGATGGAGACAGGTAGCAGAGTGCAAGAACAGGGGAAATTCACACAGGGAGAGGCGCCCACCAGGATTCCCCGGTTCACTGGTGGGCCTTGGCATTTAAAGGGCACTTGATGGCGAAGTGCCCAGGCTTCCCACAGTACAGACATAAGCCTCGAACCAGATGGTCTTGCTTCTCCTGAGGCGTGAGACGGAGGCGCCTCAGCTGCATGGGCTCTGCATCTATAGGAGGAGGTGTCGATTGGACGGGGCTGACCTGGGGAAAGGAGCCCTCCCCCAGCCTCCAAGATGGGCGAACAGACCGACGCTGCCACTGACGAAGCATGCGACCTTCTACACGAAGAGCCAGGTCAACCAAGGAATCCAGGTCACGGGGCAGCTCATGGGTGGAAATCTCATCCTGGATGTTGTCATCCAGCCCTTCAAGAAATCTGGAACGCAGGGTCCCTTCATTCCAATCACAGGAGGCTGCCAAGGTTTGGAACTGGACGGCATAATCTGTGACAGAGCGACCTTCCTGTGAAAGCCGCATCAGCCTGGAAGCCGCCTCATCTCGCCTTGCCGATCGGTCGAACAGCTTGATCATCTCCTCACGGAAGTCATCAAAATAGCGGCAAAAGGGTGCTCGCGCATCCCAGACTGCAGGACCCCACTCACGAGCCTTACCGGTGAGCAAAGTTAGGACATACGCCTAGAGTTCTCAGGGGCATAACAGCGGGCCTGTAGTGCGAACACCAGAGAGCACTGTGATAGGAATGCTCGACAGGAGTTAGGGTCCCCGTCATAAGGCGGTGGGCTGTTGGTATGAGGTTCAGGCTTGTGGTGGGGAGGAAATTGGGCTAGGCGGGGCCACGCGTCTGGCGGAGAGATCGCTGGTGGGCGAGGAAAGAGGGACTGGAGCAAGAGATATAGCGTTGGAGAGACGAGAGGCAGAGAGCGAACACAGTCTAGATGGCAGGGCAAAAACTAAACTAAAAGAAACACAAAGAGGCACTGGAGTCTCAAAACAAAACACAAGGCACAATCTAACTTGACAAGGAAAAGGCTTAGGTTGGCCAGAGTGCTGGGTAAATATACACAAACAATCTGGCTCAAGACAGCGAACATGAGGGGAATAAATAAGGGAATAATTAGGACGTTTAATCAATGACAGGTGAGAGCGGTGAGTGCTAATGCTGATGGAATAACAAGGGGGTGGGGAGAACACCACAATGACAGCGGGGCATGAGGCGAACTGTCAACACAAACCATGCGCACCAAAACAACAACAAGGCACGCAGACTAACGGCACGAGAGACAACACAACAAGGCAGATCAGACCGAAGACATGACAGATGCAGGCTAGTGAATTTGTAGTGTTGGGGTGGGTTGGGAAACACTGTTCTAGCATCCCAGTCATTTAGGGCAAATTCCAAATGGAAGTGAGCAAGCCTATGCCCTACTCCCTTCGAAGGGCTTGCCTGTGGAACATTGTGCAGAGTTGTAGCTAGAGCTTTCAGTGTGCCAATGACAACTGTACATAGGGCATGCAACTCTGTCTGTAATGCACTACAAAATCATCTGCCAGTCATCATAAGAAGGCCTACAGAAGCTGAAGTGGAGAAGATTGGCCAAGGTATTGAGAGGCTTAGTAGGCATGCTGCTTTTAGGTGGGCAGTAGGAGCTATCGATCGCTGCTACATACATTAGAATAAGAGCTCCAGGAAAAGGATTAGGTAAGTGCTACTAGAACAGGAAACTTTACCCATCCATCAGTCATTCTACAGGCAATCTGTGACCACAGTGCAAAGTTTTTTGACATCTTTGTTGGTTTCCCGGGATCTATGCATGACTCTAGAGTCTTAAAAAAAAGCCCTGTTTATCTGTCAAGGTCATACCCACCACCTGGCTTTTTCATCCTTGGAGATGGTGGCTACCCCTGTTTGAAAGAGCCAATCTGCTTCATCACTGCTTTCAAAGAAGTGTTACATGGCATTGTTGAAGGACGCTTTAACCAGCACCATGCAAGGGCCCGATCAATAATAGAGAGAGCCGTTGGAATGCTGAAGAATTGTTGGCGGGCAATATTTCTGCAATCTTTGATGGTTCACCACACATTTGCCCCAAAAGTTGTCGCAGTTTGTACGATGCTACACAACCTGTGCCTGGCTGCAGGAGATAAGGAGGATCCAGTGCATCCAGAGGCAAATGAAACTGAGAACCGGCCAACTTGTCAGGAGAGCAATGGCACGACCATCAGACCATCAGCATAGGTGTCAGCACCAGCCAACACACAGCTAGAGGACCATGACTACATTTGACTTGTAGATACTTGTAAATAAAATTCAAAAACAAGAGTAATGAACATGGAAACAAAGACTCACGAAGAAAACACATAAATCCAAAGAAAATGATGGAGTAACAAAGATAGAACAACACTGGGCTATTTATGCTCATGCTAATAAGACACGTCAAACTAAAGCAGAAAACTAATTACAAGAGACAGCCTTCTTTATATATTGGTTGAAGTAGTGCTGAGGTAAATTCTGATTTGGTCACTAAAGCCATAATTGGTGTAAATAGTAGTGAAAAACATTTTTGTGTGTATAAACATTTTGTTAAGACATGTTTACTCGCGCCTACAAAAATGTTGCACTCTATTAGGCCCCGATATGCTTTAAGCGAACTAGTGTGAATTTTCACTAGTGTGAAACAAAGTTCATTTGGAGTTAGATTTCGTAGTCCAAAACAGCTCACCAAAGCAAACTTTCCAGAAATGTTCATGTTGGCTTGTATACACCTTCCAATGAAAAAAAACGAGTCTCTAATTATTGGGCAAAAAACCTCCGTACATAGCAACCTAGAATACTGTCTAACACTTGATGGATGTTCTATCAAGTCTTCGTCATCGGTTAGGAACCTGGGTATGCTCTTTGATACCAATCTTTCATTTGAAAGTCATGTTTCTAGCATCTGTAAAACCGCATTCTTCCATCATAAAATCTAAATTACGACATATGCTCTCAATGACAAATGCGGAACAGTAAGTTCATGTGTTCATGACCTCAAGGCTAGATTATTGTAATGCACTAATGGGTGCTTGCCCTGCACGCATAATAAACAAACTACAGCTGGTCCAAAACGCAGCAGCTCGAGTTCTCACCAGAACCAGGAAGTATGACCACATTAGCCCGGTTCTGTCAACACTGCATTGGCTCCCTATTAAACATTGTATACATTTTAAAATATTGCTGATTACTTTCAAAGCACTAAATGGTTTAGCTACCCAGTACTTGAGCAAGCTCTTAACGCATTATAGTCCTTCACGTCTATTGCAATCTCAAAATTCTGGCCAGTTGACAATACCTAGAATATCAAAATCGACTGCTGGCGGTAGATCCTTCTCCTATTTAGCACCAAAACTTTGGAATAGTCTTCCTAACATTGTTCGAGAAGCAGACACACTCTGTCAGTTTAAATCTAGACTAAAACACATCTTTTAACTCTTTAACCTGGCATACACATAGAACATTATACATTCCTATTATTCAAATCTGTTAAATGATTGTTAGGCTGCTTAAACTAGTTCAGCCAGAACCGGGAACACTTAACATCAGATGTACTAGTTACATCATAAGAAGAATGGCATCTACGCTAATATTAGTCTCTCTGTTTAACCCGAGGTTTACTGTAGTCAGCCGGATCCGGGCCGTATCCAGATCAGATGTGGACCTGTGCCTAGACACGACCACAACGCATGATGTAGTCAGCCGGATCTGGGCCGTATCCAGATCAGATGAAGAGTACCTGCACCTAGACATGACCAGAGATTGTGTCAACTAGACTCTCCCCTGTGAAGGCCTCATTGACACGACAGCCATCGGCACTGATCCTCAACAAACCCGTTTCCATACCGGCATGATGACTCCGATCTTCAACCAGATGGAACTGGATAATATTCTGAATGTTCTGATCCAATCTAACTTCTGACCTGTAATTCTGCAGGAATCATAATCACACTGTTCGTTCATTGGCCAGAGGAGAACTAAGCGACTGAGCCTGGTTTCTCCCAAGGTTTTTTTCTCCATTCTGTCACCTGATCGAGTTTTGGTTCCTTTGTCACCTTTGGCTTTTGGCTTACTTAGTTGGGGACACTTAATATTTAACAATATTATTGATCTGCCTGCATTGACACCATTGTATGAGAACTGAAATGAGCTGGACGATGACATCACTGTTTTCTCCAGAGCGGTTATATAGATAAATTAAAAAACTTTTTTACAACCAAAATGAGCCATCACTGAACTTACTTAAGCTGGACTATGACACTATTTTCCTCTAGATCTGCTGTATAGCAGAAACTAACTTTGTTGCATTATTTTCCTGTTATCTCTGTAAAGCTGCTTTGAAACAATCTGTATTGTAAAAAGCTATACTGTATATAAATAAAGATGACTTGACTTGACTTAATAACAATTGGTCTATGACGATTATTTAATAGGTGCATTCTCATTTATTCTTCTCTCGATATGTTGAGGGCAGACATTAGTAAAAACATGAATACACTGAAGAGCTGTTTTATCGAAAATTACATTGCAATTATTATTGAAAATCTAATTCCTGAATTTGAAAAACTTTTCAACAATGACTACATTTACATGCACTCTTAATAATGCCATTATAATGAGATTGAGGCAATATTGTGATTAAACTTTATCTCATATAAATGCAATACTTTGATCAAATTGATGTGATTAAGTTCATAATCATAGTTACCATAATAGTAGTAAAATATGTGGCATATGCTGATCTTAATTGCAATAAAAAGGCATGTAAACACTTTAATTGCATCTATTCCACTCTGAACAAAGTACGCATGTGCTTTGCTTGTGACATAAACGGATGATGTTGTCAGGCACAGATTCATAAACATAGCAGTAACAGAGGAATCACATTTTTTGTGATGCTTATGAAACAGTTTATGTTTATTGTTAGGGGTTAATAGTTTAGGACCCAAGGACTAGATGTTTGAAAGAAGACAAGGAGTCAGAATTATAAAAAATTGAAGAAAAGTTTTACTGAAGATAGTTTGCAGTTTCATCAGCAGAAGTCAGCTTCAAGATACTTGAACAGGGCCGACACTCACACAGGAGTTCGTAGGCCGCCCTCCTTACAGTTACAAAGATCACAGCAGTTATACCATTTCCAAGGTCTAAGCTACATCATTGCTTACAGGTTGAATGATTCTCATTGGCTAAGAAATAGATAAACATAGTAATTTTCCACACATATACAGATCGACTGAAGCATATCTCCATAGATTATGTATCTGACACTCGGACCCTGAAGTCAGGCACGTTGTGACCTTCCAGGTCGCAGATTTGGGTTGCTGGGCGCCAGCATGTCCTGAACAACAAGTCAATCTCCAATAATGCCAGTTGTTCCTTAACCTGTAACCAAGAAGACTAACACACACACCGACACGGTTCCAAGGTTGGATTTGGCTTGGCTCTAAATATAAACAGGAGTCTCGTCTCTAAACATCAAGATAACAAGTTCTTTCTCTCAAGGATAGGAAACTTTAGTCTAAATGGAAAGTAAGGATTTAACTGAGAAATGGTCCCTTAAACTATAGACTTCAATGACCCCTATTTGTTTTAAACAAACGTTGAAGACCTTTCTCAAACACAAAACATGTCCCTATTTCATTTCTGGAAGCCGGACTAAATAAGCAAGCACTGTTACTGCATTCAGACATCAAATACTGACATTAAAGAATACATGAAAAGAACATTTCAGTAATAACACTGGTAACTTCTATAACAAAGTAAAATCTCCAGAGAAGTCATTCAACTCATATGATATTTAGAAGGAAAAATATTGATTAATACCTTGATTATAATCACTCATTACATATACATTGAAGCAGCAGTGGATTCCAATCCACCCCCTTCATTATGTACAGAGTTGTATCTGTTTGACGTTAGTAGAATGTGTTTTGCATTTGGCAAAAGTAGATTAAAGCATTGGCCAGTAACACACGTATGTGAGTTCATCATGTGTGCTGTGCATTGGGGCATGTGAATAATGGCGGTAAAAATAACCACAATTCTTAGAGAATAATCAGAATAATTAAAAAAAATGCATGTAAAAGGTTGTAAAGAGGTTAACTTGTGTCATGCACAGTGTTGGGGTTGGATGATGCATCTGGACTAGAGTGCCAAATTGCAGATCTGGTACAAACATATCCTCATCGCTATGATCAGATGCTTTCTTACCTGCTATTTTCTCACTTATTTTATTTTTATTGCATTTTATTTAATCACTTGACCTGCATGTGTTTGGATTGTGGGGGAAACCAGAATACCCCAGGAAAAACCCCTCCAACACGGGACTCAAACCGGAGACCTCTCTCGCTGTGACCTTGCTCACAGTACTACCCATTGAGCCACCCTCTCACAAAAAAAGATTCAAATCAATTACAGGTTTCAGTAGAAATCCCCTCTCATTCCTCTCCATTCATGAAATCATTTGGCCGAATTCTTTATCTTCTTCTTCTTTCGTCCAGATGGCCTAGCAAAATTAAATTTTACTGAGGAAAACAATTTCCCCTTCAATTAGAAATGCATGTTGGACTCACCTTAAGCAGTGTTAGTTCGAGCACTTTAAAAGCACACTATGCAAGATTTGTATCTTAATATAACAGCTTTGAAATAATTTCGATGGTAAACAAACTCGTAGTAGGGTGAATTTGCCGCTGGCAAAACCAGCAATGCAAATTTGAGAGGTGGCACCACGAATCACGACTTGCTTTACGGCACGACGTCGCATACATCAACAACATATGAAGGACCATCATTTTGGACCATCATTGCAGATGTTAGACACTGACAATCATATCATGAATTCAATTTATGTTCCAACTAGTCTGCTTAGTTTCATCTTACATAAAATGAGTTGGAGAATGAGATTAAATAATGAAAGAAAGAGATCAAATAAAGAATTTAACAAAAAAACTGAAACAACTGATAATTGAGTCTTTGAATACTCATTGCTGTGCATTCATACTGTATGTGGGAAAAAGTTATTTTAGTTTTTAGGGGTCAAGTAACCAAATAGTACCTTGAGTCAAACCCTCGAGTGCCACCATCAGCTCAAATGTGGACTTTTCTTCTGCTTATAACTTTTGAGCCATTTGGTCTAGAAACGAATTGGTCTTTTTTTTTTTTTTTTTTTTTTTTTTTGCTTTCTCTCAGGTGTTGAATCAGGTGTTTTCAATTACCAGTTAGTCACATTTTCTGATAATCAATAACCAAATCAATACGTTTCAATCTTGCAAGATAAATTGCAATTTAAAACCAGCATTTGTTCATTCAACTTTTATTCAGTTCCAGTGAGCTCATCCTTATTTTACTGGCACATTTTCCAAAAGGTCTTACATCATCTGATAGGAAGGCATGATGTGTTTCAGTGTGGTTTTGTTATAAAAACGTTTTCAACCAATTTGGGGTTTTTAAAGCTTGTGCTTAAACTTCCAAATAATAATTTAAAAACCTATATGCTTAATTCTACACATGAACAGCAGAAGTTTTCAGAAGTTTAAAGTCCTGTAGTCCATATTTTCATCCCTTAAAACCCTTAAACGTTTTTTTCCTTGAAGAAAAATGTCTTCATGCCTTAAAATAGCTTGAATGTAACTCAACACCCTCGCCTCATTTAGTATACTCAGTTCTATGAATATGCAAATGAGCCCCGCCTCCACTCACTCACACAGCTCAGAGATCCACTCCTTGAAGATCAGACGTTGATCTGATTGGTTACAAGGTAGTTTGTGACGTCAGAAACACCAGCGATTTCAAACCGTGTTTTGAGACTCTTTGGTTCACTGCTAGCCTGACGTCGTCATAAACAAATTCTAGTCAGAATATGAGTCTGATACTGCTCCATTGGGCGGTGATTAAGGGGCATGTCTCAACCGAACCAGGAAAGAAAATGCCTCTGCACTAAATTGGATAGACCTATAACCAATCAGAGCAACGGAGTAAGTGACGTATGTTCATTCATCTTTCCGGTCGACAAATGCCTTGATCGCGGTTCTCTGTTCCTCTTTTAAAATTAATGCGCTGTCGATATCTTCTATAGCAGACACGATGGCGTAATCTACACATCTCAATTCTCCAGTGGCAGTCATCTTTGTTGTAAACGAATTCAACCCAAGCACTCTTTGGTGACGTGGATGATTACGTTACTGTTGATCATCTGTCCATCATCGTATAAAGCCTGCCCTGAAAATTTGATTGGTCCGAACAGCTCTGGTTCAAGCGTAGTTGCTCCACAACAGATCAAGTCCAGACCGAACTTCCCGACCTCAAATGTTGTGGGCGGGGCTAAGTTCGGCTGGCATCCAAGCTAGTTCACTGCAGTTTTAAGGAGAAAGTACTCAGCAATGGTGTTGACTTATGCATTTGCACATGGTTTGACTTATTAAAAATATTAAAAACACCACATAGACATATAAACAACATTAAAAACTTGATTTTCACCACAGGGGGACTTTAAGAAAATGACAGAGAGAGTTTCAAATTGGTAATGTAAAACTAGAATTGATATTGATCCTATGATCAAACTTCTACTTCTATGAGTGTATTTAACTGCTAAAAATACTCAGACTGTCAAGTTAATGCATTCATTTAGTGTGATTAATTTGAAAGAAAATAATAATATCATAAAAAAATAAAACAATCATGCTCCCTGCCTTGTACACAGAGAGCAATCCAGTTTGAAGTACCACTTTTAATTTTGTACCACCGTGTTTTTTAACGTCAAAGTCTTCAAATCTACATTCTACTTGAAGTCACATTTACAGTGAGCAGACAGCACAAATACACACAATGGAGGAGTTGTTCACACAGCTCACATTTTTGCATCCAAAATCAGATGGACACAATGCAAGGAATGGAATTGAATTCAGGGATCTCAAGATGTGTTTTTCAAAGTTAACCTACTTTTAACTTGACAAATGCAGTGCTCATGAAAAATGCAGACACTGAAAAACGACCCGGGTTACTTGACTGAAACCCTGTTCCCTAAAAAAGCGGAATGAGATGCTGCGCTGTGCATTGGGAACGTCTTTGATCGTGACCAGCTGTGAATATTGTGTGTAACACGTCAATAGAATTGACCCGGAGGTATTATAGCCTCGGTCGGTGACGTCACCAGCACGCACCCATGACACAAGGCTATAAATAGATGAGCAACATCTGCATCGTCAGGATATTTTGTCTGAAAAGCAGTCCTCGGACATCTTCAGCACGGCAATGCAGCGCAGCATCTCATTCCGCTTTTTCAGGGAACAGGGTTACAGTCAAGTAATAAAATAAAATACAATTCTGTATCAAAATTTATAAGGACAGACCAGTACTTTGTTTAGGCTTGGTTTGTAGGGAATTACAAACCTGTGCACATATATTCAAACGCACATACTGTAACTATAGAACCAATTCTTAATGCTCATTGGAATGCCATCAGCGTTTCTCACAGGTTCGCGTTTAAAGTCTGTGTAGAGAGAATGGTGTCGTCTTAGCGGCCCCTAATTTAATAACAAATGATTGTTGCGACGGAAGCGAATCAATCAAAACTAACTTTAGCTGGAAAATAACTTTATTAAAGAACCACTATAAAGCCAAAACAATCTCTGTTACCTTAAATTATACGCGTATCTATGTAAAGCTGCTTTGAAACACACTACATCGTCAAAAGCGCTATATAAATGAAGATGACTTGACTTGACTTGACCCAAGTAACCCGGGTAGTTCCCTTTCAATAGCTACAATTGATGCTGCACCGCTTAACGCATTGGGAACAAGAATACCCACACCGCCATGCTTGAAGGTGTCTGGACCCCTTACGGTTGTGTAGGTTGTCACGGGGTGAAGAATCACTCGACAAGGCAGGCTTTAGTGAAAAGGCCCCGGAGGGTGGATTTTATTTACAGTGAGTGAAATTAAAGGTGCAGGAAGGCGGTGGTCCGGTGAGTGGTGGCTGGTGCTTCCGTGCTCTGCAGTGTTCAATCCAAAGTGAAAGTGGGTGTCCAAAACGTGCTCCAAAGTGATGGGCTGTCGGTCACTCGCTGCTTTCTGAAGGGAACAGAGAGAAAGGTTAGTCCAGCAATTCATACAGCTCGAGACCAGAGTCTGTCTGTCTGCTCAGCGCGTGCTGCTCTTGTAGCTGTGGGCTGATGAGGTGCAGCTGTGACCGATCAGCCCGCTGTGAGGACGTGCAGGTGTTTTGTGTCTGTTGCCAGGGCGACGCTGATTCCCTCGAGGACGCTCGTCACAAGGTGTGCTCACAAGAACGCAAGAAGGTCTCAGACATTAGCTTGTGATGCCAAATCAAGGACGTGAGAGTCCGGAGTGGCATGAACATCCAAACTATAAAATCTTATGAATGTGCGCGGAGAGGACCAGCCTGCCGCATCACAAAGAAGTTGTAAGGGGGCACCTCTTGCCAGAGCATTTGAAGAGGCAACCCCCCTGGTTGAGTGAGCCCTTAGACCCGTTGGCGAAGCCTGACCGCATGCCTCATAGGCAAAAGCAATAGCATCCCTGACCCAATGTGACATGGTCTGCTTGGTGGCGGCTTCCCCCCTGTTACTGCCCCCATAACAGACAAACAATTGCTCTGACTTACGCCACTGGCTAGTGCAGTGGATGTAGGCCTGAAGAGCATGGACTGGACACAGTCTGTGAGATCTCTCCTGCTCCGGCAATGTGAACGGTGGAGGGTAGAAGGCCTCAAGGGTGACCGGATGTAAGGTCGAGAAAGGAACCTTAGGCAGGTAGTCAGGACGAGGATGCAAAATCACTTTCACTATTCCTGGGGCAAAGTCTAAGCAGGATGACGAAATCAACAGAGCCTGCATATCCCCGGTTATTTTTAAAGAAGTTATAGCCATAAAAAAAAAACATCTTTAGGGTCAGAAGTTTTTCAGACGCTGACTCTAGAGGTTCAAAGGGGGTCTCAACCAGACCCTCGAGGACTATAGCTAAGGCCCATGAAGGGATCTTGGATCTTACAGGCGGCCTGAGTCGTCTGGCCCCACGGATGAAGCGAGCGAGCAGAGAATGTCTTCCGAGTGGCGCCCCGTCAACCAAGGCGAGGCAAGCTGAAAGAGCGGCCACATAAACCCTGAGAGTGGAGGGGCATGTGCCTGTTGACAACTTTTCCTGCAGGAAGTTCAGAACTGAAGCAATCTGGCAGTTGACTGGATCTGCATTATGTGACGTGCACCACCTTTCAAAGACACCCCATTTACTGGCATAATTCATTCTAGTGGAGGAGACCCTAGCACTTAGAATGGTCTCCATAACGTTAGGTGAAAGCCCAATGTCCCTCAGTTGGTACCCATCAGGGGCCAAACATGAAGGTTCCACAGGTCGGGCCCGGGATGGAATATCGTGCCCTCCGCCTGAGATAGAAGGTCCCTCCTCTCCGGAATTGCCCATGGCGAGCCATCGAGGAGAGATATTATCTCCGAGAACCATACTCTGTTCGGCCAACTATCAGTAAGAGGCAAGACCCTTGTTGGTGAACTCTGGCTAGAACTCCTGGGAGCAGAGAAACTGGAGGAAACGCATAAAGGCGCATTTTGGGCCATGTGTGCGCCATCGCGTTCAGACCCAGGGATATTAGTCGTTCTCTGGGCCAGAGAGAGAACGCTTTTCTTGGTGTTGAGTCTCAACCCTAGAGAAACTAGATGAGTTAACACGATGTCTCTGTGTTGAAGCGCCATCTCTTGCAATTGTGCTAGTATTAACCAATCGTCTATGTAATTCAAAATGCGAATGCCCTGGAGTCGTAATGGAGCCAGTGCTGCATCAATGCATTTTGTGTACGTGCGGGGTGACAAGGCTAGGCCGAATGGAAGAACCCAAAATTGGTAAGCTTCGCCCCGAAAGCAGGAACTTCCTGTGTTGTGGCAATATTTCTAAGTGAAAGCATGCGTCCTTCAGAACGATCGTGACGAACCAATCGTGATGTTGAACTTGAGCGCTTTGACTGTACGATTTAAGCCTCGAAGATCTAAGATGGGACGCAACCCCCCATCTTTCTTGGGAACCAAGAAGTATCTGCTGTAATAGCCCGACTCTCTCTCTGGAAGAGGAACATGTTCTATGACCTCTTTGCTCAGCACAGATTGTAGCTCTTGTGACAGTGCATGCGCCAGCTCCGGTTTCACGGAAGTGGAGTCCATGCAGTTGAAACGCGGAGGACGATGAATAAATTCGATTCTGTACTGTGCTTAATACACACTCAGAAATGCCTGTCAGAAGTTTCCACGCTGCCTGACTCTCTGAGAGTGGTTTCAATTTTAACACTTCCTGTTGAGGGGATGTTAGATGTTCTGTGTCCTGGATGACAGCAGGAAACAACGGAACATCTAACACTGGAAACCACTGCCCCCCGAAACGTCAGAGGCGGCGGGGATGGAGAGGTTTCGTGGGGATAACGGGAAGGGGCGAGCAGGTGTTTTATGCGCCCTGTCCCATGGGGGGCTAACCCCCACCAGACTGGGTGCCAGACCATCAGGACTTCTTCTTTCTATTGATAATAGTCCTGGTCTGGCTTGGGTGGTTGCTGAGTGCAACGAACCTGTCCCCAATCCTTGTGAGGGGGAGCGTGGTTCGCCACACTCTGCTTTTTAACCTCCCTGGCTTTTGAAGGACCGGGGAGAGGTCGGGTGGCCGACTGCCCCTCCCCTTGAGTCGCCAAACAAGCCAGAGGGTAAGATCGGGGAATCAAGAAGAAAAACGTGGTCTTTATCTTTAATCCCCGTGAGATTGAGCCACAGGTGCCTCTCTGTGCTGACTAAAGCGGATATTGAGTATAGCGCTTACTCATTTGTTCACTTTTTTTTTCTTCTTGGATTTTACTCTTTTTCACTTGTTCAATTCAGAGAGAAAAGAGAGAAAAGTCTGCACACTGCACACAACTCCTAACAAGATCTGAAGCAGATAAAGAGGTAAGAGAGTTTTCTGACGCACACATACACAGAATGGACTCTGAAGACAAAAGACCTGATGATGCAGCTGTGGCTCATCTATTTATAGCCTTGTGTCGCGGGTGCACGCTGGTAATGTCACCGACCGAGGCTATTATTCCTCCGGGTCAATTCTATTGACGTGTTACACACAATATTTACAGCTGGTCACGATTAAAGATGTTCTCAGTGCATTAAGCAGCGCAGCATCAAATGTAGCTTTTGAAAGGGAACACTACAACTCAACAGACTGAATGTACACATAGACCAACAGTTAAAAAATGTTGCATGCAGAACACAAAAACACCTTGACACGGTCAACTGAATGGATTGCAGTGGACAGTGATCGATTTCAATGATATATGGAAATAAAACAAATAGATTACACTTTATTTTAAGGTGGTGTAGTTAAATTGTACTTACTCAAATAAGCAGTGGTGTGCCGTCAGAGCCAGCAGGGCCTTCTCTGCTGGCCCTGTCAAAATAGAATTTTTTTTTTTCTAAAATTAAATTAATGTGTGTCTGAACATGTCTAAATTCAATTACTGTCTATCAGTACGTTACAATTATATTTCCAGAAAGAATATGGTTATTTTTTGTGAGTCTGAGCTGGATTTTACATATGTCATCTAAACGCCGTGGACCAGCACTAGTAGTATAGCTAGCCTTCCGTTGAAGCTGCCGTTTTCCAATTGATCATAACTTTGACTGACGTGTTTTATCAGCCAATCAAATTGTGATGCGTATGACAGAACGCCCCAGAGGCCCAGCGATGTGTCGACGGCTAGCCCGCGCTGATGTCATCGACATGGGTGGGCAGATACAATACATGTTTGTGTACAATAACAATTTTCAGGAAAAATAACATTACGATGTCCAGAAATAAATTTCATTAGTACATTGGGTCATTTTGGGTACATTTGTCATTCTAGATCTACCAATTTTGTTAATACCGAGAATTTCCACGTGAGTAAATCCATTGATAACTATGCAACTTTAGTGTTCGACGATGGTCCAGTGGTAGAACTTTAGCCAAGTGTGTCAGAGGTTCTGGGTTCGAGTCCACACTTGTATAGTTCTTTATTTTTATTTTACCGAATATGTTCATCAGTGGTTGTATATCAAGCAAGGCGTTTGTGTGCATTTTGTTTTGTAAGATTTCAACGAATAGAAAGTCTCCGCAACGGCGCTAGATTGAAGCGCGCATCTGAGTGAAAACTGTGCGCGAGCCACAAGAGAACACTGTATCCGCGCCACTGATAACAGCGGCAACGAGCACTCAGCTTGAACAACACATTTCAGCGCTAGAATGCATCTTATTCAACAAACGAAAATTAATGTCCTGCTAGTTAACCGGAGATGTTTTATTTATTTGTATTACTAACTTACATCCGTGCGCGAGATGTTTCAGCTCAGCTTTTATAATGTACAGTGGTGTACGTGTGCGCTGAGGTTGAAGATCAGCTGTCTCGTCGTTGATGTTACGCAGTGCATACAGTGCATGATTGTATTTTTATTTATTTTTTTTTGGGGGGGGGGGGGGGGGGGGGTAGATCGTTACTGAAGGCCCTGACTGAAACCCCACGGTACGCTACTGCAAATAAGTACTGAGTAATATTATTTAATATGATTAAGTAATTATTACACTCAAAGAAAAAAAGGTACAAAAGCTGTCACTGCGTCGGTACCTTTTCAAAAGGTACACCTTTGTACCTAAAGAGTGCATATTAGTCCCTCAAAGGTACCAAAAGTGTACATATCAGTCCCTAAATGGTACATATTAGTACCCTTTTGAAGGGTACTGTCCCAGTGACAGCTTTTGTACCTTTTTTTCTAAGAGTGTATATTAGTAATATTATTAAATTAATAAACAAAAACTACATGTTTATTAAATGATGTTTTATTAACAAAGTTCGGGAGGAGCAGGTTCAGATAATTAACCAAATTATGCACAGCTGGAGATTAATCAGTAATCAACTCAATGACAGAGTATAAATTCACAGCAGACCTATCTCTGTTCATTGAAAGTTTGTCAGCATCCCTCCTCCACCCCATCTCCTCACTTACAGTTCCATCTACACTTACCAACTGGGGGGAGTACTCTGGGTTCGGGCCTAACTTCGAGCTCGGAGCCCTCCCCCCGGACAGCACGCCAAATATGCATAAACTTATTGTACTACTGTAATTATATGTAGATATGAACTCGTAAAATGTTTTTATCTCTCATAATAATGTAATATCTTTGAATGATCTTAATTTGGGAGCTTTTTTATATTATTATTATTTTTTATAGATGGTCTTAATAAATATACCTTTTTTTCTGCTACACGTCTGCTCAATTATTATTATTATTATTATTTTCAACCCATGACTGAAACTATTTGTGTTTGTCTTTGTTCACATTCACCCTTGTCCCAAATTTATTTTCCAGGCATTATAATGGAAATCACATGATAGATGCTTTTCTCTTTCGTAAGAGCATTGCAACTAGACAGTACAATGATGTATATATATATATATATATATATATATATATGGAAGAATGGGATTAAATAAGAAAATCAAAAATGTTTTTTTGACATCTGCATTTACACTTTTTTTGTCACTTGTTAAAGTAAGGTTTGTAATTTCTTCTGCACCAAATAAGACTGCAAAAATAACGACTGTTTTCTAAAAGTTTTCCTAAACATTGGTCTGGTCAGTTTGCTCAAACAAACAGAGCTCGTTTGGAAAATACTTCAGAGCCACAGTGTTTACTGATTTCGGGAAATCAACCCACAAATGGCTTACCTAAAGTTTTTTTTTTTTTTTTTGCATATTAAGCTGGGAATAGAGAATGCAATTAATGAAGGTATTTTGACA
The DNA here is from genome assembly GCF_964197995.2 of Scardinius erythrophthalmus. Classification (NCBI taxonomy): domain Eukaryota; kingdom Metazoa; phylum Chordata; class Actinopteri; order Cypriniformes; family Leuciscidae; genus Scardinius; species Scardinius erythrophthalmus. The sequence goes on along the minus strand of NC_138239.1, from coordinate 34,286,126 downwards.
CAATGCACAGTTTATTTACTGTTCATTAACTTAATGTTATTCCGCTAAGTGTCATCTGGAAAAAACGACACTATTTCATGTTGTTGATTTTTTTTTAAGAAAATCAATCAATACAACTTGTATTAGTGCAGCCAATTAAACCTCTGATTCAGTATGCCCATGATGTCTACAGTGAACACATTTTAAAGTCCTTTTTAACCATTTAGGGTGTGATGTTTCAAGCAACCCTTAGCAATAATTCTATATGACTCTCCTCTTTATGCCATTGTGTTTTTTTATGACAACAAAAATATAGCTTAAAAAAGTGGCAATGCACTCTCTAAAAAGTGTCATTTTGAAAATAAAAATAACGTAACATTCTAAAGGACACTTGATTAAATGAATTATGGGTGTGTAACTCTTTTAACGTAGTTTTAAATGAAAAGTGAATGATTATTTAGCATGGATTTTAGGTGCGATATTTAGGATGCTGTTACATCTTGAGCCAATTTTGGAGCAAAGGTTAATTTGTCTTGTTCAGGGGGTACGATGGTAGATGAAGGAAACTTGAGCACTGTGGCTCTTTGGTTACTGTATATATATATATATATATATATATATATATATATATATATATATATATATATATATGACGTAACTAAAACTTTTGCCAACAATATCACAGCTCTACTGAATTCATTAACATAATTAATATAATTAATAACATAATTAATCAAACATCTGTTACAGCGACCCCAGAGAGAAGACCCAGCAATAGATCCTCCATACTGACTGCATCGTTCAGGCTTACATATTGCTGTACAAAAAAGATGGCCTGAAATCTTATAGCTATTACTTAAAACGTCTCGGTTAAGTATGTAACCCTCGTTCCCTGAGTAGGGAACGGAGACGTTACGTCGGATGACGACGAATGGGGTTTCGCTTAGAAATCCTATCATCTTCGAGTATTAAAACACGAGCCAATGGCAAAGAAATGCCATGGGTCTGCGGAATTTGCATAGCGTAACTCCGCCCCGCCCTGGGGGTATATAAGGAAGTGCGCGAACAGAATGCAGATATGTCTTCGCTGAGGAGCCGAGACTGAACTCAGGCGTTCCAGCGGTACAGCGGAAGTGGCAGGGAGACGTAATGTCTCCGTTCCCTACTCAAGGAACGAGGGTTACATACGTAACCGAGACGTTCCCTTTCGTTGTCACTCCGAGTTACGTCGGATGACGACGAATGGGGTTCCCGTATAATCACGCCACCTCTCGACTGTCTTCCAGTGCCCTGCGTAAGTCTGAGCTCCCTGTCGTGAGACTAGCACGGACGAAGGAGTCCTACTTAACACAGGAATACCAAGGTACACTGGGAAGCATATCCAGTGGAAATATGCAAACATGCCCAACCCGAAGGGGGGGACTTGGAATACACATATGACCCCGAAGGGCTGCATACGGAGTAACACTGGGGTGTCCAGCCGCAGGTGGAATATTTCAACCCCAGGGGTGGCAAGGTGGCTTGCCAAGGGAAAGACACATGCTCAAAGAGGCTTACAGTGGAATACACATGTGGGGGTCGCCCGAAGGGAACCATGCACATGGAGGCACCTAGCCAAGCGCGAAAGCTGCCAGTGGCATAACTCTGGCGTTGACGTCGTCAGTGCTGGAGGAGACTCAGGGCTTATGAGGCTCACCTGAGGAATATCGCACGTATCCCGTCCGTGGAGAGGAATGGCGAGCAAGCGAAGACACCTGAGCAGAATCTAGCACCGGCTAGTTGAAGCGAGTACATGAGAAGAAACTGGCTCTACTCGGAGATTGTAGAATCTCGCGAATGTGTTAGGTGTCGCCCAGCCTGCATCTCTGCAGATGTCTGTTAGCGAGGCGCCATGCGCTGGAGCCCAAGAGGATGCCACACTCCGAGTGGAGTGGGCGGTCACACCAAGGGGGCACGGTCGACCTTGCTGCTGGTAAGCCAAAGCAATGGCGTCCACTATCCAGTGAGACAACCTTTGCTTGGAGAGAGCCTTTCCCTTCAGCTTCCCACCATAACAGACAAAGAGCTGGTCTGAGGTCCTGAAACACTGCGTTCTGTCTACGTAAGCACGAAGGGCGCGAACTGGACAGAGCAGTGCCAAGGCTGGGTCTGCCTCCTCCAAGGGCAGCGCTTGCAGGTTCACTACCTGGTCTCGAAAGGGTGTGGTAGGAACCTTGGGCACATATCCAAGCCGGGGTCTCAGGATCACGTGAGAGTTAGCCGGCCCGAATTCCAGGCACGCTTCGCCAACCGAAAATGCCTGCAGGTCCCCTACCCTCTTGATGGAAGCCAATGCAACCAGGAGCGCTGTCTTCATTGACAGGAACTTAAGCTCCACTGATTGCAGAGGCTCAAAGGGAGCACTCTGCAGGGCAGTTAAGACCACTGAGAGGTCACAAGAGGGTACGAGGGGAGGACGAGGAGGATTTAATCTCCTGGCTCCCCTCAGGAACCTGACGATCAGGTCGTGCTTTCCCAAGGACTTACCATCAACTGCGTCGTGATGTGCGGCAATGGCGGCAACATACACTTTCAGGGTGGAGGGAGACAGCCTTCGCTCCAACCCTTCTTGCAGGAAGGAAAGCACGACACTGATGGGGCATTTCGTGGGTTCAAGATTTTTAGAAGAACACCAGTTGACGAAGAGGTTCCACTTCAACGCATAGGCATGTCTCGTGGACGATGCTCTAGCGGAAGTGATGGTAGCCACCACCGCTGGTGGTAGGGTACTCAAACCTACCTCGTCCCGTCCAGAAGCCACACGTGGAGGTTCCACAGATCGGGACGAGGGTGCCATAAGGTGCCCCGTCCCTGAGAAAGCAGGTCCTTCCTCAGGGGAATAGGCCAGGGAGTTGCTGTCGCGAGAAGAACTAGTTCTGGGAACCAGGTGCGGTTGTGCCAATACGGGGTGAGTGAGAATTGGCACTCTCTGCTTACTTCCGGTTTCTGGACTGGCTGCAGTAACACGTCTCTGTCCATGCGGGGGCGCTCGCAGGCGAGTGCAGAATGAATGGAGGTCTATGGCGAAAAACTCTCAAAATCCACTTTTCTAAGGATATAATTTTTTGTCTAGTAATTTGAATGTTGTATTCGAAAGGAGATGCAAAGAAATTACACATTGCTGGGTGTTAGATTTTTTAGAGTCACTTATTTGGTTTAAAAAGTCTTTTAAAATGTCAATGACGTCAGAATGCTGACGTCATTAGCAGAATGCTAGCGAGTTATGGGCAACAACAACTCAACCTGTAAGAAATCGAAAAGAAATAAGTACTCGTTCATTCAAATTTCGACCTATAACCCATGTTGAACTTGCAAAACCTACAATAAAATCTGAGATTTCTCAACGGCAATCGGGTGAAAGAGACACATTTAGCCGTCTAGCCCCATAGACTCCCATTCAGTCTGCACTCGCCCGCGATCACCTCCAGTGGAATTCTAATGGAACTGCAACCAAGATCGATACAATGGGGCTAATAGGAAGTGCCAAGGCTCTCCGTAGACGGGCTCTGATCGAACGCACATGGCACCCTTTAGCGTCAATATGAGACGCACAGAGCTTTGTTCGGTTATGGGTAGGTTTAGGTCTGGTGTAGGGTTAGGGTTAGACCGCTAGGAGGCGCCTTCTGGCCCATATCTATCTGCGTCTCATATTGACGCTAAAGGGTGCCATGTGCGTTCGATGTAGACGAAATGTCAAAAGCGTCAGTACATGGCGCCTTGGGATGAGAGCGGGCTGGTTTATCACGAATCCAACATTTCATCTTCCTTTTTCTTGCAGAAATGAACTTTAAAAAAGTTTTAAATATGAATATTTTTCTTACACAAACACATCTCTTCGCTTCAAAAGGCCTTTATTAACCCCCGGAGCCGTGTGGAGTTTGTTTATTATGGATGGATGCACTTTGATGGACTTCAAGACAGAAACAACCATTCACTGCCATTATAAAGCTTGGAAAAGCCAGGACATTTTTTAATATAACTCCGATTGTATTCGCCTGAAAGAAGAAAGTCATATACACCTAGGAAGACTTGAGGGTGAGTAAATCATGGCTAATTTTCATTTTTGGGTGAACTATCCCTTTAAAAATGCCTTCAGTTAAATTGAGTAAGGGGAATTAATTAATTTTTTGAGTGTATTTACATCAAGGTGGAAAAGGACCTTAATTAAATCTCTCAAAACTACTGCAACTGAAGAAAACACATGCAAATAAAAAACACATGTAAATAAAGAAAACATCTTCATCAGATGTGCTGCAAAAGTTCACAACACAACCAAAGACAGAAACGCGCTGCAAAATCTCACACTACACATACGACCAGGATGTTATAATTAAAAAAATTATAGGTCATCAACAAGACCACTGACTAGTAGACATTGAACAATAAGCATGTCTCAGCCAGGTTTGTCTCATTTTCATTGTGTTCTGTGCTATTTGCAGTGCGTTTCTGTATTTGGGTGTGTTGTTGTGAGTATTTGCAGCACATGTGTTGTCAAACTGAAGAAGATGTTTTCTTAATTTGCTGGTGTTTTTTCTATTTGCATGTGTTTTCTTCAGTTGCCGCACGTTGAGCTCTTTCAGCCACCATAGGAAACGGTTTAAAATTGTTTGAATGCTTAAACTGAATAGAACAAAATATATAGACACACACACACACTTAAATCAGGCTTTCTAGTTTATAAATAAGAAGCTAATTTTTTTATGCCAAGCGACTGAAAAGCATAATCTCTCTCAAAATCTGGAGCTAAAATATTAAACTCATTTGTTATTTGGAGTGGGGCCAGGATGGGCCAAGCTTCTGATTAAATTCACAAATAACCGAGCAGAAGGCATGTGAACTGATGTTTGCCCCGAGAAGACATTTCAATCAAAAGTTTCAGAGTAGTTTTCTCAGCTCAACACTCTTCTTCTGAGGGGTTCGAGAACCCCTCCTTAAATCCAAATCTGCTCATTAATGCCTTTTGACTTTGTGCTGAAACTTGCTACCACAAGTCTCTATTTTTGGATTACCAAAGGTCTTTCAGTCTGACTAGAGGTCAAAGTTCACCAACCAAACATTTTCACAAATGCTAGAAAGATTGCGAGTAGAACATCTGTTTTAAAGTACATATCTCTTCAGTCAATAATTTCTCCAACTTAGGCTATTGTCACTGAACACTTTCACTGAATGGAAAAGAGCAGCTTTGACTATATGGATAATATTTCCTTACACAGAGAATTGAATATCACATAGTTTTTATACTACATTAGGGGAAATAAATGACCACATTTATTGAGATGAACTTACCTGGTATAGCCATATTGCTGTTCAAAAGTTGAGTAGAGAGAAACACAAAATAATGTAGGACCAGTTAAGCAAATCCCACTAATGCAAATAGTTTGGAAAGTCTGCAGACTGGACGTCTCCAGCAAACAACATGCTGTCATCCTTCTTACTTCAGACCTTGAGGTAAATTCCTGTGGAAATCTTGTTTTTTCTAGTTGCTGTACAACACAGAGCTTCAAAACCAACAATATGGATGTATTATGTTTAGCTGCGAAACCTCCAGCAACCTTCATTTCATGATGTACTCTTGGCTTGTATTCTTCATCTTCATTGTCTCCTGCTTGTTGGGATGTAATTCATGTATGCAATATTGTGCAACAGCAGCATGTTGAACACGCTCACATTAGCGTGTCTGTGTATTTATTGGCAATAGGAAGTCACATACTTGCAGCTAATTAACAGCTGTTAACAGGAACAGCAACAGCAGCGTAGCAGATCTATTCCGCCAAGACCAAACATTGTCATATCCATTACCACACAAAACACTCAGAGAGTTGTCTTGACAGAAATGCAATTCTGCATCGAATTCCATTCATTGAATATCTTCATTGTATTTTATCCCTGAAATATTGTTTTCCTTTCAGCTCTTGCTAGCTCACAAACAGCCAGGACTTTTGTAATTATGTGATCTAAGTAATCCTGCAGTATATGCACAAGTGGCAGCTTAATACCTTTATAATGCTAAAACCTTTCAAATAAATATGTTCTGTCTATGGCGAGGGAAAATGCCTTTTGTTGAGAAAAGAGTGACCCAGGGGGAACGTTGGGGCCAGTTAACTTAGCATGTAAGAAAAGAAAAAAAGCTGAGATTTATAGAGTCAGCGCCGTGGTCAGTGAGGGAATACATGTGGAAATGTGGCTGTATGGCTCAGACACATTGCAATGAATGGAATATAACAAAGAAAATCACACCTCAACGCAACTGAATTATCTTCCTAGGTATTATAAAAAGAGACATTTAAGGTGCAGGGTGTATAAATAGTTATTATTCCACACCATTATCTCAGAAAATATCTCTATTGACTGGTTTGTGGTTTAGGTATTGACTGGAATGTGATGAGAAGCAGTGGTACCAAAAATATGCGGTGGCATGAGAAGACAGATGATAAATGAAGTGCCCTCGGCTATATCTGACAGCAATGCCCAAACCGACATTTCTCATAAACTCGCTCATATTTTATAGATTGCAAAGATTGCATGATTCCTAAACTATAATACATTTTGACATTTGCATCACATAACCAGCTTCATATGGCTTTTCTAATGTAGTAAACTTGCTTAATTGCTCACCTGATACAACACTACATTTGTGATGCAGAGCGCTCGGGTTTGAATAAATCAACATCAAAGAGCTCAAAGACCAGAAGCAAGCTAAAATGGCATGTTTGCTTCAGCAAATGTTTTTTTTTTTTTGCATTTTTTGCATTTTTTGTCTTACAATTACTTTCGTTAACAGTTAAATGAAGGGTCAGGTTTAGTGTATGTGATTTGTTATTTTCAAATGTGATATAGGGCCCTATTTTAACGATCTGAAAGTGTCAAAGCGCAAAGCGCAAGTAACTTTGTGGGCGGGTCTTGGCGCTGTTGCTATTTTCCCGGCGGGATAAATGACTCTTGCGCCAGGCGCAAATCTAAAATGGGTTGGTCTGAAGTAGCTTTATTATTCATAGGTGTGGTTTGGGCGTAACGTGAAATAAACCAATCAGAGCGTCATCTCACATTCCCTTTAAGAGCAGGCGCGTTTGTTCTAAAGCGGATTCCTATTATAACGGCGGATTTGCCAGGCGCGCGCCAGGAGCGGTTCACAGCCAAGGAGAGCAACGCTCTCGTCAGGGACGTTGGGGATGGAGAAACCCACCCAAATTAACTTCGGTTAAAAAGGTGTATGATAATTTGGGTAAATGTGTAAGCTAGATGTATGCTTTTATAATAAATTGTCTATCTATCTATCTATCTATCTATCTATCTATCTATCTATCTATCTATCTATCTATCTATCTATCTATCTATCTATCTATCTATCTATCTATCTATCCATCTATTTATCGTAATAATGTATGATTTGCAAAAATGAAAACTGCTGCTTCTGTGTAGATGAGAGAATCAAAGTGTATGCGCGTTGTGCACACGCTACATTGATTATGGCCAAACATGCGCCCTTAAAATAGCATATGAATAACATGCGCAACGCGCCACTGACTTTAAACTATTTTTTCCTGGTTAGAGGCGCAATTGTTTTCTAAACCTGCAAAATAGCATGAAGGAACGTTTGCGCCGGAACACGCCTCCTTTTTTGCGCTGAACCGCCCAGGGAGCGGAAGTTCATTCCCTAGTTTAGCGACGTGCTTCTGTGGAGGGAAAAGCGCGCTTTGCGCGGGTGCAAAATAGGAATGATACATGCGTCGGTGTACAAAGTCAATTGCGCTGGGTGCAAGATAGGGCCCATAGTATTAAACTTTTAGCGCCACTAACCGGACATTTCATTACTGAACATAATAACACATTGCCACATTCATGTTCATCTATTTTGGGTAAAACTGATTGCTTTTTAGCGGCAGTCACTGGGCATTTCACTTTAAAAGTTCTACCTGGTTTAGGTATAAATATCAGTAAATGTTCTCTATCACTTGCAAGAGGGAAAAAAGATTGCATGTTGATGTGTAAATGATTAGTTTAAACTGAAGAAAGACACCATATTTTTCTGATTGTTAAGGCAATGAATCCTGCTGTGACAATGCTCCTAACATTGTGTGTATCTTCTCAAGTCCCAGATGTTTGTTATTGATCTCTCAACGTACAAACCACGAGTGTTTCTCCATGGGTTTCAATGTCAGAACAAGAGTCTGGAGCAGGACCAACACAAATATCCAGTTTCTCAACACAACACAACACGGCTGTTCTCAATGTCTGAGTTTTACAAATAACACACAGCGTGTTCAGGTAAGGCATTTTAAGCAATATATCCATCAGTAGAGTTTTGCCAAAGGAAACAAGTCTTTCTCCATCCGAGGAGAGGATATGGTGCGTATGAGAACTGGGAAGCTCAAACATTTTGGTCTTTAGAGTCAGTCCATAAGGAAATACGAGAAACCAAAGCCTTCAACTGGGCTCCAGGATGATTATGTCAGCTTTCTATAATACAATATATCAGCCCAAGAGAGAAATCCATAAGCTTTTATTTTACACTGATGATAGATATCAAACTGAAGACATACAATTTATTTTGATAAAGTCTTTTGATGAAGATTTTCATAAAGTCACGTGGACTGTTATGGACATTTCTCAGCGCTCCCGAACATATGTGGAAACAAGCATTGGTTACGTGTGCTGCTCATAATAAAGCCTTTTGTCATTTATAGGAACCGTAATATCATCGGTCCCACTGGCTCACTTTCCCAGTTAATCCTCCTAACCTTAACCCCAATACGTGCATATTTGCGTGGGGGGTGGGGGGGGGGGTTAAAACCGTGAAAGAGGGAGGAAACTATCAGAGAGAAGACGCACTCGTTCAGACCTACACTGACACTTAGTGGTGAAACCGGTGAGCAATGATGTTTGTGCCCATAAGAAGGACTAGAGATAAAACTAAAGAGATAAAGTTCACCAGGACAAGACTTGTCTGAAAGTTTAAAATATTTTTATATGAAAGTTTTAAAGATTTAAATTAGTTTACAATGTTGCTAACACATTTTGACAGGATACTAGTTATTGTTGACAAATTCTCTGCGTCCGAAATCGAATACTTGTCTACTATGTAGTATGTGAAAAACAGTACGCCAAAAGAGTAGTATGCCCGAATACATAGTATCTGAAACAGTAGGTGAAAAGTCCCCTGATGACCTACTACTTCTGCCAAGATTCTGAAGTGTGCATACAATGGCACTCTACTATCCCATGAAGCCCTGGGAGATGATTTATGAATGGCAGTGAAGTGACACATCTGACTCTGGTAGGTCACGTGACAGTAACAACATGGCATCCAAATTTCATTCATACTACACATATTCAAGCTATATAGAATATACTTTTACAGTCGCGAAGTAGATTTCAATTCAAATGTAGTTAGAAAACCTACTCAGACAGTATGCGCACCATATGTCCGAATGTTTTAGCATTTGGTTAACATAATTTAATATGCTGCTAACACATTTTGACATTTTGTTTGTATTTCTAACAAGTTGCTAACATGTTTTACCATGTCTCCAGCATTTTCAGCACATCGCTAGCATGTTTTAGCATGGTGCTATCATCAAGCTTTAACTAGTGGGTAGCATGTTTTAACATATTGTTAACATCTTTCTAACGTAGCATTTAGCACACTGCTAACATGATTTATCATTGTTACTAGCATGTTTCGACATGTTGTTAACATGCCCTAACTAGACTGCTAGTGATAGATAGATAGATAGATGGATGGATGGATGGATGGATGGATGGATGGATAGAATTTTCTCTCAGTAGAAGAAGCTTCAACAGATCAGAATATTGAATGATCATAATGAAATCTCTTTATTATCTCAGTAATACGGACAAACCCAAACGTTGGGTTAAAAATGTAATTAAAAACTGTAACCCACTGGCTGGGTTTGTCCATATTTGACCCAAAGTTGGGTTGAAACAACCCAGCATTTTTTAGAATGAAATAAAGTTCAGATGGGATTTCAGAAGGGTGCTCGATCTACAGAAATCCAGAAAGTTTGATTTCAGTATGAAATAACATTTTTCATCAAATTCTCTCAAAATGATCTTAGGTGTGCTCATTTTTCATGCCTCTAAAATGCTAAATGAATGTCAGCAGCAGTTTGCTTCCATTTCATTTCATCCGAAGAATTTAAGGAGAAACATCTGAGACCAAGTTTATGTTTAAATGAACCAATAACTCCTGAGCTATGAAAGAGCAAGCTCTGAGCTATAAACCTTCCCTCTGGGTGTGCGTGTCATGGGCTGAGATACAAAACACCGCAGAGATCTCCTCCTTCTATAAGTGCACTTATTGCAGATACTTTTCTTCACCTTTTAACCTTGTGAATGGATCACTTAAACGTGGTAATGATATCATCCCTCATGCATGCTGTCAGCACAGCTTTTCTGAGCTCCAGGTCAGGAAACCTTTCCACTGTTTCAGAGTGAAGGAGAGTAAAAGTCTTGACTGATGAGATAATTCAGTCTGAGGGGCTGGTTTCAAGAGTAATATGCTTCAATAACTTTAAAAGAAAGCAGAACATACTTTTTTTTCAGTTTTTTTTCAGTTACCAGTGGAGCTTTAAGTAAGAGTGCCGTGATATATAACAGCTTTAATAGCTGTGCATTTTATTTGGTGTTACTTCCTGAAGCCTGGCTTATCCACATCCTTGTGTTTTTCAGACTTACAGAGTTGCTTTTTCATAATGTTTTAGCAGTACATGTGTCCAGATATCATCACAGATTCACTGACAGTCATCATACCAGATCTCTTTATTTTCGGTTGACCAAAGTGAAAAAATAAATAGTTATGGCAGATTCAACTGACTGCATTTGGATTCTTTGTCTCTCTCTCTCTCTCGCCGCTTCTCTTCAAATGTAGGGTTGTAAATTGATTGCAGGACTTCCTGAATGGTCGTCTCTCATTCTAACACGGGCCAGATGTGGATGAGTATTCCCTGATTTCCACTGAAGTCTTCTGAAGTGTTACAGCAAGTTGCACACTGATGTCTGTGTACTGTAGATATGTTTATGTTCAATTAATGAAGAGAATTCTGTGGTTTTCAGCTTTTTCCAAGGCTTTCAGGTTGTGATAAACAAATTGATTTTACAGGCAAAAATATATACTTTGGGCTGAAATTAGATATCTCAATGATACATAATGATACTTGCAGAAGATTTCTGTGCCTTAGTAACAACAACAGTTATTTCAGTTGTGAAATGCATGAACTTTCATACCAAGGAAATCTAGAATCACTGGAAACAATTTGTATTAAGGTTGCCCTTAATCCTGTTTATTAATCAAAATATGAAAAGAAACATTTAATTCATATTAGAGTGGGAATATGCTCAGACAGTGTCACAATATTTCTCACACATTCAGCAAAAAGCAACTTATAAAATGACTCTTAATCGCAGGTCAAAGTGAAGTCGTAGACAATCTAAAACAGATCTTATATTGTTTTATTTAATTTAGATGGTTATTTTAGAACATTGTATACTTTTCATTTATGTCTGTCAATAAAATGTATGTTTTGTTTACAACAGTCTCATCTTCTTCTTTGGACAAGACAAACAGAGGACAAAATGTTTGGAACTTGAAAAGCCTTCGGTCATTAGTCTGAAATCAAGCGGTGGATCCAGAATTAAAGAGGTTGAATCATTTGTTCCATTTGGGTCGGACATCAAAATGTATTTTTATGAACCCTAGTGGTTGGAGACAGAAATAACTCGCGACCAATGCAAGAAAAAAAAATATTGTGGCATTGTAAAAAGGTGATGCTGCACTTTGCTTAGAATAATATAAAACCACATTTTTAGATTTTCTTAAAAAATGAGCATCAGTGCAAAATTCAACCGCGCAATGTTAGCATATTCAACACTGTGATTTTTTTTTGTAAATAAAACAAAGGTTATTGGAGTATGTAAAAAAAAAACAAAAAAACAATTTCAGTCTTTCTATACAGTCAGTTCACTTTTAATGCAATTATACTTGCTATTTCTTTGAAATGTACTAGGAATTTCTTACTTTTTTCTCACTTTTTCAGTGCAGAAACCTCAATATCAAAATTATCCGAACTCCTTTCCTCAACAAGTCGTATTGAGGTATCATTTATGTCTGTAGAACAAATGGTTATACTTGGCGGGGTTTGAATTAGCAAGCACTAATAACCTCTTTTGTTTTTAAGCATTTTTTTTAGTTTTGCACTTTGCTTAGCTTTACATAAAGCAGAATATGTATGTATGTTTTCCAGCAGGATGAAAATAGCATGATAATTGTTATAAAGTGTGAAAAACTGAGTCACGACTTTGGCTAAAGCACAGAACACGTGCAAGTGTGAACAGACTTTAACCTGTTCTGAGAAATTTCCCTGAGCAGCTCATAAAGTGGATGAATAAGAGGAGACACATGCACTGCTGACTCCACACTTCTCGCTATTGTTGTGGCTGAAAGCTGACGACATGTGACTCGCCAGTTAACAAATGGAAAATGAAGTCTGTGGGCTGTATCTGGGATGCAAGTCTGGGAAGTGTTTGGTAAGCTCAGAGCCGGAGTGGAAAAGCCCAGGACTGCCTGTGGTCTGCAGGTATGCACTACAGGCTACAGCACATTTACTCATGAAGGAGTGTTTAATAGGCTTGAAAACAGCTGTTAGCGCACGGGCATTCCTGGACCATTACATAACCCAACACAGAAGTGTGTATTGCTCCACTTAAAGTTAATTGGGTGAGTGAGGTGGGCCCATTTGAGACCACTTCAACCTGAATAATTGCTTTCAAATGGATTAGACACATTTGTTTTGCAGCAGTAACTGAGCAATAGAGAGCAACATAACAAGTACACGCATACATACTGAGCAACACACATTAAAGGCACAGTATGTAAGTTTCGCCACTAGAGGTCGCTTATTCAAAACAATCACAAAGGTGTAGTTTAATGACGCTGTGAATGAGCATGGAATCATGGGAGTTGATTAATGTCTGCCTACTTCCCTGAACTTGAACTTTGTTACAGTTATGCTTGATTACTAATTTTAGATGAATATTATCTCATTTCATTCGAATGAAATAGCCGCAAGTGCTGAATTACTGCTCATACAGGTCAGTTTGTCTGAAGAATTAAAATTGTGAGGTAACGCAGTGATGTTTTACTTAGTCAAAACAATCTATTTACTAAAAATACATTTGAGTGTGTTGAATGTTATCTTATAACATTACTCAGTGCATTCACTCTGTGGCTGGTATGAGACAGATAACCCAGGCAGCAACATTTTTTGTTTTTTGTTTCATTAAAACCCAAATGTGTTCATCAGAGATTGTATATCAAGAGCAGGGACATTTTTGTGTGCATTTTATTTTGTGATTTTACTGGAACGAATAGAGAGTCTCCACAACGGGACTGAAGCGTGTGTCTGCACGAGTCGCCGTCACTGATAACAGGCAACAAGCACTCAGGATGATTTCAAATGCAACGCATTTCAGCGCCAGATCACCTCTTATTTAACACAAAAGAACTAAATTAATACTTTGCTAGTCAACTAGAGGTTTAATTTGTTATATTTGTTATTGTACCGCAAAATGTAAATTAATGTTCTTTCCACTTTCAACTTACACCAGGGTTCCTCAAACTCGGTCCTGGAGGGCCATTCTCCTGCAGAATTTAGCTCCAACCCTGATCAAACACACCTGAGCAAGCTAATCAATGTCTTCAGGATCACTAGAAACTCACAGCTAGGTGTGTTTGATCAGGGTTGGAGCTAAACTGTGCAGGACAGTGGCCCTCCAGGACCGAGTTTGAGGAACCCTGATTTACACCCTTTACTCCTGTCGCATTATTCACTTAACTGGTTGCACATAGAAAGTTACTTCATTTGGGTGTTTATTGGGGGGAAGGGGAATAGAAAAAAATTATTTGTGTGTAAGCATACTTTCAGCATGTCATTTTCAATTATATTCTTCAAAAAAGAAATGAATGCAAGTACACTGTGTAACCATCAACACAACAGCTGGTACAATTACCCTTTTCAACATAAAATAAGCATGATTATGAGCACAAATCAGCTGAAATTTTGTCATCATTATTACTGGACCATATCAGTCAAAACGAGAAGAAAATCATAAGAGCACTTGTTTGTAGTTAGCAACATATGTCAGTTTTGAAAATAATAACATCACATGCAACTGAGCAGAACATTCAGGGTCAAATTCAAATTTACTGTTTGAAAAATGAGTTCATAAAAACTAATAGAATTTCATTAAATGTAGTTAACAAGTTAATTGAAGTTCGGGAGCAGGACCACGCCTCAACTAATCAGCTCTCTCTCCCCGTCTGTATATATACACGGAACCCACCTTCACCACACCGTTCGTCTCAGTTTTTTCGACATGGATTCCGAGCTGCAGATCAACCCCTCTGACTCCGAAGACGATTTATTCAGAAACTCTCCTCCGTCACAGAGCGCCAGGTCTTCACAACAATCCCTAGGCAGCCAAAATTCACACCGGCTGCGTTCTGTCGTAGAAATCCCTCAGTCCCGCGGGCATTCACGTCACAGTTCATCGTCGAAGATTTCTCCAACCCCGACTCGACAGGATCACTCTCCTCTGCAAACGAGAACTACCATCAACGATCAACACAGGCACGAAAGCCGGCGCGATCGCTCTCCTCGTCAACCACGTCATCATTCAACAAACCGTAGCAATTCTCAGCGCACTCACGCCACGTCTTCCAGACCAGAGAATACCATCAAGAATTGGACTGTGGCTCGCCTTCAGCCTGCTCTTAAGGACAAAGGTATCCACTTCAGCCGATCTGACAATAAATCAAGACTATTTCAGCTTTACACAGCATCTACACACACTTCAAATTTAAATTCCGAGCCTCCAACGCTTCCGGCATTGACACGCGATCCTCCCATCGTCACTCATGACGTCACCACACTGCCTCCACAACGGCCTCAGCCAGCAGTGTCCGCGCCACCTAGTGGAGACCAAGCAATACTACCTCCAACATCTGCACCTTCTACCTCAGACTTATCCCAATTCATGACATCTTTCTTTGCTTACTTAAGCTCACAAACAGCTACAAATCCTCACGGACATTCATCCCTCCATCCCAGCATCCATTCTTCTACCCTTCCTTCTGGCATTAACAGCCACACGGCCCCTGTTATTTCTGATTCTTCCGTACAAATTCACCCAATTCAAGTCCCTCATGCAGCAAACCCAGGACTTCTACCTCTCAGTGGACCTTTTCAACCCCCTCCTCTTTCTTCCCTTTACGCAACTAATCTACCCCTTTTCCCCTCCCTCCCCCACCCCTACCCCTCCCTTTCCCAACACCCTCACATCCTGCCAATAAATACTAGCCCATATACCCTGGCCACAGCTGCACCGCCTCCTCGTCCAGCTTCATCAATCCACCGACCCTCCCCAGTCTCTTCAGCCTTACGTCTTCAGATATTATCAGCCCTATTGGAATCGCCACCAGGAAATATTCCGGGAAGAAGAGATTAATCATCGACCTGTCCTCCCCACACGGCTCACACATTCCCAGCATTAATAGCATCATTCCAGCTCCAGACTTCTCCATGAAATACGCTTCCATCGACCAAGCCATCACTCTCATCCGCAAGGCAGGCCACGGAGCATGGCTTTCAAAAGCAGACATCACCAGTGCTTTCAAAGTCTTGCCCATTCACCCAGAATACTGGCGTTTCTTCGGAATATTCTGGAAAGGAGCTTATTATTTTTCAGTACGCCTCACTTTCGGCTGCAGAAGCAGCCCCAAGATATTTGACTCCCTCTCGGAGGCTTTATGTTGGATTCTCATCAACAACCACAGGCTTCCCTACGTCCTGCACCTCCTCGACGACTTCCTCATCATCACACCTACATCCGCACCTCCACACTCAGGACTTTCCACCCTCGTTAAAGTGTTTTCCGAACTAGGCGTACCCCTTTCAAAAGAAAAGACCTTAGGGCCCTGCACCTCCATCGAGTTTCTAGGCATCACCCTAGACTCCATCTCCTTCCAAGCATCTCTACCTCCTGAGAAAACGCAACGCATTTCATTGCTCCTATCGAACTATCTTCTAGCAGACAGGTGCACAAAGCAACAGCTGCTAGCCCTCCTCGGCCACCTTAACTACGCCATCAGAATAATTCCCCAGGGAAAATCTTTCCTTTCCAACCTACTATCAAAAGCAGCATCAATACCCTCTCTACACGACAAAGTCACCTTGGATGAAGCATGCAAAATGGAAATGCGGCTCTGGCAGAAATTCCTGTCTTCATGGAACGGCATATCCTTCTTTTATAACGACTATGTCACACAGCCAGAAGACATTCAGCTGTACACAGATGCAGCGCCTTCCATAGGATTCGGGGGCTACTACAGCGGCCGCTGGTTCGCTTCCGAGTGGCCACCAGAGTTCAGCCATCTAATTCAGCAGCCAGACTTTCCCTCATCCGCACTTTACGAGATGTATCCCGTCATTATAGCAGCCCTCCTTTGGGGGCACGAATGGTCCCGACATTCCATACTCATCCACTCAGACAACTCAGCGGTAGTTGAAATCATAAACAAAGGCAGATCCAGTTCCCTGGCGATCATGCAATTAGTCCGCAGACTGACACTTATATCGGCGCAACGTCAGTTCATCATCCGAGCAGCACACGTTCCAGGATACCACAATAGCATAGCCGACTCATTGTCTCGTTTCTCTTTTCAGAAGTTCAGAATCTTAGCTCCAGAATCAGACATCCATCCCACGCCAGTTCCACCGTTTTCAGCCACCATCTTCAACTAAATTCACAGCTGGAAGAACTATCACGTGCTTCGCGAGAAGCTATTCTCAACGGCCTCGCCCAGAGTACCCTCTCTGCTTACTTGACCGGTTGGAACTGTTTTAAGGCTTACCACTCCTTTTACCAACTCTCATTTCCTCTAATGAACGTTTGGTCCATCTGTAACTTCGTTACTCATGCCCATTCCTACCAAAATATCAGGGCATCCTCCATTCAGACTTACCTATCCGGAATTAACTTTATCTACAAACTCGCCACCGGCGACCAATGCCAAACCATTTCTCACTCCCACGTATCTATGCTTATCAGAGGTCTAAGAAAACAAGAACCAGTCCTCAACATCAAACGCTTACCCTTAACTTCTGACCTCCTGAGCCAATGCATCCACACATTACGTTCCGGCTACCTGAGCCCATCGATCGACCAAACATTAGAATGCATGTTTCTTCTCGCATTCTTCGGCTTCCTGAGATGCTCCGAATTCGCCCCGTCGACTTCAGCCTTCAATCCAGCCATTCATCCCAGCCTCTTAGACATCACCGCTCATACACCAGATTCTCTGATATATAACCTAAAGAGAAGTAAGATCGACCAATTCGGAGAGTCGTTTCCAATATACATCTTTCGCCTCCACTCCTTCCTCAGTCCTTATGAGCCACTTTCGGAATACGTTTCTTCCAGATACACCAACCATTCATCTCCTCAAGAACCACTCTTCCTCACGGAAAACAGGAAAATGGCCACGAGATTCTGGTTTAGCAAACACTTCCAAAGTATTCTCAGGACCTCCGGCATATCTCCCGAACATTACTCTATACATTCATTCCGGATCGGAGCAGCCACCACGGCCGCCAGCATGGGCATCTCGGACGAGACAATCAGAGTCTTAGGTCGATGGTCATCCGAAGCGTACCGCTTGTACATCCGCAATAATCTAAACGATCTCCGTCAAGCTCAAGCCCGCATCGTCTCATCCAAACCTTTGGGGGTCTTCAAGTAACTCAGCTTACTGCCTACCGAGACGAAGCCCCCACTCTGAGTCTCCCGGGTCAGACTCCCCGATCAGCCAGACGGAGATCCGTCGTTTACATCTTTCCCCATTTCCTTCGACCCTTATTCATCCACAAAGCTAATAGCTAATTCCGTGCAGTTGTGGCGTGGTCCTTGCTAGTGAAAACAATATTAAGTGCCCTTTTTACAGTATTGTAAGACATAAAGCTAAACATTTCACAAAACTTAATTTGTTAGGTTCTAAATGATAATTCAGAAGATGTTTTGGGATATTTTCTGGTTGTTAATCTTTGTGGTTTCTCAGCTTTGATACCTGGAGTGGAACTGACTTCATACATCCACTAAAAAGCACTGAAACCAATTGGAAATGGAACTAATTGAAAAAGTTTGAGAAAAGCATAATTTGTTGGAGATTGCCTTTCTGATATTTTGTTTTGTAATGATATTCAAACATTTTAATAAAGTACTTTATATAAACACTTTTTTTTGTGTGTGTGAAGTACATTAAATTTGTTAAATGAAGACATTATGTCAGCTAACTGCATAATTTGTATTCAAATAGAACTGTACATTCTGACATATGGATAGTCACCTCTGATAACAGATTACTCTTAATCGTAATGTAGAAATATGCATTTAGCTGCTTTAAAACGATATGAATTATAAAATGGTCTATTCAAATAAATGTGAATTGAATTGAAGTACTTTTTGAGGTTGTTATTTCAAGCCACTTTTGTAATACAAATCCTGAGAGCCTGATACTCATTCCTGTGTACTAATTACCAAACCGACTGTCTTTCCATGACTCAGTCCTCATCATCTCTGCCCTCAGTCCCAGCACATCTGTACAGGCTTGCACTGAAGGGATCTGTCCCACGGCTGATAACTCTAAGACTCCTGTGGTTGGGAATGTATCATTGGCTGTCTAGACAAGATGGGTTAGCAATGTGCAAGGAAACGTGAACTGTCTGAGTAGGTGTTACATTTGAATTTTTATTTACTTTGTGACCGATAAAAAAGTATGTTCTATGCATTATGAATGAATGTGAAAATCGGACATACTACATCTGCCATGTTGTTACTGTCACGTGACCTATATAAATCCTCTCCCACGGCCTCATGGGATAGTAAAGTGCCCATCTGTCACATATGGTGGTACTCCCAAGACGCATGATGCAGGTAATCCAAGAAAAACACTTTCATAATAATCACGGAGAAAACACAATGTAAAGTAACACATACCAATCTAACCGAGAAAGTAATGAACAAGACAGGTATAGGTGGGATTAATTAGTGACCTAGGTGACAAACAAGGAGAACTTAGTAACAGTAGAAACTAGAACTAAACTCAAAGGAAACACATGAACATGAACAAAAAGAAACATAACATATATATATATATATATATATATATATATATATATATATATATATATATATATATATATATATATATATATATATATATATATATATATATAATAATAACCTTGGCCACACGTGTTGTAAAACATTGCACTGAATTAGAACGTTTTTCTCCTGAAAAGTGAACAATTTTGATGAGAAATGCTGCTTCTCAGGTCACAGAGGAAAAATTAAGAAAGTTCCACATTACATGAATGCCCTGTGGATATTTAAGGACACAGTCTCTTGTTTTCTGTTGTGCTGATAAGAACTAACCACACAACTAATCACAGAATAATTGTGTCAATTACACAATCATTCTCCTCCCAGTCTGCAGCCATGATCTCAAAATTCCACTCTCACACAAACAGCATGAAGGGAAGGCTTTATTTGCATAGATAGCTGCCAGTTTGATGATGTGTTTTTGTTTTGTCACTGCCTCGCCCTGCTTTAACTGTATTTCATCTCATAATTTCATTGGCTGTTGTTCATTGGAGACAATGTGCATGCCTGACGACTGGTGAGTTGGCTACAAAGGCAGGTTCTGTTGCAGAATAAATCATGATGAGCTTCTGTTTTGTAGTGTGCACTAGGCTTAAAGGAATAGTTCACCCAAAAATGAAAATTCTGTCATCATTTAATAACCCTCTAGATGTTCCAAACCTGTATGAATTTCTTTCTTCTCTTAAACACAAAAGAAGATATTTTGAGGAATGTCGGTAACCAACCAGTTGATGGACCCCATGGGTCCATCAACTGTTTGGTTTCTGACCTTCTTCAAAAAAGACCTTCTGTTTTCAGCAGAAGAAAGAAATGTATACAGGTTTGGAACTTGAGGTTGAGTAAATGATGACAGCATTTTGCATTTTTGGGTGAACGATCCCTTTAAGAATTACCCTTTGTTATGTGCCTTTTACAACCCCAAGAATCCAAAGGATGTGACTCATTGAGAAAAGAGGGTTTTGAAACAGTTTTTGTATTATAAGGATTAACCTCTGACACTACTCATGTGCAGATCAGATGTTTAAATCTAGCCATTAAAAGGAAATGCCATCATATTTTAGGAAAGATCTTCAGATCCTGGTATATGGTACTTTGGAGAGATGGGAGAGAGAAAATAAGACAGAATGAGAATTCTGAAATTCATCCAGAAAAAGAAAAAGAAAAATCTAATGGTTTGAGTTTCAGGGGTGATTGAGGATATTATATGTAACATTATTAACATTGTTTTACATGACAGAGAAAAACTACACAATAATAATAAAGTCAAGTTTGGTTTTGTTTTCACTTCATGTTTCATGTCTTTTATTTTGTAATTTGGCTTAAGGTGTGTTTGATGTTGGGGGAAAAAACAGAAAGGAGACTGTCTGAACATTTATGGGATGCTTCTCAATATCCCTCCTCGTCTCCTCGCTCCTCCGTCCTCCATCCTATGACCCGGAAACCGATCGAGCTCAGCCATCTTGAAGGACATCTCAATTCTCTAATTGCACCACGAGAAGGCGAGGATCGAGGAGTGAGGAGCGAGGATACACAGGTGTATCCTTTGCGGAAGAGCTTTATTGACTAAACGTGACGCACGTATAAATTCTCCTCCCCCTTCACATCGGTCACAATAATTTTAACTTTACCTTTGCAGTTTATATAAACCACACATCTCACATATTTCAACAGGGTATCTTGCTTTATTATTATTTATTATGAATTTCTTAAATAAACAAATTTCAACAACATAAGGGCAGATCCTTTGAGCACAGCTGATGATGCTATGAAGTGACGCTCGGGTGATCAAGTATTCCAATGTATAAAAAATTTTTCATTCTATTCCTCCGTCCTCCTTATCTTTCCTTGCATCCTTCCCTTGCATCCTACAGGGGGTGGAGCTGAGACACGAGGAAAGAAAGCGGGGAAAGGAAACGAGGATGCACAAATAAGAAATGAGAAGCACCCATGGAGTTAATAAGTTAGCTAAAGTTCGGGAGCAGGGCCACGCCTCAACCAGTCAGCTTGTTCCTGATCACTCAATCCTCCTTCACAGAGAAGATTTTCTCAACAATCCGCATGCAACCAAACTTAACACTAGCTGCGTTCCGCCGTTCAAATTCCTCAGTCCCGCGAGCAATCACACCATAGTTTGAATCGATCACAAGATCACTCCCCTCCGCACACGAGAACTACTATCCGCGATCTCCGCAGCCACCACAAGCACGGAAGCCGGAGCGATCGCTCTCCTTGTCAACAGCGTCTCCCACATTCATCCAACCGCACTCCTCTTCAGCGCGCTCACAGCACGTCTCCCAGAACAGTGACTAACATTAAGAATTGGACGTGGGTCGCTTTCAAAGAGCTCTGAAGGATAAAGGCATCAATTTCAGTTGCTCTGACAAAAAATCAAGATTATTTCAGCTTTATGTAGCATGCACTAACACTTCAGTAACTTTAAACTTAGAGCCTTCAGTGCTTCCGGCATTCGCACGCGATTCTCCCATCGTCCCTCGTGACGTCACTAGACAACCTCCACGGCCTCAACCAGCAGCATCCGTGCAACCTAGTGGAGAACAAGCAATATTTCAATCATCGGCTCCTTCTACCTCAGATTTATCTCATTTGATCACATCCTTCTTTGCATTCTTATGCTCACAAACAGCTCCAAATGCTCATGGACATTCATCCTTTCATCCCACCATCCATTCCTCTACCCTTCCTTCTGGCGTGAACAGCAGCACTGCTCCCTTTATTTCTGGTTCTTCTCTACCAACCAACCCAAATCAAGTCCCTTATGCAGTAAACCCAGGGATTATACCTCTCAATGGACCTTTTCAACCTCCTCATATTTCTCCTTTTCTTTTCCAACTAATCTATCCTTTTTCCCCTCCCTCCCGTCTCTTCAGCTTTACGTCTTCAAATTATCTCTGGTAACTACACTGATCTAGCCCAGCTACTTCAGCCATCCCTCATAAATTCCAGCCAGCCCAGAGAGCTGCAAACCAGTCAAGGCCTAATGCAACTCAGCCACACAACAATTTCCCGTTCAAAAGACCTTACTCCTACTGAATTTGCTTTAGCCTTCTCAATTCACAGAGACATAATTTGCTCCATCTATCCTGATCGAAGGGCCGAGTTAGATGATTACCTATAAATAATTTTAGATATGGCCGTATTCAAAACATCAGTATTCAATAGATTATCTACAGCAGCCCCACCTCCTCCCATTATTCCAAAACCCCTCGACATATGCCCCACAATCAACATACCTATCCCCAAAAACATTGACAAAAGAGGACAACCGATCCTCTACCAAGGAGGCAGAATGGTATGCAACAACTTCAACCATCTCGGTTGCTCACTTTCCAACTGCAGACTCCTACACACCTGCTCCTTCTGTGGAGGTGCTCCCGCAAGGAACTCCTGCCCCCACAACCCAACTGCTTTACCCGACTGACTATTAAAGTATCTCGGCACACCCATTTAAAGAACCTCCGTTTTCTCCCTTTCACATCAGTCCCATTGGCATCGCCACCAGGAAATACTCTGGAAAAAAGAGATTAATCATCGACCTGTCTTCCCCCCACGGCACACACATTCCTTGCATTAATAGCATCATTCCAGCTCCAGACTTCTCCATGCAATACGCATCCATCAATCAAGCCATCGCTCTTATCCGTAAGGCAGGCCATGGAGCATGGCTCTCAAAATCAGACATCACCAGCGCTTTCAAAGTCATGCCCATTTGTCTAGAATTCTGCCATTTCTTTGGAACATTCTGGAAAGGAGCTTTTTATTTTGCAGTTCGCCTCCCTCTCGGAAGCCTTATGTTGGATTCTCATCAATAACCACAGGCTTCCCTATGTCCTCCACCTTCTTGACGACTTCCTCATTGTTACACCTGCATCCGCACCTCCACACTCCGGACTTTCTACCCTTGTTAAAGTATTTTCCGAACTAGGCATTCCCCTTTCAAAAGAAAAGACTTTAGGGCCATGCTCTTCCATCGAGTTCTTAGGCATCACCCTAGACTCTGTAATTTTCCAAGCATCTCTGCCTCCCGGAAAAAATACAATGCATTTCACTGCTCCTGTTAGCTCTCCTTGGTCACCTTAACTACGCCATCAGAATAATTCCCCAAGGGAAATCTTTCCTTTCCAACCTACTATCAAAAGTAGCAACAATCCCCAATTTCTCAATGACAGTCACTTTGGACCAAGCCTGTAAAATGTAAATGCACCTATGGCAGCAATTTCTGTCTTCATGGAACGGCATATCCTTCTTCTATAATGACTAATGTCTCACAGTCAGAAGACATTCAGCTGTACACAGATGCAGCGCCTTCCACTGGATTCGGTGGCTACTACAGCGGCCGTTGGTTCGCTTCCGATCGACCAAACATTAGAATGCATGTTTCTTTTCGCATTCTTCGGCTTCCTAAGGTGCTTGGAATTTGCCCCATCGACTTCAGCTTTCAATCCAGTCTTTCATCCCTGCCTCTCAGACATCACTGCTCATTCTCCAGATTCTCTCATATTCACTCTGAAGAGAAGTAAAACCGACCAATTTGGAGAGTCATTTCCAGTTTACATTTTTCGCCTCAACTCCTTCCTCAGTCCTTACATTTTTCGCCTCAACTCCTTCCTCAAGAGCCACTTTCAGAATATGTTCTTTCAAGAAAGGCCAACCATTCATCTCCTCAAGAACCACTCTTTCTCAGAGAAAATGGAAAAATGGCGAGATTGTGGTTTAACAAACACTTGCAAAATATTCTCAGGACCTCCGGCATATCTCCCGAACACTACTCCATCCATTCCGGCATTTCAGATGAGACAATCAGAGTCCTAGGTCGCTGGTCATCAGAAGCATACCGTTCATACATCCGTAATAATCTTGACAATCTCTGTCAAGCTCAAGCCCACATCAGCTCATTCAAACCTTTGGGGGTCTTCAAGTAACCCAACTTACTACCTACCGAGACGAAGCCCCCACTCTGAGTCTCTCTGAACAAGATTCCATGATCAGCAAGACTGTAGAACCATAACATCCTTCCCTTCTTATCCCTTTCAACCCATCCTCGTTCTAATGAAGTTTAATATCCACATGGTTGTGGTTAATAAGTTAGCTAAAGTCCGGGAGTAGGGGCACGCCTCAACCAATCATCTTGTTCCCTGTCTGTATATTTATACTGAACCAATCTTCACAACACTGTTTGTCTCAGTTTCTCGATCCCACCCACCCCTTCACTACTAACTCAGCCATTCATCCCACCCCTCCCCCTCTCCCTCTCCCCTCCTCAAATCTCTAACATCCCCTATTTACTTCCACTGCCTATGCAGGGGGGTCTTCAAGTAACCCAGCTTACTACCTACCGAGACGAGGAGTCTCCCTGAAAGTTTAATATGCACATGGTTGTGGCGTGGTCCTTGCTAGTGAATAATAATTTATTAATAAACTAGAGTTTTCTGCAAAGACGAAGACTCGTCATCTCCTAGTATAGTGGATGTGCCTTTAGAGAGAAATGCACATTAAGTCAAACATGTCCTGCAGTAAGCGCTGTACTAATTTAACTTCCCCATGCTGCGTGAACATTTGGATATGTTCCTATTAATAGCCCACATTTATCTAGGTTAACCTTAATGTTTGAGCAATGCTACTAGCATGTTTGAGGTCAATAATTGATTGCCGAACGTTTGGATTTCCTGCCCAACATACTGATGTAATTACCACATGGACCAGCTGTGTTAATGATCTGTCAGTCAGGAACTGCTTTTTTTTGTTTTACCAACTGAGTAATTCAAAGTAGGGGGCAGCCCTAGAGAATTTCTGCTGCGGAACATAAAAGAAGATATTTTGAAGAATGTTGTTGGCAACCAAACAGTTGTGGTGCCCCTTGACATTTCTCAAAATATATTTTATGTCCCACAGAAGAAATTCATAATCTCTCTAGAGTTTAAACTATGACGATTTAGCGTATAACTACTATTGCATGACAGACGAAACCAAGACCCTCTACACGCACCCAGAAAAAAATTCTGACAGAAGTGCCAATCAACATGTTATATGCTTTTGCACAGCTATGGTTACAAACTCTCTCTCTCAATTTAAATGAGAAAGCACAAAAATATGAATTTGACTAATAGCATGTTTTCCCCCCAAAAAAATTCTATAAATAGGCTACTCTTATTTGGGTGACCACCTGGTTATTGCTCTGTTGCAGGTATAGAAGTGGCCAAACGTGATGTCTGGAGGGGATATTTGTTTTAATGACCCTGAAAGTTTGATGAAAGCATCAAAACATGAGAAAAATATTTTAGATTTTTAAATATTTTAAATATGAGAAATTAACACAACACTAAAGTTGGTTAAGATGTTTATTTGACAAAAATATTTGACATAAAAAGGCAAGCAAAAAATGTATAGAAAAAAAATGAAAAGCTCACAGGAAAAAGCATACATTAACTGCAACATAATCAGTTATTAATATTATTGATTCTCTCGTTTTTGCATGTGTTCATAATGTAGACATTTCTGTATTTTAAATTATGTCGGCACAATTTGTCATGTTTCTGTAACATGCATATTGTGCTTTGGTTCTGTCATTTTTGCCTGTGCGCCCTATCATTTGACCCAGTTTTCCAGTATGTCTGATTGTTGTATTCAGTTCACCTGTTGTCTAATTAATTATCTTATTATTTCCTCATTTAGTCTAGTATTTATACTTTTTGTGTTCTTGCTTTCCTTGTCATGTCTACGTCAATGTGAAGGTGTTGTGTGATCCGTTTTGTTCCTGACTGTTTCCTGATTTATTCGTCTTCATGCGTTACATATACAACAACCTGTGACATTTTCATTGCGTTATCACAAATAAAACAGTTGAATCCAAGCACAACTTCGCAAAATGCTTAAAAAAAAATTTGGTTTCACTTAATTTTGATGGTCCCTTTAACACATTCTGTTGACTATAAGTAATGTTGCACCTGCATGTCAACTAACTCTCATTAGAGTATTAGTAGAGTATTAGTAGACTGGTAGGGTAAGAGTTAAAATAAGTTGACATGTAGTTGCAAAGTTTCTTATAGTCAGTAGAATGTGTCAAAGGGACCATCAAAATAATTATTCAGATAATAAACAGAAAGTCATCTAATACTCTAATGAGAGTTGACATGTTGTTGCAAAGTTACATTACATTTACATATTAATTACATATTAATATTTACAAAAATATGAACAATATTTAAAAACTTTTGGCCACTGCTGTAAGCAGACATGATTTTGCAGGACAATGAGAGAGAGATTATTAGAATAATATTTTTTTTTATTATAAGACTATGTAAAAATGTATTTTTGTTAGATGTAAAGCCTGTTTGCAGTTCTACCAGCTTAGTAATTGGTGTGCATCTTAGGACAAAACTATGGCACTGACATATTTTAAAGGGGACCTATTATGCCCCTCTTTACAAGATGTAATGTAAGTCTCAGGTGTCCCCAGAAAGTGTCTGAAATTTCAGCTCAAAATACCCCACAGATAATTTATTATACCATGTTGTAAATGCCCATTTTTGAGTGGAAGGAAAAACATGGTGTTTTCGTGCCAGTATCTTTAAATGCAAATGAGCTGCTGCTCCCCGCTCCCCCCTATCCAGAAGAGGGCGGAGCCTGTACAGCTCGTGCCTCAGATTCTGTGCTGTAAACTAAATCATCTGTTTGGTTTTGATTATCATCTCTATCGCTGGTACACTCACGTGACATTGCAGTTCTTCGTCATCATGAAAGTTTATTATCTGTATGCGTTTCAAAGCCATATCAGTCTAAACTTCTGATCTTCATCAGCTGTGATGGGCACAGGATTGGTTTTATCATTCACAAGAGAACAAGTTCTTATGCACTCGCATTACATTAGGATGTATCACGATATTGCAACACACTTCACTCTATGAAATTATTTCTAAATGTTCCTTGTGTAACACAAGAATAGCTGGAACTATCTCCATCCCATTTCGGGTAATTTAAAGAGAACTCATTTAACTTTCCATTTAAATGATTATCAAAGCTCCCGTTTGGAAGACCGCAGCTGTCTCATCCTCAAACTCCCACAATCGTATTTTATTGAACACAGATGCTGATCTGACCTTTCGCTGTATTTTGTGTGACTCATGGTTTAAAAATGGTCATACAGAGACTCTGTGGTAAACTATGGCCTCAATTCTAATTCTCTCTTTAGCATCTGTGAAAGTCTGTTCCTAGACAAGATTTACTGCATATGGATCAAAACATGTGTTGTGTCTGAGACGTGTTCCGGTCTAGTGTTTTAGGAGACTCAAGGGACAATAGAGACGGACAATAGAGCCATCATGTCTTGTTGGGATGGTAATTGAGTGCAGATCAACACTTGCTGTGCACGACTGTCAAAGATCATTACTGATCAAAATTCTTCTGTGGAATACAAAAGGAGAAGTTTTGAAAAATGTCACAGCTGCTCTTTTTTAAGAGGAGACACACCAGAGTACTGCAAAAGGGTTTTATAAAAAATGTTTTTCTGGTGACATCCGATAGTGCGAGAAATGGTTTGAAGGCGTTATTCATTGAAAATCTTTGGAAAATGTGTATAAATAGCACACACATTGCTTTTACGGTTCTTTTTATGATACTCCCCCCCCCCCCCCCCCCTTTTTGGAGCATGACAACCATTAATCAATTAATGTGTGCTTGTGTTAGAGAGAACCATCTTGGACATCGGACGTTAAGTGCATTGAGAATTGTCATTTTTGATAAACTTTTCTTTTAAAATGACAAAATAGGTGAGGAGACATGCACGCTGTTCAAAGCATTTGGTTTCTGAGAAATGGCAGTTCTTTGCAATGAATAATGACATGAGTATGACGGGGAAAGGTATTATCCAGACTATGTGAAATGGTGACACATTCCAGCATACTTGGTGTCATCGGCTGATGGAAAACAGTGAGAATGAACCAGTGTTTAAGCCATCATTGAGCAAGAGACTATGAAATGCAACAGTAGCTTTGCCAGACACATTAATATAGTCGTGCTGAGAGAGAGACTCTATTAGGAAGTCATCAAATGGCCACATATTTGAAATGCCATAAATATTGAGCAAATAGCACACGTTTTATTCATTCATAAATGTCATTGCTGGTTAGTACTGGGATATTTAGGACTGCGCTAATTTATAGATTTTAAATGTGTCACAGAGATTGTGATACGGACTGCACATTATGAGTAAAAATACAATAAATGACTTAAACGATATTCTCCATAATGATTTTAGTAAGAACACCTGTGAAATCAGACCAAAGTAAACTGAAAACAGGAAACTGTTTCATCTCCCAGCACACAAGTAGGTTATGATGTGCCGATGCAGCATTAGCGGAAAGCTCTCCAGAACAGCAATGGAAAATCATACCAGCAGGATTTATTCCTCTCATCCCTCCTGCAAAAGTCTTCAGTTTGTGACAGGCCATATTTAGATAACAGTTCAGCTCTGTCAGTCTCCGAGAGACACAGTGGTCCCTGAAGAAACTGGTCAGGACGTAAGAGAGGCAGGGGAAGGAATTGTGCGTCTGCTGTCTGCCTGGAGCAATTTATTTTCACGCTGCTTTTTCTCCTCACCAACATTGCAGAGGTTTGGAAGTTCTTCATTAGCCGCCAAACGCATACGTCATTGTAATAACAGCGAGTAGGGGTTTATTTGAACAGCCCGGCCATTCATCAACCCCATACGCTCTGCTACTGCATATAGGTTCCACATCGACCTCCAGGCCCGTTCAGACAGACTTGTTTCATTTTCCCACTTGATATGGCAACTCAAAGCCACGGATAGCTTAGCGTTTGCCCAGACTCATTAAACAGAGATGGTTTGACATCATCAAGCGACGGGGCCTCTGGTTTTCTTTTTCCACTGGTGATCTCTCTATATCCCAATGTGCCAATCACAGCCGCAGAGAGCAAGCGTGTGTTGCCGGGATCCAACTGTTTTTGATTTAACTAACTGACTGAGGAAGTGTGTGGTGGCTGAATTCTGTCTTTAAATATTTTCATAAGAGTAACAGAACTTACACTCTTAAAAATAAAGGTTACAAAAAGTTGTTTTGTTGTTGTTGTTGTTCCATAGAAGAACCATTCTGGGTTCACCAAAGAACATTTCAAAGAACCATTTGTTTTAAAGTGCGAAGAACAGTTTAATAATCTAAAGAACATTTCTTCCACTATAAAGATTCTTTTGATTTTAAAGGTTCTTTACAAGTTCCTATAAAGCACCTTTATTTTTAAGAGTTTATAGGGCCACATTTAGCTGATTTCAGTTAACTATTGACTTTGTCATGGAATGTAATACGGTAATATAATAAATTCAACCATTTTTTCCTACGTTAAAATACGTTCCCATTTTCCAGCTTAATGTACTGATACAACTAAGAAACACTTTTTGTGGAATTGTTGAAGAGTGTAAACACTGTTGCTTTTTAAAACCTCGCTCTGTTTGTTTGAGAGGCCTGATATGTCAACTTCTGACTCAAAGTTGAAGTTTGCGGCAGTTTGCGGCAGTACTACCTGTTTGTCCAAACAAGGAGGAAGATGTGTGGGAAAACGTGAACAAAAGGTTTTGCTGGTTAACATTGTCAAGTGAGCCCCTGCTGGTAATGATGTAAATACACTCTTAAAAATAAAGGGTCCAAAAGGAAGATTTCGAAGCAATGCCATAGAAGAACAATTTTGGGTTCCCCAAAGAACCTGAAACATGTTCCGTGAAACAACCTTAGTTGTTGTTAATCTTAGTGTGAAGAATATTTTAATCTTAAAGACCCTTTTTTTGCAATGGAAAGGTTCCATGGATGTTAAATGTTCTTCAAGGAACAATCGATGCCAATCAAGAACTTTTCTGTACACCAAAAAACATCTATCTATACTAGAAATAAAGGTTCAATGGGGTTCAATTTTAGAGAATCCTTTACGCCCAAAACGTTCTAAATCTCTCTCTCTCTCTCTCTCTCTCTCTCTCTCTCTCTCTCTCTCTCTCTCTCTCTCTCTCTATATATATATATATATATATATATATATATATATATATATATATATATATATATATATATATATATATATATATATATATGAACTAGCATATTACTTTCATGATTAATGGGTTATCTCATTTTTTTTAAATGAATTAAAACAATATTAATTAAAACTGAATCCAAAAAAAAAATGATCACATGATGGGAACCTCTATGAAGTGCCTGATAGAACCCTTTAAAGTTCTATATAGAACCTTTTCTTCTAAGAGTGTACCTAGACAGTCATTTAAAAGTATTTATGCATTATGACCAATTAAAGCTTTCTGCAAGCAACAAAAACCAAAACTATTTAATTATAGTATAGGCCAGTAAACCTCTTAAAAAACAAAGTGGACTGCTGCTTTCAACATCACAGCTCGAGACTTGAGACTGCATGATGTTGTGTTGCCTTCAGCCAGTCGGCATGTCAGCACATCATTTTCCAGAGTGATTAGTCATATTGAGATGAAAAGGAATACTAATGAATAGCGTTCTTTGGGTATTATTAACCTCGTTGTTTTGGAAACGGTAACACTTTAGAATACTGTTCCTTCATTAATGAATAACTACACTGGAACAAATGAGTAACGCACTATTAACATTCTAGTAACTATTAACTAACAAGGACTATTAACTTAGTTCACTATTACCTAATCAGTGACTATTATTTTTCATACCTCACTGAAGACTACTAAGAACTACTATACAGGTTCATAATTAATATTATTAATGCATAATGTATAATATAAGGTAATGGTAACCCATTAGTAATGAATCAAGTGTTACTACATCCTTCTAAAGAACTAATAATAATTTAGATCAGTATTCTAAAGTGAAAAGCTTGATAACTACCTAATATTGACTGAAGTCATTGTAAGCTTTTGAGGTTTTTGTAAGGTTTTGGATAGTATTGACTCGAGTGTTACTACATATTTCTAAAGTAACTACTAATTATTTGGAATAGTATTCTAAAAGTGAAGATCATGGGAACACACTAGAAATAACTTAAGTGTTACCAAATCCATCGGAAGGAATTACTATTCAAGATTTTACAAAATTGTCCAAAGCTTACAATGACTTTACAATATTAGGTAGTTATGTTTTTCTCAAAAGTTTGAGGTCGGTAACATTTTTTAATTCTTTTGAAAGAAAACATTAAAGGGGCAATATGTAAAGATTTTCATGTATTAATTGCTATTGAATTGCTGGTGTGTGAACAGCTTGTAACTAATCTTGAAAAACAAGACCTTCCCAGACTTCCTAGGTTGTTTATGAAAGCCTGTAGACTGATTTTTATGTGAAGGTCGTTTTTGCCGGGAAAATCCAAATGATGTGACGTTTTCGCGCTCTCTCAGGAGCCTCATTTCCATTCTCTGACACATGAAACAAACGCTTATACAATGTTCAGGATAATGCAGAAATTACTGTAATGTCAATGTGTCATGCAAAGAAAAGCAATTCATTCAAACTACAGTCAGATCTGTATAGTCTAAAAGTCTCCAATATACTTTATAATCAAACTATCATAACAGTGTAATTGTAATTACCTCATCTGTCAACATGATGCCTTGAATCAAACCTACATATTTATCTAAATGTCGCTCTCAGCAGCGTTGAAGACGGGATGTTTGTTAACAGCATACCGCTGCAAAGGTATTTCCAACTTGTTTTTACCACTAAGGGAACAAAGAACAAGGAACAAAGAAGAACTTCGCAATGAGTATATCAAGGCATTGTGAGTGTGAACACAAGCAAAAAGTTACTGGCTGCAGTTCACTCGTTGGCCACTGGTATCACTAACAACAAGGGTTTCTGAACTCTCCATACAGCCCCTTTAAAAAAAAAAAAGTATTTTTATGAAGTATTATTACAATTAAAGAAAACTGTTTTTTATTTATTTAACAATATATTTTAAGTTGTAATTTATTTTTATGATGGCAAGGATTTTTCAGCATTACTCCTGTCTTCAGTGTCACATGATCCTTCAGAAATCATTCTAATATGATGATTTGCTGTTTTTTCTGCTACATTTCTTTTTATTAACAGTTAAAACTAATTTTGCTGCTTATTATTTTTGTGGAAACCATGACATATATATTTTTCTGGATTCTTTGATGAATAGATTGTTCAAAAGAACAGCATTTATTTGTACTTTTGTAACATTATAAATGTCTTTGTCACTTTTAATAAATTCAGTGCTGAATAAAAGTATTAATTTCTTTTCTCTTTAAAAAAAAAATCAAATAGTTGAACGGTAGTGTATTTCTTACACCATTTGTGCTATGGACATGAATGATACATCAAAGTGTACTGCTTGCTGAACAGAAGTATATTACTTTCAGGTATTTACTTTCTATTAGAATAAAAAAAAAATCCACTGACTAACTTTGTGGACGAGATCCAATCAAGGATCAAAATATCACAGAGACTTGGAGATGGACTCTTTTGACATGGAACTAGAAATAATTATTATCAGTGTGTACACAACCACCATACAATGGTAAAAATCCATCCATTCCTTTTTTATATTCCCCATGAAACAGTGTCTCAAAATGAGTTGTTTGCGTTTTTTTACACATTACTACACATATAGCGCAGAGACAGCGCTCATAAAGACAATAAAGATATTCGCTTAAATACTGATACAGGCAAATTATCAGTGCTGGTACTACTCGACCTCAGTGCTGCATTTGACACTGTCGATCACAACACTTCTTGACAGGCTGGAAAACTGTGAGGGGCTTTCTGGGATAGTCCTAAAATGGTTCAGGTCATACTTGAAAGGGAGAGGTTATTATATGAGTATAGGAGACCATAAGTCTGAGTGGACATCCATGACATGCGGAGTCCCTCAAGGCTCAATTCTTGCGCCACTCCTGTTCAACCTGTATATGCTCCCATTAAGCCAAATCCCAGCCAACATGTATATGTGGGCCCCACATGGTTTATGCGTGGGCTACGTGGGTACCAAGTGGGTATGGTCCCAAAATGGGCATCTTATCTGGGGCCCACTTGGGTCAGCTAAGTAGGTCCCACATGGGCAAAAACAGGTGGGCTCCCCATGTGGGTCCTAGTTGGGTCACTAATGGGAAATGAGTGCATGGGTTCAAAATGGGCAACACAAATGGGGCCCATTTGGGTTTATCAAATGGGATAGACATGGGCAAAAACAATAAATCCCATATAGGCTGCCTACATGGGCCCAAGGTAGTACCCACATAGATAATCTTTATATGGGTTATGAATGGGGTAAACATATGGGACCCACTTTGATAAACCATATGGGTCAGACATGGGCAAACACAATCAGTCCTATATAGGCTGCCTACATGGGCCCATGGTGGTACCCACATAGGTAATCTCTATATGGGTTATGAATGGGGAAAATATATGGGGCCCACTTTGATAAACCATATGCGTCAGACATGGGCAAACACAATCAGTCCTATATAGGCTGCCTACATGGGCCCAATGTGGTACCCACATAGGTAATCTCTATATGGGTTATGAATGGGGAAATACATATGGGGCCCACTTTGATAAACCATATGTGTCAGACATGGGCAAACACAATCAGTCCTATATAGGCTGCCAACATGGGCCCAAGGTAGTTCCCACATAGGTAATCTCTATATGGGTTATGAATGGGAAAAACATATGGGGTCCACTTTGATAAACCATTTGGGTCAGACATGGGCAAACACAATCAGTCCTATATAGGCTGCCTACATGGGCCCAAGGTAGTTCCCACATAGGTAATCTCTATATGGGTTATGAATGGGAAAAACATATGGGGTCCACTTTGATAAACCATTTGGGTCAGACATGGGCAAACACAATCAGTCCTAGATAGGCTGCCTACATGGGCCCAAAGTGGTACCCACATAGATAATCTCTATATGGGTTGTAAATGGGAAAACATATGGGGTCCACTTTGATAAACCATATGGGTCAGACATGAGCAAACACAAGCAGTCCTTTATAGGCTGCCTATGGGCCCAAGGTGGTACCCACATAGGTAATCTCTATATGGGTTATGAATGGGGAAAATATGTGGGGCCCACTTTAATAAACCATATAGGTCAGACATGGGCAAACACAATCAGTCCTATATAGGCTGCCTACATGGGCCCAAGGTGGTACCCACATAGGTAATCTCTTAATCTCTATATGGGCCCTGAATGGGGAAATACATATGGCGCCCGCTTGGTGAAACTATATGTGTCAGACATGGACGAACACAATCAGTCCCATATAGGCTGCCTACATGGGCCCAAGGTAGTACCCACATAGGTAATCTCTATATGGTTTATGAATGGGAAAAACATATGGGACCCACTTTGATAAACCATATTTGTCAAACATGGGCAAACACAATCAGTCCTATATAGGCTGCCTACATGGGCCCAAGGTAGTTCCCACATAGGTAATCTCTACATGGGTTATGAATGGGAAAAACATATGGGGTTCACTTTGATAAACCATATGGGTCAAACATGAGCAAACACAATCAGTCCCATATAGGCTGCCTACATGGGCCCAAGGTAATACCCACATAGGTAATCTCAATATGGTTTATGAATGGGAAAAACATATGGGACCCACTTTGATAAACCATATGTGTCAAACATGGGCAAACACAATCAGTCCTATATAGGCTGCCTACATGGGCCCAAGGTAGTTCCCACATAGGTAATCTCTACATGGGTTATGAATGTGAAAAACATATGGGGTCCACTTTGATAAACCATATGGGACAGACATGAGCAAACACAATCAGTCCTATATAGGCTGCCTACATGGGCCCAAAGTGGTACCCACATAGATAATCTCTATATGGGTTATAAATGGGAAAACATATGGGGTCCACTTTGATAAACCACATGGGTCATACATGAGCAAACACAATCAGTCCTATATAGGCTGCCTACATGGGCCCAATGTGGTACCCACATAGGTAATCTCTATATGGGTTATGAATGGGGAAAATATGTGGGGCCCACTTTAATAAACCATATGGGTCAGACATGGGCAAACACAATCAGTCCTATATAGGCTGCCTACATGGGACCAAGGTGGTACCCACATAGGTAATCTCTATATGGGCCCTGAATGGGGAAATACATATGGCGCCCGCTTGGCCAAACTATATGCGTCAGACATGGGCAAACACAATCAGTCCCATATAGGCTGCCTACATGGG
This sequence comes from Scardinius erythrophthalmus, assembly GCF_964197995.2. Lineage (NCBI taxonomy): Eukaryota > Metazoa > Chordata > Actinopteri > Cypriniformes > Leuciscidae > Scardinius > Scardinius erythrophthalmus. Next base: position 34,250,621 of record NC_138239.1, on the reverse strand, counting down.
CCCAAGGTAGTACCCACATAGGTAATCTCTATATGGTTTATGAATGGGAAAAACATATGGGACCCACTTTGATAAACCATATGTGTCAAACATGGGCAAACACAATCAGTCCTATATAGGCTGCCTACATGGGCCCAAGGTAGTTCCCACATAGGTAATCTCTATATGGGTTATAAATGGGAAAAACATATGGGGGTCCACTTTGATAAAACATATGGGTCAGAAATGAGCAAACACAATCAGTCCTATATAGGCTGCCTACATGGGCCCAAGGTGGTACCCACATAGGTAATCTCTATATGGGCCCTGAATGGGGAAATACATATGGCACCCAATTGGCCAAAACAATATGTTTCAGACATGGGCAAACACAACCAGTCCCATATAGGCTGCCTACATGGGCCCAAGGTAGTACCCACATAGGTAATCTCTATATGGTTTATGAATGGGAAAAACATATGGGACCCACTTTGATAAACCATATGTGTCAAACATGGGCAAACACAATCAGTCCTATATAGGCTGCCTACATGGGCCCAATGTGGTGCCCACATAGGTAATCTCTATATGGGTTATGAATGGGGAAAATATGTGGGGCCCACTTTAATAAACCATATGGGTCAAACATGGGCAAACACAATCAGTCCTATATAGGCTGCCTACATGGGACCAAGGTGGTACCCACATAGGTAATCTCTATATGGGCCCTGAATGGGGAAATACATATGGCGCTCGCTTGGCCAAACTATATGCGTCAGACATGGGCAAACACAATCAGTCCCATATAGGCTGCCTACATGGGCCCAAGGTAGTACCCACATAGGTAATCTCTATATGGTTTATGAATGGGAAAAACATATGGGACCCACTTTGATAAACCATATGTGTCAAACATGGGCAAACACAATCAGTCCTATATAGGCTGCCTACATGGGCCCAAGGTAGTTCCCACATAGGTAATCTCTATATGGTTTATGAATGGGAAAAACATATGGGACCCACTTTGATAAACCATATGTGTCAAACATGGGCAAACACAATCAGTCCTATATAGGCTGCCTACATGGGCCCAATGTGGTGCCCACATAGGTAATCTCTATATGGGTTATGAATGGGGAAAATATGTGGGGCCCACTTTAATAAACCATATGGGTCAAACATGGGCAAACACAATCAGTCCTATATAGGCTGCCTACATGGGACCAAGGTGGTACCCACATAGGTAATCTCTATATGGGCCCTGAATGGGGAAATACATATGGCGCTCGCTTGGCCAAACTATATGCGTCAGACATGGGCAAACACAATCAGTCCCATATAGGCTGCCTACATGGGCCCAAGGTAGTACCCACATAGGTAATCTCTATATGGTTTATGAATGGGAAAAACATATGGGACCCACTTTGATAAACCATATGTGTCAAACATGGGCAAACACAATCAGTCCTATATAGGCTGCCTACATGGGCCCAAGGTAGTTCCCACATAGGTAATCTCTATATGGGTTATAAATGGGAAAAACATATGGGGGTCCACTTTGATAAAACATATGGGTCAGAAATGAGCAAACACAATCAGTCCTATATAGGCTGCCTACATGGGCCCAAGGTGGTACCCACATAGGTAATCTCTATATGGGCCCTGAATGGGGAAATACATATGGCACCCAATTGGCCAAAACAATATGTTTCAGACATGGGCAAACACAACCAGTCCCATATAGGCTGCCTACATGGGCCCAAGGTAGTACCCACATAGGTAATCTCTATATGGGTTATGAATGGGAAAAACATATGGGACCCACTTTGATAAACCATATGTGTCAAACATGGGCAAACACAATCAGTCCTATATAGGCTGCCTACATGGGCCCAAGGTAGTTCCCACATAGGTAATCTCTATATGGGTTATAAATGGGAAAAACATATGGGGTCCACTTTGATAAAACATATGGGTCAGACATGAGCAAACACAATCAGTCCTATATAGGCTGCCTACATGGGCCCAAGGTGGTACCCACATAAGTAATCTCTATATGGGCCCTGAATGGGGAAATACATATGGCACCCAATTGGCCAAAACAATATGTTTCAGACATGGGCAAACACAACCAGTTCCATATAGGCTGCCTACATGGGCCCAAGGTGGTACCCACATAGGTAATGTCTATATGGCTTATGAATGGGGAAAATATGTGGGGCCCACTTTAATAAACCATATGGGTCAGACATGGGCAAACACAATCAGTCCTATTTAGGCTGCCTACATGGGCCCAAGGTGGTACCCACATAGGTAATCTCTATATGGGCCCTGAATGGGGAAATACATATGGCGCCCGCTTGGCCAAACTATATGTGTCAGACATGGGCAAACACAACCAGTCCCATATAGGCTGCCTACATGGGCCCAAGGTAGTTCCCACATAGGTAATCTCTATATGGGTTATGAATGGGAAAAACATATGGGGTCCACTTTGATAAACCATATGGGTCAGACATTGGCAAACACAATCAGTCCCATATAGGCTGCCTACATGGGCCCAAGGTGGTACCCACATAGGTAATCTCTATATGGGTTATGAATGGGAAAAACATATGGGACCCACTTTGATAAACCATATGTGTCATGAGCAAACACAATCAGTCTTATGGTGGTAGCCACATAGGTAATCTCTATATGGACCCTGAATGGAGAAATACATACAAGTATAATTGTGAATATAATGAATTATGTAGTAAATATAAATTGTGCATCTGTAAATTGCATCATAAACTATTTACTTGTAAACAACATATCTGTACAATCATTAAAACAATTATATGCAGTATATTTGTAATTTATAATCTTTCATATACTGTAATACCACTAACAGCTGACTGCGGAATATTTAGTAGTGAGGAAATTTCACAAGTGGACTTATTACACAAATGGAAACCTGGTACCACGCTTGAACTCACTGAATTCACTAAGCTCCTGAGAGCGACCTATTCTTTCACAAAATTTGTAGAAGCGTCTGCTTAGTGCTTGATTTTACACAACTGTGGCCACGAAATTGATTGAAACACCAAAATTCAATTATTTGGAGGGGTGTCCCAATACTTTTGGCAATATAGTGTATTTGGTTACAGTAGCCTATAGGCCATGTCTCTTCAAATCCAGTCCTGGAGTGTTGGTGTTCAGCAGACATTAGTTCCAACCCATGACATTAAATATTCAAAGTGTCAACTTTAAGTGGTCTGATTTTGTGAGTTACTGCAAAATGCTTATCTCCATATAGTTATTTCAAAAAAATTATATACAAATGGTTCAAAATATCCAGAAAATGGTCACTGTACAATATGAAGAACGGGTTACAGAAGTTGTCAAATTCTGTCTATCAAAATCTATCTAAATAATGGAATTATAATGGCTTAGAGATGGGTAGAAGAAATCAAACCCCTAGCAACAGCCATATGCCCTTATTCAATTGAGATACTCCAGAGTTTTCTGGTCAGTCGGTTAGTGACAATGTAATTCTAGAGATTGAATATTGGGGTTAGGGTTAGGGTTAGGGTTTTGATTATTGTAAGGGGCACATCAGTTCAGATGATGAAATAGCCCAAGTAAAGAAAGATAGAATGGAAATTCATGGTTTGAAGGGAAAATCCAATGTAAATTCAGAAATCATATTTGCATCATATACTAGGAGTACAGAATAAAGTGCAGTTTCATTCATTTAGCATATTGTGTTTTGAGTTCAGTTTTCTTTTGAGGCCAACAGTACAGACTTTTATTTTCAGTCATAGTGGGCACATGACTGACCCTCAAAGTTGAAATACGGTTGAAATAATGTCAGTTGTTGGGTTAGGGTTAGGGTTAGGTTTAAGGTTAGTTTTTTTTTTTAGTTTTTTTTACAAAATCTGTATGTTGAATCAATGTCATGTCTTCAAGGAATACATCTTTGAATTATAATTATTTCTAATTATTATTTTGTTATTTTAGCATTGTATAATATTTTGATCCAAACACCACTTCAAAAATCTAAATTTATGTTAAAATATAATCATATTATTAACAACAATAATAATGGATATAATTTCAATCTCAGGAGAGAAGTGCAGCAGAAACTTTTTTTCTTTGTGTGATTTTGTTTGTTTGGACAATTTTGTGTTTGCCTAAAGCTTACCATGCAGGATTGCATTTTTATTCACACTGTCATCAAAACACTATTTGACCAACTAATTAAATAACATAGTCTACAAATAAAACGGAACACACATTTCTTAAAAAAAAAAAAGAAGAAAAAAAAAAGTAATATTTTCCATTACCACGCTGAAACAATTGCTATTGGTTGTTTTCACCTTATTTGATCATGATTGGTTAATATGACTGCCATCTACGTAACTGGCCAATGACAACCGTGCGCGCCTTTTTACTGGTCAAGTTTGAAAATACGTCAGTTAGTATTGATGATGACGACATGTGTGTGCTACTGCTCGGCAAGATTACTCGGTCTTTCCTTATGCCTGTTAAATTATTATTTTAAACTAATTTGCGTTGTGACATGTAAACGGAGGAGAACAGAAGCTGATATGTGAACACAGAGGAAGGTCGGTCTGGATGTGTGAGTCCTGCAAACATTTTGGCGATCAGGTAAGAGAAAATTTTTCAGTCTCCATTACGTAAAGTTAGGCTTCGTATTCATGTCCTATCCACTATCATTTTAGAAAAATAGAGATCAATTAATAATACAGATTTAAACGTTTAGGTATTACATTAAAATAAGCGGATAAGAATGTTAATATAGTTCATGGTAGAATATATAATGCAGGTAAACCGATCGTGTGTTAATGGAGTTCATTAACTTCCCAGAAATGTTCTTTGTAAGTTAACTTTCACGGATAAACGGACGTACTACAACCTGCAGCTGTGTGTATGACTGTGTGTGTACCATTGATTTGTTTACAGTAAGATGCTAATCGCGATTAGCGTATGCACTTATTTAACGTTGAAGCCTCTGATGTCAATGTTGTCAGCTAGTTTAAAACTCAAAAACATGAAAACCCTAATGAAAAAAAAATAATAATACTAAAATATATTTGAAACATTTATTTTATGCTAAGTTTACTGCAAAGCATTTACATACATGTACTTAATATAAATACCCTGCAATTGTACTTTGGTATCCTAAAATAAATACTTAAAGTCAATAAGAACAAAAAATGTTGTATTTAATGCACTTAGTTATCTGGAAGTCGTGCTGAGGTTAAGTGTATTTGATTGTGTTAAAGTGAAACTTTTGCAAGTGTACTTTAGGTACACTTTATTAATGGTTATATATTTTTTAAAATGTTGTCGTAATATTAAAAAATGTGCATTGTGTACTAAAGAAAGGCTCCAAATAAAGTTTAATTATAAATTAAATATAAGTCTTAGGAGATGTGTCAATAAATATGTTAATGGATTTGAAGTATAATAAGAATGAAGTAAATGTGTTTTAAATATATTCAAATATAATTTTTTTTTGTATTTTTTTTTTTTTCTCGGGAAGGAGCATCCGAATGAGTAAAGTGACTGATAAAACAGTCATTTACATATGGATATATCTCAAGCATTGGAAGAAGATTTTTTGGGGTGAACAGGCACCCAACGGAGAGACAAATCCACCACGATTATCAACTTCAGTAAGATGAAAGTCAATTTTAACCATTGCTTCTAAACCTTACATTGGGATTTATATATTATGTAGTTAAAAGTATTAGGCTATTCTCATCATCAAAAGTCATTTAATCTACCAGTGACAAATCTGAGTAACTTTTTATCCTTTTGTCTTTCTTCCTCTAAAGTGACCAAGAAAGGAGAACATGTCACCATCATCAGTCCTTTATTTAGTTCACTGAAGAGCATCAAGGGAAAGACCCTCAGACGTGTCATAACAGGATAAATGTGGCGACAGGTAAAATTATTAGATGGTCTGTTTGATTTTGGTGTACCAATTTGCTTTTTTCAAAGCTACAATTGTGTGATGTGACGTGACATGTTTGTGCAAAAACGGCTGCCCACTGCTCCGGGTGTGTGTTCACAGTGTGTGTGTGTGTGTGTGTGTGTGTGTGTGTGTGTGTGTTCAGTGAGTATTGAACACACACACACTGTGAACACACACCCGGAGCAGTGGGCAGCCGTTTTTGCTGCGGCACCCAGGGAGCTATTGGGGACCATTTGTTCCGAATGTTTAATAATGGCAAATGTTGGTACAATTTAAATACGCTTTGTTTAATATTGTTTAAAGGAATGGTACAAATTAAATCTTTCTTTTTAAGGACTTTTCAGCCCACTCCACCCAACCCCAGATTGACCAAGGATCCAGATGAGTACTGGCAATTTGGTGAAGGATTGCACTGTAACTTCTGGTATGAATCCATTAACCTTTTGTTATGTGTGAGGTGTTTTGAATTTACTTAATTTAATAAAATTTACAAAATTAGATTTTACATAATTGACGTAGAGTAGTAGTAATTTTCACTAAAATGAAAATTATCCCATGATTTACTCACCCTCAATCCACCGTTAGTGTATATGACTTTCAGATGAATACAATTGGAGTTATATTAACTATGGGGTTGGGTTAATAAAGTCCTTCTGGAGCAAGGCCATGAGTTTCCAAAAGTATCCATATTTAAAACTTTATAAAGTAAAATAACTAGCTTCCGGCCATACACAGTCTACTTGTGTATAAAGCGCAACTTATGACGTCAGAAGTAGCGTAGTGCATCATGGGGTAGCGTAAATATCAGTAGTACGTCACATTACTCGCATAAGTTGCGCTTTACCCTTAAGTGGAATCCGTATGTTTGTTTGCCTGGAAGCTAGTTGTTTTACTTTATAAAGTTTTTAAAATGAATATTTTTTTACACAAACTCATGGCGTCGCCATCGCCTGCGTCGCAGCTTCAGAAGGCCTTTATTAACCCCCCGGAGCCACGTAGAGTTCTTATATAATGGATAGATGCACTTTTTGGAGCTTCAATCTGATGGTTGCAATGGTTGCAATCCACTGCCATTATGCAGCCTGGAAGCATCAGTGTGTTTATTAATATAACTTCGATTGTATTCGTCTAAAAGAAGAAAGTCATACACACCTAGGATGAGTAAATCATGGGCTAATTTTAATTTGTAAAGTGAACTACTTCAATACTTTGTGTAGTTAGGATTCTGAATTAAGTGTAATGTTTCTCTACATATCAGAAATATACAGAGCCACTTATTAGGGGTGGAATGGTACACAGGAGTCACGGTTCGGTTCAGACATCACAGTTCGGTACAAGTTTGTTACAATGGAGGGAAAAGCAAAACAAAAATGCAGAAGGCTTGTGCGTGTCTCAGGCTGTACCACCAAAGGAAAATAAATTGCTTAAGCCTTGCATTTTTTAAATAAGTTTTATTAATAAAGTAAAGGCAAAAAAAAACAGTTTATTTGTAGAGCACTGACAATAGTTTTATATAATTAGTTTATTAATTAAATTAATAAAAAGACAAAAAGACCTTGATATATGTTTGATAATTGTACCTGAATGAATTGAAAATTTATTTGCTACATTTCAGATTAATATATTTGTTTTCCTTTAAATTTTACAGTAACTTAATCCTGTATAAACAAAATGATCTAGTATGTTTTTATGTTTACACTGTTCGATCGCGCCTCACACACACACACAAATTAAAATCATTCTGAAAATGAAATCATTCTGATTGATTAATCTGAACATAGTTTTTACATGAATGCTAAGTCATCGGGTTGATGTGCATTTATAAGTCACAAGCTTCAAATTTGATTTAATCTTTTGATGTAAACGTAATATGCAGTTTCCTGCTGTTGTCACAATCTAACCATCCTCTGTTGTTTTAAAAAGCAGACTTATATTTACCTATTTCAGCTCCTTATTAGGAGACCCGGAGTACAAAAAGCCTTGCCGTGCTGCTTATATTAATCAAGCCGTAAAAAAAAACAAGGTATCTGCAGATGAGAGTCCGAAACAAGCACTTGTTGGACAAAGTTGTCCTGCACCACTTCACAGAATGATGAGTGGGAAGATCATTTTAGATTGACACAACAGTAATTTATTATATTCTTAAATAATATTACAACAACATCAGCTCGTAATTCAAGTACTGAGATAAGTTTATAGTTCAGATATAAACACTGTCTACAGTAGCAATTTTTAGAAGAAGAATCAACTTTTGCAAGAAACTTTACACTTTAAACTTTAATCATTCATTCTAGAGATTCGTTCAAAAACACTGATTCATCCAGTAATGAAACACGTATTTTAGTCATTTAATTATTCATTCAAACCTTTTTTTTTTCATTCAGATTAAACATTTTAAATCGACTGCAGGATTTAACATTTGTCAGAACCTCTAGTAAATTACATGTTATGTTGTTATTTTATCTGTTCAGAATCGTGATCTCTGTCTGAAACACTAAAAGAATCAGATTCTCATTTTGACTTAATTCTAACTTGTTTATTAAAACTATGACTCTTAAGTTGAGCCATCCTGGAAATTTAAGAATCATCCACACCTGTGATCACCTCAATTATTTTCCAAAGACACAAAGAGTAATATTTTTGTATTTCTACTTTAAAAGCAATCATAAATCATTAGCAATAAAAAAATAATTAAAATACTTTAATTATGCATCATTTCGTCGGCCTATTCTATCATGGACTGAGTTTTTAATGGTTAACTTGTATCAATGAATGATTTGATGCTTTCAAACACATCGCATATTCATACTTTACCAACTGGTTTTATTAATACAAAATTAAATCAGAATAGTCTGAATAAATAAACAGTAATTCTCTGTTAAATTTCCCAAATGCCCTTCCAGTGACATTCCAATACCGACTATTCCAATTGAAGTTTAATGCTGTTTTTGTTTTTTTTATCCTGAGTAAAAGTTGTTATTCATTCATAAGGTATTGTGTAAGTATGTGTAAGTAACATGATTTCTCTAAAATCATAATCTCTAAAAAAAACTAATTTGTTTTGCAGAGGCTCTTAAGAAGACTGCTCAGATCAACTGGCAAGAAACTGAGAGGGAACTTTAAAAAAAGTCTGAGACAAGAGATGGAGGACAGTGTCCAGAATGCACAAATGACTGTCTGCAGTGTAAGCTGTACTGATACATGTATAGTTGCTGCTTCTTCTAACTGTCCCCAATTTATTTCCTTTTCAAATGTTCAAAGCGTTCAGTATAGACTGGGTCAAATACAGGTTAAAAGTATGTATTTTAACAATTAGGTATATAACTTTAAAGAGATACTCTTTAATCTGACATAAATCTGCTTCTTTAAATATTGTCTCTGGAATTTCAGAATATAGCATAATATGATGGGTAATTTCAATAAAATTTTAATTTGAAAAGATTTCAATCTCACTGTGTGCTCTAATGCTTTAAAACTTGTTTGTGTGGTGTTGCTACTCATTTAGATGGAACCCAGATGATCCCTAGTTGGGCCACATGCATATGATTCCTAGTTGGGCCCCACCTAAAGCCCTGTGAAATCCTGCATAAAACCTATATGAGTAAGTTGCTGGGGCCAACATGGAACCCATAGACAAACCCACTTGCAGCCCGTATTTCGGCCCATGTAGTAACCTTGTAGTACCTACAACAAAACTAAAGCTGGGACCAAGAAGGGTCTTGTGCATGTAGCCCAGTTGGGGCCCACCTTTTTGTAAGTGCCATCCTATATGAAATCCATGTGGGCAGTTGGTATGGGGCCATTATTGAACCCGCGGACAATCCCATACAGAGCCCATTTTTCAGCCTATTTCAAACCCACATGGGCCCCATATACAAATGTCGGCGGGGTTAAGCTGGGACCGAGTTGGGTCTTGTGCATTTTGCCCACTTAGGTCCCACTTAGTACCAAGTGCAATCCTATATGAAATCTATCTGGGCAATTCATATGGGCCCATTATGGAACCCGCGGACAATCCCATACAGAGCCCATTTTTCAGCCCATTTCAAACCCACACGGGCCCCATGTACAAATGTTTACTGGGTTAAAGCTGGGACCGAGGTGGGTCTTGTGCATTTTGCCCACTTGGTTCCCACCTAGTACCAAGTGCAATCCTACATGAAATCCATCTGGGCAATTCATATGGGGCCATTATGGAACCCACGGACAATCCCATACAGAGCCCATTTTTCAGCCCATTTCAAACCCACACGGGCCCCATGTACAAATGTTTACTGGGTTAAAGCTGGGACCGAGGTGGGTCTTGTGCATTTTGCCCACTTGGTTCCCACCTAGTACCAAGTGCAATCCTACATGAAATCCATCTGGGCAATTCATATGGGGCCATTATGGAACCCGCGGACAATCCCATACAGAGCCAATTTTTCAGCCCATTTCGAACCCACATGGGCCCCACATACAAATGTCGGCGGGGTTAAGCTGGGACCGAGGTGGGTCTTGTGCATTTTGCCCACTTGGGTCCCGCCTAGTACCAAGTGCAATCCCACATGAAATCCATCTGGGCAATTCACATGGGGCCAGTATGGAACCCGCGGACAATCCCATACAGAGCCCATTTTTCAGCCCATTTCAAACCCACATGGGCCCCATATACAAATGTCTACTGGGTTAAAGATGGGACCGAGATGGGTCTTGTGCATGTTGCCCACTTTGGTCCCGCCTAGTACCAAGTGCAATCCTACATGAAATCCATCTGGGCAATTAACATGGGGCCATTATGGAACCCGCGGACAATCCTACATGGGGCCCATTTTTCAGCCCATTTCATACCCATATGGGCCCCACATACAAATGTTGGCTGGGATAATGAGAAAGAACCAAATCGCTTACCACAGCTATGCAGACGACACACAGATTTACTTAGCCCTATCACCTAACGATTACAGCCCCTTTGACTCCCTGTGCCAATGCATTGATGAAGTCAACAGTTGGATGTGCCAAAACTTTCTTCAGCTAAACAAAGACAAAACTGAAGTCATTGCGTTTGGAAACAAAGATGAAGTTCTCAAGGTGAACGCATACACTCTAGGGGTCAAGCAACTAAACATCAAGTCAGGAATCTCGGTGTGATTCTGGAGTCATGCTTTCATCACCAGCAGGGTGGATTATTGTAATGGACTCCTCACTGACCTTCCCAAAAAGACCATAAGACAGTTGCAGCTCATACAGAACGCTGCTGCCAGGATTCTGAGCAGAACCAGAAAATATGAACATATCACACCAGTCCTCAGGTCTTTACACTGGCTCCCAGTTACATTTAGGATTGATTTTAAAGTATTATTACTGGTATATAAATCATTCAATGGCATAGGACCTCAAAACATTGCAGATATGCTCACTGAATATAAACCCAACAGATCACTCAGATCATTAGGATCACATCAACTAGAAACACCAAGGGTTCACTATAAGCATGGCGAGTCCGCTTTTAGCTATTATGCCAGCCGCAGCTGGAACCAGCTTCCAGAGGAGATCAGATGTGCTCCTACAGTAGTCACATTCAAATCCAGACTCAAAACACTTCTGTTTAGCTGTGCATTTAAATGAATGAGCACTGTGCCACTGTTCGTCCGACTGTTTGTACTGTATTTTATTTTATTTTTTATTCTAAACTGTTCTAATTATTCTTATTTCTTTTGATTATTTTAATTTCTTCTATGTAAAGCACTTTGAATTACCATTGTGTATGAAATGTGCTATTTAAATAAACTTGCCTTATGACATCACAATGTAACAGCCCATGGGAATCTGCCCTATTAGCTTAGCTCCTCCCCTGAGTCAGCTGTACACAGTCTGCCATGTTTATCGTCTTTAAAGCATCTCTCACAGGAAACGGCTTTCTAAAAACGCAGGGCTCAAGTTAAAAGAAGTTTACCTTTTAAAAAATGTGTCTCGACAGTCAACACCTTGCATTTAGTTTTCGTCTTTTAGACACAAAGACGTGCAGTGTGTGAATGGCAGCGAATGGCGAAAAAAAGTGAAGTCCGTCTAGTGCGTTTACATAGAAAACAATGGGAAAGCAGCGCAGTGGAATGCAAAAACGCATTCTGTGGAAACGGCCCCATACTGTTTCTCCGACCGAGCACAAGCTGTAAAGGCTCTGCCCTCTTCTGGAAAGGGGGCGGGGAGCAGCAGCTCATTTGCATTTAAAGATACACACAAAAACAGCATTTTGGACATGACATAATACGTTATATGTTTGAGCTGAAACTTCACAGACACATTCTAGGGACACCAAAGACTTATATTACTTGTTAAAAGGGACATAATAGGTCACATTTAAAAGACTGTCGCTGTTATGAATGTCCAGGGGAAGGGGCAGCCTAACGAAAAGCCCTAGACCCCATACTATTCAGGCGGATGTGTGTAAGACTAAAAAGATTGACGAAGAGGATCTGACGGTACGGGCAGGGAATTTTGAAGAAGATCAGAGGAGCTATATTATTAAGAGTCTTGTAGGTAAGGAGCAAGATTTAGAAATTAGTTTGATATTTTACCGGAAGCCAATTTGCTATATGTGACGGGTTCTGGAAATACATTGTGCAGCTGGAAATAAATTCTGGACCAGCTGCAGTTTATGTAAAAAGGTAGAAGGAAGACCAAAGAGATGAGAATTGAAATAATCAAAGTGCAATAATCTATACCCTAGAGCACAACCTAGTGACCACCTAACAACATCTTGGTGTGAGTTTTTAGAAGTATTTAATTAAGTGTTATTTAATCGTCTCTTTAAAGAGGCTTTAAATGGTACTCTAATATTGTATAGCACTGATATTTACGTATCATTGAGAGGCTATTATTAGATACTGTTAAAAAAAAAATTGTTTTTATTTTTTGTAGTTGTAATTTTTAAATTATTTTGTTGTGTGTTTGTAATTTGTATTAGTTATGTTTATATATATATATACATGTATATATGTATAGATATATGTATATATATGTATATGTATATATATATATATATATATATATATATATATATATATATGTATATATATGTATATGTATATATATATATATATATATGTATGTATATACACTCTATATGTATATGTATGCATATACACTCACCTAAAGGATTATTAGGAACACCATACTAATACTGTGTTTGACCCCCTTTCGCCTTCAGAACTGCCTTAATTCTACGTGGCATTGATTCAACAAGGTGCTGAAAGCATTCTTTAGAAATGTTGGCCCATATTGATAGGATAGCATCTTGCAGTTGATGGAGATTTGTGGGATGCACATCCAGGGCACGAAGCTCCCGTTCCACCACATCCCAAAGATGCTCTATTGGGTTGAGATCTGGTGACTGTGGGGGCCATTTTAGTACAGTGAACTCATTGTCATGTTCAAGAAACCAATTTGAAATGATTCGAGCTTTGTGACATGGTGCATTATCCTGCTGAAAGTAGCCATCAGAGGATGGGTACATGGTGGTCATAAAGGGATGGACATGGTCAGAAACAATGCTCAGGTAGGCCGTGGCATTTAAACGATGGCACTAAGGGGCCTAAAGTGTGCCAAGAAAACATCCCCCACACCATTACACCACCACCACCAGCCTGCACAGTGGTAACAAGGCATGATGGATCCTTGTTCTCATTCTGTTTACGCCAAATTCTGACTCTACCATCTGAATGTCTCAACAGAAATCGAGACTCATCAGACCAGGCAACATTTTTCCAGTCTTCAACTGTCCAATTTTAGTGAGCTTGTGCAAATTGTAGCCTCTTTTTCCTATTTGTAGTGGAGATGAGTGGTACCCGGTGGGGTCTTCTGCTGTTGTAGCCCATCCGCCTCAAGGTTGTGCATGTTGTGGCTTCACAAATGCTTTGCTGCATACCTCGGTTGTAACGAGTGGTTATTTCAGTCAAAGTTGCTCTTCTATCAGCTTGAATCAGTCGGCCCATTCTCCTCTGACCTCTAGCATCAACAAGGCATTTTCGCCCACAGGACTGCCGCATACTGGATGTTTTTCCCTTTTCACACCATTCTTTGTAAACCCTAGAAATGGTTGTGCGTGAAAATCCCAGTAACTGAGCAGATTGTGAAATACTCAGACCGGCCCGTCTGGCACCAACAACCATGCCACGCTCAAAATTGCTTAAATCACCTTTCTTTGCCATTCTGACATTCAGTCTGGAGTTCAGGAGATTGTCTTTACCAGGACCACACTCCTAAATGCATTGAAGCAACTGCCATGTGATTGGTTGATTAGATAATTGCATTAATGAGAAATTGAACAGGTGTTCCTAATAATCCTTTAAGTGAGTGTATAGTTAACCTTAGTTAACATGAACTAAGAATTATCAATACTTCTACAGCATGTATTAATCTTAGGTAATATTAATTTCAACATTTACTAATACATTGTTAAAATCAAAGGTTGTTTTTGTTAACATTAGTTGATGCACTGTGAACTAACATGAATAAACAATGAACCGCTGTATTTTTATTAACTAACATTTACAAAGATTAATACATACTGTAACAAATGTATTGCTAATTGTTAGTTCATGTTAGTTAATACATTAACTAATGTTAACAAATTACCTTATTGTAAAGTGTTACTGTTATTTTACTCCATCAAGTTAAACTAAATAAAAATAAGAAATGTTGCTTGGCAGCTAGCAGCAATAAAATTATTTATTTTATTTCAGTCACTAATTTTTAAAAAAAAATTTTTTATGGTTTTAGTTAACTATAATAACCCTGAATCAGAACAGGATTTAAAATGTAATGACATATACACTTCTCTCTTCCACCTGCACAAAGTGTGTTTAGGGTCATAAACATGCAATGGTGTGAGCAGAAAGACAGAAGGAGGAATAAGATAACATATCGCATTCACACCTGGGGAGAGATCTGGGTCTGTATGTATAAAACTTCTAAGAAATGCTCTTAAGAATAGTCTTAAGCTTTGACTTAGGTGTCAAAAAATTCTTAGTGAAAAGTAGGACTTCTCTAAGAGTAGGAGACTTGTATAAAGAAGCTAAAAGCAACTCTCAGTAAAGTTTACGACTGATTCTTAAGTGCTGACTAAAGTGGCACTTAAGTGTTGTGAACTAAGGACTACGTTGATGTCAACCCAAAATGGCCGCCCTTAACCACTGATTCAGCCAACAGTGAGCCTGCAAGGGTGAAGTCACAGCAGCATGACACACTTCATTCATTATTTAAATAAGACATTACAATTATTTCAATATTTAAATTTATTTTAAAAAATATTTTTTTTGCATTGTGCAAAAAGATTACAAATAAGTACATGCATTTATTTCACACAATTTTAATTGAGTTCCAACACATTGATTAAATGGACAAATGTGATGCTATTTAAGTAATTAAGCTGATGAATCACATCATTCTAAATTGCACCCACAGCTGTATATAAAGGAAAGTCCAAAGTTGCAAACTGTTAAAAAAATGGATGCAAAAAAAAAAAAAAAAAAAAAACTCTTCTTCTAGTGCAGTCAGTCCTTAAATGGAAGGACGTGATAAGAGGAAAATTCAGTCTGACTTTAACAAGCAAGGAAAAAATAAACCCAGTTTGCACTGTTTAGTACTTTCTGCATGTGAATATAGTGTGGACGATGCTGGAGCCGGTCTATCAGATGCATCTTCTCCTGTATCATCTCAGGACATCTCCCTGTGTCCTGCAGATGAGCTTTGCCTCACACGACACTGGGTTTGCACAGGGCGCAGCCCCTGCAGACGACATTGAGTCCCTTAAAAGAAAGAAGCTCAAATTAAGTTGCTGGAAAGTCAAAATGAATAAAAACGCACTAAAACTGAAAAGAATTAAGAATACTCAATGATTGTACATATGCTTTGTGTAAATAAAATTGTGTAAGGACAAATTTGTGCGTTGGTTCTTATTGTCTACAAGTTTTGCTAACCCAAAATGTCAGTTAGCAAAGCAGTCCCTTATTGATGCTCTCCCTGAAATGCTTTGTAATGTGTGGTCGGTGGTATTGTCATCATAATCATGATCACTGTCATCCTCATCATGATCATGATCGTCATTCTCATCATCATCATCATCATCATCATCATCATCATCATCATCAAGCAGTAGGAGGTTATGAGCTTTGCAAATATTGTGCAAAATGCCACAAGCCATAATAATGCAACCAGCACGCTCAGGTGAGTATCGAATCTCTCCATTAAGGACATGGAATGTTCTTTTCATCTGTCCAGTTCTTCTCTCCACCACAGCTCTTGTTGCTTTGTGTGTTCTTCATGATGCAAAAACAATAAAAGAACATAATTGCTCAGATAAGTCAAGAATGCACTCATTGAACAAAATTGGTATCTTGTCTACAGTTCAGTCCAGTACAGTACCTGTTATAATTGAGCTGCTGTTCTCCTTGAGGTCTTTTGTAAGGGGTTTTAAAGGGTAACCCGAGTCACACAGTAGATGACATCCAGGGCGAACATAATTTTGTTCGAATAACCCAGTGAGGCCACTCTGGGAAAGAACCCGAGCATCATGTGTTGAGCCTGGCCATTTTGGCACAAGATCAAGGATCTTGTAATTGGTGTAGGAAGTTAAATTTAAGGGTTATAACTTTCTACTACTTTAAATAGGATTTGGGATAATATCACGAGAACAGCGCCCCACAATTTATATCGCGGGAGAAAACAGTCTGCAGCAGTTGTGATAGTACAGAAAGAGAGACGAGACGCACTCTTTAATCGGCTGCGGCCAATTCATGATGTTGCCTCAGATTGTTCAATAAAACAAGTGTTGTAATCACCGGAGCTCCTTGTCAGTAACAGTAATAACCCGATTAACAGAACGAAGCCAAGAACCCACGGAACAGCGCTGGGTAAGAACTGTAAAGCTAGAGGACAACTCACACGCTTTACACTGGCATCAAATACAACTTGAACATTAATGCTGTGGAATCCTTTTCGACTGATGCATGTCTCCTCATTTACAGTTGGAGCAATGATGCGTACATGGGTGCCATCGATGGCTCCAACAACTCCAGGGAAATCCGCAATCCTCATAAAATCTGCTTTCTTTTTGCCGTATAGGCAAGGCAAGGCAAGTTTATTTATATAGCAAATTTCATACACAATGGCTATTTAAAGTGCTTTACATATAAGAAATTAAAATAATAAAAAGAAATAAGAATAATTAAAACAGTTTAGAAAATAAAATAAAATACAGTGCAGTACAAACAGTCGGACGAACATTGGCACAGTGCTCATTCATTTAAATGCACAGCTAAACAGAAGTGTTTTGAGTCTGGATTTGAATGTGACTACTGTAGGAGCACATCTGATCTCCTCTGGAAGCTGGTTCCAGCTGCGGCTGGCATAATAGCTAAAAGCGGACTCGCCATGCTTAGAGTGAACCCTTGGTATTTCTAGTTGATGTGATCCTAATGATCTGAGTGATCTGTTGGGTTTATATTCAGTGAGCATATCTGCAATGTTTTGAGGTCCTAGGCCATTGAATGATTTATATACCAGTAATAATACTTTAAAATCAATCCTATATGTAACTGGGACCTGAGGACTGGTGTGATATGTTCATATTTTCTGGTTCTGCTCAGAATCCTGGCAGCAGCGTTCTGTATGAGCTGCAACTGTCTTATGGTCTTTTTGGGAAGGCCAGTGAGGAGTCCATTACAATAATCCACCCTGCTGGTGATGAAAGCATGCACAAGTTTCTCTAAGTCTTGTCTGGAAACAAAGCATCTAATTCTTACAATATTTTTCAGATGATAGTATGCTGATTTAGTTATTGTTTTGACATGACTACTGAAACTAAGGTCTGACTCCAAAATCACACCGAGATTCCTGACTTGATGTTTAGTTGTTTGACCCCTAGAGTGAAGGTATGCATTCACCTTGAGAACTTCATCTTTGTTTCCAAACGCAATGACTTCAGTTTTGTCTTTGTTTAACTGAAGAAAGTTTTGGCACATCCAACTGTTGACTTCATCAATGCATTGGCACAGGGATTCAATGGGGCTGTAATCGTTAGGCGATAGGGCGAAGTAGAGCTGTGTGTCGTCTGCATAGCTGTGGTAAGCAATTTGGTTCTTTCTCATTATTTGGCTCAATGGGAGCATATACAGGTTGAATAGGAGTGGCGCAAGAATTGAGCCTTGAGGGACTCCGCATGTCATGGATGTCCACTCAGACTTATGGTCTCCTATACTCATATAATAACCTCTCCCTTTCAAGTATGACCTGAACCATTTTAGGACTATCCCAGAAAGCCCCTCACAGTTTTCCAGCCTGTCAAGAAGTGTTGTGATCGACAGTGTCAAATGCAGCACTGAGGTCGAGTAGTACCAGCACCGATAATTTGCCTGAATCAGTATTTAAGCGAATATCGTTTATTATCTTTATGAGCGCTGTCTCTGTGCTGTGGTGCGGTCGGAAACCAGATTGAAAATTGTCAAAGGATCCATTCAAGCTCAAGAATTTGTTCAGCTGACTGAAGACAACTTTTTCAATGATCTTGCCTATGAAAGGAAGATTTGAGATCGGTCTATAGTTGCTTAATATGGTCATATCCAGATTGCTCTTTTTCAGGACGGGCTTGACAACTGCAGTTTTCAGGGAGTTTGGAAAACTCCCAGAGAGAAGTGAGGCATTTACCACTTCTAGGAGATCTGCTTCTAAACTGTTTATCACACTTTGGAAAAAAGATGTGGGAAGTGTGTCAAGAGCGCAGGTTGATGTTTTAAGGTGCTGTACGGTTTCTTCCAAAATTTTGCCATTAATTTCTTTGAAATCAGACATAGTAACTACTTTCTCAGGTGGTCTGATCTGTCTGACCCCAGCGGAACTCAAGGATGTGCTGATCACCTTTCTGATATTATTGATTTTCTCAGAGAAGAAAGAAGCAAACTCACTGCACTTGCTGTCTGAGAGCATTTCACTGGGAATCTGGCTTGGAGGGTTTGTCAGTCTCTCTACAGTAGCAAAAAGACTGTGTGTGTTGTTTAAATGTGCGTGTATAGCTTGAAGGTCAGCTCAATGAACTGCCTTCCTATGTCTGGTGTGGTTAGTGCTGCAACAGTGGTGTTTAAGACCCTGCTAACTGTGGACTGTGAAGTCACCACTGGTGCATTGCTGCATTTGTCGCCAAGAAACGCAGAGTCATTATAACTTTCATTTCTGCGGTTAAAGCATTGTTTCGTAGAGTGGGAGAAGTTATTTAATTTCTGACTAGGTCAGTAACAAAAAGAATACCTTGACGATCAAGCCTGCATCGTTTGATCAACTCCGTCATCATATAATTCCAACACATTCTTTCGTTGTTGGAAACTGCGCAGCCTCCTCCTCTCTGCTGCCATCTTGTTACTCCCAACTGGTTAGGAGACCCCTTCAGCTCTCTTAAATAATTTAGGACTTAGTACTTAGAAACCTTTATGAATCACTATGAAGACTTCTTAAGTCTAGGAATAAGAGTAAAATTACATCATCCTTAAAATTCTGACAGACTTAAGACTGCAATTTTACTCTGAGTGGCTTTATGGCCCCTGCAGTGTGCAGGGCAACATCTCCTATTTGACTGATAGGGTTGTTTGGTTTTAGGGTTAAAGTGCTTCGAATCTGCCCATCTATGACTAGATTTAGTGTGACAGCTGCATGAAACAGAAGTGTGTAAAACATCCTAAATCTTAAAAGTTTAACAGGCTGGTGCAGGACTGCATGACGTGTACAGTACAATATAGAGGCTGCTGTGTAAACAGGGAGTCTGGGTGGGATGAAACTCAAAGAATTTTCCATACGTCTCCCTAATGTCTTTAACATGTCCTGCCAAACAACTGCAGCCGTCCTGACAGAGAGACCCCCATTCCACACGGGACCGAGGCGTATTTCCCAGGCTTAAAGTGTCCCCGAATGGTTGGTCATTCAAAGGGATACCGGTTTTCTGTGACCTCTTCAGTACTCAAAGTGTCTGGTGTTGAAGCATTTGTTCAGTCATAAATACAGTTTCCCCACTTGTAGGCTTTAATACTTTGAACATGACCACAATGAAAGTAGCAGCTGTCATCTGAACAAGAATTAAAGCCGAATGCAACCATATTCAATTAAATGGTCTCATTATCCATACCTATTATTGTTTAAGCCTACTTTAAACCCAGCCAACAATTGTAATTTATTACAGTCAGGAACAATCATGCTTTTCATGAGCATCAATCATCCATGTATGTTTGTAATTGTTCAGCAATTGTATTACATTGCACTGGGTTTCCTGTTGGTTTTAATTATCTCTGCCTCCTCCTCCTTCAACACACAATCACAGGACAGATTCAATGCTGCCATCTAGTGTCATGATTTCAACGTGCACGGAATAGAGTTGATTATGCCTGTAAAAGGATTCATTTCAACAACTTAAAGATTAGAAGTTGAGGTTACAAAGCGAATGGCAAACCATTTCCATAGTTTTGGGACTGATTGGTCTCTCTAAACAGCACAGTTTCTGTGGTATCATAAATATAACATTTACTTTGGCATCCTCTCAGGGTTATTATAGTTAACTGAAACTAAACCCACTCTTAAAAAAACAGTTTTGCTACTTAAAATCAACAGAAATAAAATAAAACATACTTAAATTTTTTTACTATTTTATTTCAGCTAGCATTTCTAATTTTCATTTAAATTAAATATTTAGCTATTTTCATTAGTATATAAAATTTGCTTTACTGATATACTAAAACAACACAAACAAATCTTAAATAAAATTAATTTTAAAAAATTTTATACACATATTAAAAAACAAACAAATGACAAAACCAAAAAAAGAATTGAAAAACTTTGAAATTTAAATGAAAACGGAAAATAAAAACATAAAAAAATAAAATTACATTTTAATTATACTCAACACGGCTCTAGGTTTCGAGGTTTTCTCGGTTTTACTTTCATTTTACTTTCTCATTTAGATATGAATTTTCTCCCCAGATGGTTTTAGCACGAGAGAATGATCCTGAAGGTTTGCACGGGTAGTTTTTATGAATGTACAGTGAGAATGTGTATGTAAATGCTGCAGTCTTTATCTGAGAGCCTCGTTCTCTGGTATGTTGGCAGACTTCACGTCTCCTGCACTGTCTCTTTCCTCTCCAAACACAGTCTTATCACAGAGCACAAGCTGCTTTCAATTAGACGTGCGGCTGCTGTGATCTGATACCATTTCATAAAACACAAATATTTCCATCTGTCCTTGTGAACTGCAAGGATGCTGAATACAAAAATCCTTGAAATAAATAAAAACTACAGGAGCAATTTTGCCAAAACACATGGAAGAAATCTGAAAAAGTATGAGAGTCCTCTCTGAGAATAAAGCACAAAATGGCTCATCAACATGATTCTTATATACAGATTAAAATAACATAAGATGTTAAACGTGAGTTTGAATCCAGCTAAAGTGGTTTAGCTATAAATCTCCTTCAGAGGTTCTCGCACATATCTGGCATTTGTGTCTCTCTTTTTTTTTTTTTTTTTTTAACAGCAATATGTTTAGTCAGCAATGACAGCACAATTGAAAGGAATAAATGAAATATATACAGTCAATACATTTCAACATTAGTACAGCTATTTGGAGAAGCTATCAGGGGTGACAGTTGTTGCACTGGATTGTTTGCCATTAGGCAAGTTTTTTAGTCCCGTAATAAAGTTAATCTTGGCCTTGTTATCCAAAGAGAATGTATAAATCCCATGAAAAAGATAAAGAACAAGAACATTAAAGACTTTTTGTATTATGGTTATTGTTTATTGTCATCATTTATCTTCAGTAATACCATCTTAGCCACAAATATGTAGCAGTTCTTCATTGGCTGATGGACAGAGTTGCAAAAAGATTTATGCAAGGCCTTTGAAATGCCATGTGCCCTCATCTGTGTGAATCCAGATGTGTGTTAAGTGCACTGTATCATGGTAAAATCAAACTCTGTACTAATAAGCTCAATTTGTCTCGTATGGCTTAAGTTTAATGAAGAGGACAAATCATTTGAGTGTGTCATTTTACAGAATAAAAATGCATATTAGTGGCCAGTTACAGTTTGATTGGTTGTTTAAAGGTATGGTCGGCAATTTCAGACTTGAAATTGATTGGACGAACATTTTTTGGTCCTGAGACTTCCATCGAAGATATATGTAAAAAAAAGAAATAAAAAATAATAATAATAATAATAATAATTAGACCACTTCTAATTGATTGCTTTCAGGATGTGAAGAGAGTTTCAACCAGAATAACAAAAAACGTTTATGAAAAACAGTGCCTACCCTACCTTTAATGATATGCATTTGCATATCCGATCTTATCAGAATTACTTGAACATGTATATTGTGGCGGGAGGAGCAAACGACTGGTGTCAGGCCTCAGAGAGGCATTTATTAAAGTAAATAAACATAAAATGTCCAAAAATGGGGGAAATAAAGTGTTAAAACAAAAGGGGATCTGGTGTCCTCGTCGTGCCAGGTAATCGTGAAGGATGGGATGGTGAAGAGATGGGATGGGTCCAGGTAAGGGTGCGGTGTCCGGCGGTCACACACACTTCTCTCTCTCTTCAGTCTGAGGCACGAGGGCATCACGGCTTGTCCTCGGGTTAAATGCAACGATTAGACTTTGATACTGTTGATCACTGCGATATGATTTCTGATCTATGATACTGAGCCATTGTAATTTCACTGAATATGATCCATAAACATGAAATGAAAAATGTTTATGCTGATGAGACACAATTATACATCTCTGAGCCTAATGACACTTATAATTTTATATCAGACAAGGAATTCTGTTTTAAGTGTATTTTATATTGTGTATTATCTAAATGTTAGGAGATAGGGGAAGATGATAATATTTTTTATTCTCATTTCCTCTTTTTGGTAATGTTTCTCTTTTATTTTGGCTTTTGTTGCTCATTACTTTCTTTCTGTTTTTTTTTTTTTTTTCATTTTTTTGCTGCCCCCTTTTTATTGTCTAAAATGTTTATATTGACCTGTAAAAAAAAAAAAAAAAAATCACGTTTGAAAGGTGCTACACAAATAAAACGTGTTGTTGTTGTCGTCTTCCAACAGTCTAACAAAATTAACAATAGAAATACAACAAAATATTAACAATTTTTTTTACTTATAAATTATTTAAAAAAAAAAAATTAACCAAATGATTCTTAACCCTAAGAATATTGTCTCATGTCTTGTTTAAACATGCGTTAAAAGTATTATAAATCTAAATCCGAGTAACAGGCAATTGTTTTATGAACTGCTTTGAGATATTAGGTTGCACTTTATTTTACAGCATGTGTAAATGCATGTACTTACAGTGTACTTACCTAAGTACTGGTTAATATAAGGTAACTACATGGGTTAAGGTAGGTTAAGGGGTAGGTTCAGAGTTAGTACTATTATATACTAAGGTGCAGTGTGGAGAAAAAAATCTCTGGTAGCCGAGGCACTCCTTAATTAAAATGTCTTTATTGAAAAAATGACATGTCTTAACTGGACGACTTTAAAATGCCCACGCGTAGCGGCATGGGGCCTTCTTCAGGGCATAATGAAGCAGATAGAAATGCCCTGAAGAAGGCCCCATGCCGCTACGCGTGGGCATTTTAAAGTCGTCCAGTTAGGACATGTCATTTTTTCAATAAAGACATTTTAATTAAGGAGTGCCTCGGCTACCAGAGATTTTTTCTCCACACTGCACCTTAGATCTTCTACCTTGGACCGAAGAGCACCCAAATCAAACTCAAAAGGAATTGAGCACGCCATCCATCCTGAATCAAAACACTATTATATACTATCAGAGTATATACTATTATTGCAGTAACTGAGAATTAAGTACGTAGTATGTACCTGGGGACTGTAAAATATACTACCGATATTAATTGCAGCTAGTACATGCTTCACTATAATCAGATACACACACACACACACACACACACACACACACTGTATAGGCTACACACATGTTTGCATAGCTATGTTTTTATACACAGCCACTTATTAATACTGTAACCCGTACAATAAAAAAGGCATTATTTACTTTATTTTATACGGTTTAGCTCACTTCGGTTCAAGTTGTTTTTAGTTTAGTTGTAGTTATTGTTCATTGCACTTATAAGCAGGCATTCATAAACAGATCACTGGCCAGGCTGTGAATCATGTGTAATGGTGCACCAGTCAACCATATCAAGAACACTTCCCATGTCTCAAGACACACCACCTGAAGTATGGCGGTGGCAGCATCGCCCTGTAGAGATGCTTCTCATCAGCAGGGACTGCACATCATGTTAGGATTGAAGAAAGAATGGAAGGAGCAATACATAGAAAAATACTGCATGAGAACCTGCTTCAGTCCACTAAAAAACTGAAGCTTGGGAAGAAATTCACCTTTCTGCAGGACAATGATCCCAAGCACAAGGCCAAAGCCACATTGGCGTGACTCAAGAACAAAAAGATAAATGTCTTACAGTGGCCCGGTCAAAGTCCTGTTCTCAATCCTATTGAGAATCTGAACCAACCTGAACATCCTGGAGCAAATCTGCCAAAAATATATGGGTTGGGGAAAATATGTGTCTCTAAAGGGAACTAACTGTCTTCAAAAAAGTTTTGCTGGCATTATCTTTTCTTTTTACATCCGTATAATGCCTGCTTATAAGTGCAATGCTGCTTACAGAGGTAAGTGAGGAAATACTTTATTGCTGCTTTTCCGTAAGCGCCACCTACTGTCGGAGACTGTTTTTGTTTTGTGCAGGTGCGTCTTATGTAACATAATTTCACAAATCTGAAGTCAGACCATTCTGTTTTTGCTTTAAATCTTGAACTTATAATTTAAATAAAAATCAATGGCTCATGCTATCTGTGTGTAGCATCTATGTTTGAATCATGATTCAATTCAGTGGTTGCCTCTAATTTCATGGCTACCGTTTTTTTTTTTAAGGCCTATTATAGAGCAAATAAACAACAAATAAATGTTCTTAAAGAAATGAAAAATCATGATCATCCCTAAATACAACATGTTCATTATATAGCTGTTACGGGTGAGGTGGTTAAGATCAAGCACACGACGAAGCAGATTCAATGGGAGACTTTAATTCAGAAATTAGACCAGGAAACATAACCACACATCAACAATAACTTAAAGTAAAATACAAGACAAGGAACAGGGAGAAACAGAGGGCTTAAATGCAGAGACCAGATCAGGGAAACGAGACACAGCTGGAGCAAATTAACTCAATGACAGTACCATAGAAACTAACAAGATACAGCTGAACCAAATGACGTGGAGGAGGAGTGGAAGGAGTGGCTAGAAACTGAACAATTTTCAAAGAGAAATCAATAGGACAAGGGAATAGGACTGATTTTAAACATCATGGGGACAAATGGATCTTTGAAATGTAGTGGTTACCTATAATATTACATTCACTCCTAAAACATTTGCATTCCCCCGAGGCGCCACATTAAAGAGCGTCAAAACGTTATTATAAAACTGACAGAATTTAAAAGCTGGCTCGTTGTTTCACATCAAAAGTAACAAAGCTTACTGTGATTTATTGAATGGATTTTCAATAATGGGAATTAGTTTTGTTACAAATACAGTTTTGTTTATTCATCCACCAAAAACAGCATAGACTAAAAGATTAATTCTTGGGATTTAAGAATCAATATCAGTTCATCAAAATGAGAATCGATTAAAATCGCAAAATCTAAATTTTTATCCCAGCCCTAGAGAGAACACAAAAGTTTTGCAAGCAAACACAAAAGCATCTAAAAATAGATGCCTTATTCATGTTTTTTCACCATCAGCATGTCCCCTCAGGGGCTCCGTACCAATCAATATATCGCTGAGCTGTCTTTCTGTCTTCCAGAGTCAGAGATGGACATCAATGACATCTTGTATCACAAGAACACATTCACACAGAGGATCTGCATCATGTTCTTCTCATGCAAACAAAATGTGCCCAGTAAGACAATGGTTTAAAATAATATAATAATATATGATATATCATAATATAATATTAAAATATGAGTAAATGCAATAATGCAAACTGCTGACTGTACTGTCTATGGCTGTGTCCAAAAGCTTAGACCTGTATTTCTCCACCAGGGGGCCGGGGCCCACTATGGTGCCGCAGCAAACTTCAAAAGGGGCCTCAAGATGATTTACACAAATACAAGACATCAAATAAGCATCAAAATAAGCTAAAAAAAAAAAAAAATCATGATATTTCTTAATTTAATACAACCCCTCAAAAATATTATTTTCTATAAAAAAAGAACCAGGATTCCCACTGTCTAGAAAAACATGGATAAGTCTAGGCCTGGAAAAATAATGTCAATTAATCTAAATCTTAATAAATCGTATAACTCCATAGGGGGTTTTCATAATAATAAAAAAAAAATATTATTTCATTCTGAGGAGAAATCTTTTCTCATTTATCGTGCCTGATTTAAAGGGTGATGGACATTGCTGCGTGTAGATCGCCTATTAATGGACTAAAGTGTATCAAATGAGTTTCACATTTAAGGGTGATGTTTCAGTACATGTGGTTAAAGTGAATTTGCTGAACATACTTTATTCACATTTACCATTCAAGTTAATTTCAATAATGTTATGTAATTTGGTGAACTGCAAATGTAAGACAAAATGTCAAAATCAGATGCAGGTGCAAAGGAGGCAGATAGGCAAACTGATAGCCATCATGCAGAAACTCAAAATGAGAGTACACGCTGTTTAAAGCGCACATGTCCCTACTGAGAAAATTTTTTGCGTATCAGCAAGAAGATCTACAAAAGAAGAATAAAAGGATTGTATCTTTATATAATCAATGGAAAATAGAAGCTCGTAGTGCACTTGAACACCTTAAATCAGATGCACTGGGGACTCAATTAGCAATTTTGGTTGATACTTTGGAGGCGGCCAAAAACAAAGTTTTAAGTGCTTACAATGTATTCAGAGAGCGTGTATCACCTGCTGTTGAAATGAGAAGAAAAATGGATGCATGTGAAGCAGTTACAGCTGACATCATTAAAATCATTTATGAAAGAATAATGGGTGTAGATGGAGATTTTGATGGTTAAAGGGAGAGAAGCCGACTCGTACTACTTAGACCATCAATATGCCCATTCAATCTTTGGTTCAACGTTTTATGAGTTAGTCAGAAAACTAGTAATTACTCTAGTCATCGCTCTGTTGTATCAAGCTTAGAAGCCAAACGTGTAGATGCTGCAGCAGAAGGGGCAGCCAAGCAAGCTGCATATAATGTTCTACTAGAAGAAACAAAGCAAAAAGAAAAGATAAAGCAGTTAGAAGAACAACATAAAAGGGTTCTTGATGCCGAGTTGAAGGAACTAGAGCGAATTCAAGTGCAAAAGGATCTGAAAGCAGCTCAAGCTAAACTAGACATCTACAATCAAGAGGTTGAGAAAGAAAAGACTAATTTGTACAAAGATTGTAGCAGTACAGATCAGAATCAGATATCTCTCAAGCAAATATGAAAAGGCAAGAAACGTTTCAAAAGGTGTGTCATGAAACCAAAAAGGAGACAGTTAAAGCATCAGTGACTGATATACAGTAGGCCTACCTCTTCTTGTTCAAGTATTTCAAGATGGCCTGACCATGCTGGTGCCAGAGCCTCCTGTTTTTGCTGGTGACCTCATTC
Organism: Scardinius erythrophthalmus; assembly: GCF_964197995.2. Classification (NCBI taxonomy): domain Eukaryota; kingdom Metazoa; phylum Chordata; class Actinopteri; order Cypriniformes; family Leuciscidae; genus Scardinius; species Scardinius erythrophthalmus. The sequence continues at coordinate 34,222,961 of NC_138239.1, read as the reverse complement.
ATTTCATTGAGTTTGAACAATCCTTTGCGGTGCTTATTGACAAGCAAACCATTTCTGCTGCTGATAAGATGTTTTATCTCAAGAAATATGTGAGTGGTCCTGCTAGAAAAGCTCTAGAAGGAACTTTCTTCAGAACAGATGATGAAGCCTATCAAGATGCGTGGTGCAGACTGAACAATTGTTATAGCCAACCATTCGTGATACAAAAGGCATTCAGAGAAAAGCTGGCAAGCTGGCCTAAAATTCACCCAAAGGATGCCATTGGTCTTCAAACTTTCTCTGACTTTTTAAATGCATGCCAAGGTGTCATGCCACATGTTAAAGGCCTTCTAATTTTAAATGATTACCAAGAAAATCAGAAACTTGTGCTGAAATGACCCGATTGGGCAATTGGCAGATGGAATCGTAAAGTCACGAAATCTGTTTCTGAAAATCACGAGTATCCCACTTTTAAAGAATTTGCTGCTTTTGTGTCCACTGAAGCAGAGATTGCTTGCAACCAAGTTACCTCATTGTATGCTCTTCATGTTGCAGAACCTGTCAAAAAAGGCAAATCTGAAAGAGACCACGAGAAACACAGCTAGAGTTTTCACTACTCAAACGAACATAGAGAGTTGAAAAGTTGTTAAACCAGTGAACACAATTCTTTGCCATAAAGATAACCATCAACCAGTCTGGCCACAGTGCAAAGGAGTGTTGTTATCGTCTCACTTGTAATACTTGCAAAAGGAAGCATCCAACTAGTTTACATGATGACAACTTTGTGAAAATGGTCAAAACTTTATCTTCTGCAGTTCAGACTCAAAGTGATCCTGAAAGTACAATGAACTGCATACCAGTTAATCGTAGCCACATTCCTACTTGTAAAGTTGCTAAAAACTGGAATAATCTTACAGTCATTGGACAAGATACCTCCATTGCAGGACTGTGATGTCGCTCTTTTAATAGGCTACAATTGTTCAAGGTCAATGACTCCCAGATAAGTAATAGTAGGAGGAGATGATGAACCCTACGCCATTTCGGACAGACTCAGGATGGAGTATAGTAGGTTGTTCTTCACCACACTCTGATTTACCTGGAGTCAGTAGATAGTGTGTTAAGGAGCTTCCTTCCATCACACCAGGTGATGTCATTCGTGTCTTTGAGAGTGATTTTAAAGACATTGAAGAAGAGAGCGCAAAGGTTTCCCAGGATGATGTTCTTTTTCTTGAGAAATTAAAGGAAGTTATACAGAGGAATGTTCAATGGCCATTATCAAATGCCACTTCCTTTTAAAGTGAGGCCCAACTTACCAAGCAACAAACAATGTGTTATGGTTAGACTCAACCATCTCAAAAGAAAGATAGCAAAGGATTAGTTGTATAAGAAAAGTTATAATGAATTCATGAGTGAGATCTTGCAGAGAGGAGATGCTGAGGAGGTACACAATGACGGCAAGGAAGGAGAAATATGGTACTTGCCTCACCACTGTGTTTTCCATCCGAAGAAGGCCGACAGATTGCGTGTGGTCTTTGATTGCTCTGAGGGTTAGTCCTTAAACGATTACTTACTTCAAGGTCCTGATTTGATAAACAGTTTAAATGGCATCTTAATTCGATTTTGTCAACACCCCATCGCACTTACATGTGATGTAGAGAAAATGTACCATCCGTCTCATGTCAACGAATCTGATAGAGACTTTCTGTGCTTCCTATGGTGTAAGGATGGCAATTTCAGCCAGCCTGCAAGTGAGTTTCGTATGAAAGTTCTATATGGATTGATGGAGTGATTAGTGTAGAAAATGCTGAAGAAGCTATTAAAGTTGCAGATGAGGGACGAAAGCTCTGTGCTATGGGTGGCTTACGGCTCCACAAATTTGTGTCAAACAGTAAAATAGTGCTGGACAGCTATCCCACTTCAAAAAAAGATCTCTGACGTGAAAAATGTTGATCTTTGATTTGATGAGTTGCCCCTAGAAAGAACTCTTGGTATACAATTGGAAAGAGAATACAACAGGAATTACAGTATGTAAGCTTGGCAGTGGATGGGACGATCCTCTACCAGATGCACTTAACCTAAGGTGGGAGCGATGGAGACCAGATTTAAATGATCTGCAGAAAATATACCTAGTAGCGAAATATGCAAACTCCAAAGTAGTATTGGGATATATAAGTAATGAGGCATGCAGATTTCATACTTTTATCGCTAATCGAGTAGAAAGAATACACCTCAGTACAACTCCCCAGCAGTGGAAGGATGTTCCAGCGGAGGAAAACCCTGCTAATCATGCATCCAGGGGTTTGACAGTGAAGGAGTTACTTGCATCATAATCTATTCACTTACCTGTCCAATGAAAAAGAAGCAACTTGGGATCTGTCCTCCTTGTGAATGCTGTAGGATGTTTAATTTAAATATATATATATATATACTGTATATATATATTTTTGTCTTTTATCAGTCTTTCACCCTACAGGTAGCCTACTGATTCTCCGATGTCCGCAGGTTAAACACGATGATAAGTATGTTAAGTATGTAATTCTCACTCTTCACATCACCAAACAACATTACGCTACAAGCGCATCTACAGAGGCAGCAGCCAATGAGAGAGCGGATTTGCTCAGACGTTTAGTGAAACACAGCGGGTCACGTCATTTCAAATGGCAGATTACATTAAATACAAAATACAGAAGGTGGACCCTCACCTTTTTTTTTTTAAGTCGTCGTATTCATCTCATGTAACTTTGTCTCAGAAGTGAAAGTGACATGTGAAGGCCAAGTATGGTACCCATCCTCTTCATTTAACCCATCCAAGTTAATACACACCCACACACAGTAGTGAACACACACATAGACACAGACACACACAGAGATTAGGGGTTTGGTGCCAAGGTCACCTCAGTCATCTCCTGCCGGTACTGGAATCAAACCAGCAACCTTACCAGTTGGACTCTCTAACCATCAGGTCACAACTGCCCCCGACTCTACACAAAACACAATTTATTTCTTAATCTGTGTAAAGCTTTTTAAATAAGCAACAAAATATTAAATGCACATTTAATTAAAAAAAAAAAAAAAAAAAAAAATATGTCATAAAATGTCACAATTTTCATTGAGGGGGGCCAAGATGGCGGCATAAGAAGTGGATGCTTTTGCTGATGCTCCTGCCTCACTCAATATAAAACTCATCATTTGTTCAGTTGAGTGCGTAATTTAATGCATGTTGGCAATGTAACCTGAGGTACTATGTCATTAGAAACTTTTTGGCCTGATTCTTTTGTGAAAATGCCGAAACCATCGAAGAAACTCGAGAAAAAGGATCTACCTGAGGGCGCAGCTAGCGAGGATTGCCACACGAGCGACGATGTTGGCCAACTTGATCCAGCGTTATCTAGGGCGCTACAGGAGATGACTGATAAAATCACAAAGGTGATTGACGAAAGGCTTGGGTCGCTTGCGCAGACTATTCAAGCCCATTCGCAACAACTTGAGCAAACGACGGGTAGACTTAATGAAGCCGAGAACAGAATTGCTGAGGCCGAGTCGTCGGTTGATACCGCGAACGCGCGGCTTCAGTCTCTCGCGCGCCAAGTTTCGTCACTCGCCGAACACCTGGATGATATAGAAAATCGAGGGCGGAGGAAAAATTTACGTATCATTGGCCTCCCTGAAAATGCTGAAGGAACTAATCCGACCGCATTTCTTCAGACCTGGATCCCAGAGTTCCTCGGCATTGAGACAAAGTCGGGGGATGCTTAAGCTGGAGAGAGCCCATCGCATCTCTATGCCGAAAGCCGACGCCAAGGGTAGGCCTCGTCCGCTTATTGTTCGCTTCCACAACTTTCAAGATAAGCAGCGGGTTGTGGATGCCAGCAGACGCGAGGCACAAAAGGGAGATCTGATGTACAACAGCTGTAAAATATCGTTTTATCAGGATTTTTCCGCTGATGTTCAACGCAAGCGAAAGGAGTTTTATGCGGCGCGGCAAAAGCTACAGCAGATGGGAGCTCAATATGTCATGCTTTACCCAGCCAAACTCCGAGTTACCATCGGTAAAGTTACTAAAGTTTGTGAGTCCCCTGATGAAGTTCTGGCCTTTATTGACTCGACAAAGTGATCATTTTGTCTTGAATGGAGGTGGACTGTACCTGATGGTTTTAGGTAGGCTTAAATAATTTTATGGATCGTTTTGTTTCCCGCCTGCCTTAGTGGTATGTCTAAAAAAGTAGGCCTATCCTAATTTTTGTGCTTGATTTCGTACTCTCTAATCTGTCAATGAGTGAGACAGGTTGCGTTAAAGTGCATGGTTTCTTGAGTTGTTCAGTGTTTATCAAGTAGCCATATCTCTTTGAGGTTTGCAAGAGCCTTTTGCGCTGAACGGCGCTTTGTTGGTGCGCATCGTTCCCCTTGTTATGGGGGAAATACCCCTTGTAAAAGTATTGTTCACTGTTTTTTCTGTTTTTTTTTGTTTCTTTTTGTTTTTTGATGATATTTGTTATAATGTTCACTGTTGAAGCTTGGGCAGGCTCTTTTTCATTTGAGTACTTAATCTGTTACTTTATATAGAGGGAGGAGCACTTCCATATATCTGCATTTGCTCTATACATTAAAATTTGCTCTATAGATTAATGTTGGGTAGTAAATTAAGAATATGCACTTGGAATGTTAGGGGTTTGCATGGAACACTAAAATTAAGGAGGGTTATGTCTGTTCTTGTTAAGGAAAGGGTAGATATTGCTCTACTACAGGAAACACATCTGGATGATGAGGCACATTTAAAGTTAAAACACAATTGGATTGGCCAAATCTTTTTTTCATCATTCACAACTAGTAGTAGAGGGGTTGCTATACTTATTAATAAGAACATCCCTTTTAATGTTGTAAAGAGTGACAAAGACCGATTTGGTAGATATGTTTATCTTAATGGGGTTCTTTATGGGGAAGAGGTATCGCTGCTAAATGTGTATTTTCCTCCAAATTTTTCCCCTGAATTTATCATCTCAACCCTTGTTAAATTCTCTGTATATCCCTCTGAAACACTTATAATAGGAGGGGATTTTAACTGCCTGATGAACCCTTTGATGGACAAATGGCCTGTTAGAAATCCCTTTCATACTAAGCAGTCAAAGGCATTAGTAGCTATCTGTGAAGAACTAGACTATTTGGATGTTTGGCGAACTTTAAACCCGACACAAAGGGACTTTACCTTCTATTCTGCCCCGCACAAATGCCATACAAGAATTGACTATTTTCTAATTAATAAGCTGTTTTTGCAATCGGTCGCTTGCTGTGAGCTGGGTAACATTCTGGTATCAGATCATGCCGCTGTATATTTAGATCTATTAGTTCAGGGAGCCCCACAACGAACAAGAAGGTGGCGTTTCAACACTAGCTTACTTAAGGACTCGGCTTTTCTCTCTTTTTTCTGTACAGAACTCAAAATTTTTCTTTCAATTAACTCTACTGATTCAGTGAGCCCATCTTTAGTATGGGAAACTTGTAAAGCATATATTAGAGGGCTGATTATTTCATATTTGTCTAGCAAGCGACACAGACAATTGGCAAAACAAAAACTTCTTGAAACTGAACTTGATAATACTAAGAAGGAATTTAATGCAACTTCAGATTCTAAAATGCTTGAAAAAATATCTAACATTAGGACCTCTTTGGATTTGTTATTAACACAAAAAGCTAATACAAATTATTTATTTTCGAAGCAGAAATTGTATGAGCATGGTAACAAACCAAGTAAATATCTTGCTCAGCTGACCAAGGTTAGGGCAAAACAACAATTAATTACCTCTGTGTTGGACACATCTGGCAAACGACATTTTGATAATCCTTCAATTAATGATGTGTTCAGGGAATTTTATTCAGATTTATATAAATCTGAAAAATGTGTGGACAGTGCAGAGCGAATGTATTCATTTTTTAATAATTTACCCTTGAAAACTCTCCCACAAACTTATAAGGACCTTCTTGATGCCCCAATCAGTAGAGAAGAGGCTATGCAGGCACTTCAGAGTCTCCAGGCCGGTAAAGCACCTGGCCCGGATGGCATAAGTTCTGAATTATATAAGGAATTCCATTATGTCCTGCGGGATCCCTTTCTTGAGATGTTAAACCACTCTTTTGAAAAAGGATTGCTACCTGATTCACTAAGAGAGGCTGATATCTCACTAATTTTAAAAAAAGGGAAAGATCCAGAGGACTGTGGATCTTACAGGCCGATAGCACTGCTCAATTCGGATTTGAAACTGTTATCCAAAATACTTGCACTTAGATTAGAGCAGGTATTGCCAATATTAGTCTGTGAGGACCAGACTGGTTTTATTAAAGGAAGGAGTTCTAGCCACAATGTCAGAAGGCTTTTAAACATAATTAATATCTCACAAAATCCAAAAACTTGATACTTTAGTTATTTCATTAGATGCCGAAAAGGCTTTTGATCGTGTTGAGTGGCCCTATTTAGTTTACACTTTGCAGAAATTTGGGTTTGGAGATACGTTTTTGAGGTGGGTGCAGCTGCTCTATAATAAACCCTCATCTGCTGTCATCACTAACAGCATTAGATCTAAAACATTTCTTCTGGGTAGAGGCACTAGGCAAGGCTGCCCACTTTCACCATTATTGTTTGCCCTTGCCATTGAACCCTTGGCAGAAGCAATAAGATATGATTCGGTGATTAGAGGGGTTACAATAAATGACAGACAACATAAGATTTCACAATTTTCATTGAAATTTGCTGATTTGGTTCTAAAACGCTTTTATAGGTTATAAGTATGTTGGACTGCAAGTTAACCCTTTCATGCATGAATTATGATAACCTCAGTCAGGATTTTTTTTCCTATGTGTTTTTATCGCTCTTAGGGCATGAAAAACAAGAATTGATTTTATTTTTTTTACAAATTTTTCAAAGAGATTTTCAGATGTCCACTTGAGTGGACAGTATGCGGTTATGGTTTAAACTGAAGATATACTGTATTAAATATAAGACAATAATCAAGTAAAGTATGTCAATAATCAAGTATCAGATAAAGTATGTGAATTTAACAAACTAATCAATACAATAATATCAAATCATGTGAAAACTATAAAATATATACAAAAAAATAAATGCGAAATATTGCAAAGGCTTCATACAAGTTGCACTTCGCGTATCTTTGGTATCAGACCATGAGGACGTGATTCCATCAGAATTTTCTACAGTCTGTCAAGGTACAACTGTGGAAACCACTCAGATGCTCCCTCCAGTGCACCAGAGTATAGAGATTTACCCTTTTTAGCTGATAATTCTGATTATGTTCAAGATGGACATGCACATTTCTATCATAGCCCTCCTCTGTGAAAACCTAGCGATACGTTTTTTCAATCTCATCTGAAATGATCAGTGTTGGGGGTAACACATTACAAGTAACATGCATAACGCATTCAGATTACTTTTTTGATGTTACAAGTAAAGTAATGTGTTAAAAGTAACATGCATTATACCTAATCAGATTACTTTTTGATCAAACAAGTAATTAATAACTACAAGTAATGTGCATTACCTAATCAGATTACTATTTGATGTAACGAGTAAAGAAACGCATTACAAGTAACATGCAGTACGTAATCAGATTACTTTTTGAAGTTATGAGTAAAGAAACGCATTACAAGTAACATGCATTACGTAATCAGATTACTTTTTAATGTTATGAGTAAAAAAACGCATTACAATAACATGCATTATAAAATCAGATTACTTTTTGATCTAACAAGTAAAGTAATGCATTACAAGTGTCATAAATTATGTAATCACATGACTTTTTTCGATGTCAATGAAAATTACATTCTAATAATACAAATACATTTATTTACAGTAAAAAAGTCACTGCAGATTAAGTTTTTAAGTTTTAAGTTTCAAAAACAATATTCATATTATAATTATGAATTGTAGCTGAAATATAGCAATTGATGCATGACGTCCACTACAGTGGACATGTGATTAATCAGAGTTTTCTCTCAATCTAAAATCAAAACTTGGAAAATTTTACTGTGATATGACTCATTAGATATTGCTTTATGCTGCAATATTTTTTTTTACCTACAAGAATCTTCTAGGATAGAAGGAATGTGTGGATATTCCGGAGCATTATGTAATCTGACTGACCCTTGGCCATCTTGGTTTGGAGCGGGAAAAAATCGAAACACAACGGCTTGTCACTTGGTTGCAATTTATAGGATGATGCACCAGGGTCCAATGAAGAGGCTGATGTGCAACTTTGCCAATAAAACCCGTGCAAATTTAAGAAAATGCTTTTTTGATAGCTGTCCACTGTAGTGACCACTATGCATGAAAGGGTTAATGGTTTATATTGTTTTGCTTGCTAAATTTCCTGAATTTGTTAAATGCAAATGTAAAAGTTGTTTATCGTCACAAATTATTGTTCACTCACTTTGTACAACAAATCAAAACACACTTAAATTCATTATCTGAAGCTTGTTGACCCTTTTCTGATGCAAAATGTGTAATACATCAAAGTCACCAATGGAGGGCTCCCTCATCACAGATTTGATGAACGGTTAACAAGACATTAGTGCTTTTTACAATGAGCTTTGGTTAAGTAAAACAAGTGTAAGGGAGAGCAGGGCAACCTAATGCTTTTTGACTTTCTCAGTTTGTGTTAACCTATACTTAGGGTTCAGAGTACTTATTTTTTCCAGCATTCATTTCACACGTCTAGTACAATTATGTGGTTTTGTTTCATTAATACAGTGTATTCTTTTTTCTTGATATACCCCGAAAGAATGGAAGTGAAATGTGACAACATGCCCCATAGCATGTTGTAACATGTAACATGTGAGGGGCACATTGTAACATGACCATGTAACAGATTAAAAAATATACAAGACAAACTAAAATATTTTGTCAATAAAATACAATGATTATCTTGTTCATTTAAAATAATGGCATTTTTTTAATAATTAAAAAGAAAATTTGAAAAACATTTTCAGTTTGACAATAAACCTGCAGGGCTGCCAACTCTCACGCATTGAGCGTCAGACTCACGCAATTGACACTTTTCACACGCTCTCACGCCGCACATCCATTTTCTCACGCACAGAAAAATTGCGGAGCAAAGAGGTACTTTTAATATTAAACTAATTCTCAGCTCTTAGATTCCGTCAATTTTATTACGAAATTCAGAATAAAATACGTTTGGCGCTAAATGTGACATGACAGATTGCTGAGCGCCTCAGTTCAAGTGCACGAGAACCGATCATCTGTTACTTTTTTTATTTAAAGATGCAGTACAACTTACCGAAAGTATACATAATATCGACCAATTAGTGTTTTTCAACCACGGAAAGAGGTCAATATTACAGCAGGAGAGCAATTATGTCACATAACGTTACATTTACCTCAGGAAAGCCATTTAATGACCATAGCATATTGAATAGAAAATATAGAGAGGAGATTTTGCTGAGCACTATATTGCATATTTATTATATTTTTACTTATGTCATTAAATAATTGTTATTATAACAAAAACTGCATTATATTTAATTTAATTTGTTATTTTTAACCTTTAATAATACCAGCAGAGTGGGCCCTCTATGTTTACAGCATTAGGTGAGATTATTTTTTTAAATAAAATTTCAAATAAACATGTATCCAAATTAGTCAATATTGAATAAAAAAATCACAAGAATGGAATTGACCCCCAGATTTGTATAACAGATAGTTATATCAGATTTGTATAACTTTAAATAAACACAAAAAAACAGATGAAAAATGAAAGTAAGAAATTTACTTTTGTTTAAATAAATATTCAGTGATATCTTCCAAAGAGTTTTGGCCAAAAAAAAAAAAAAGTCTACAGTATATAGTGTTGATATGGCTGCTACTGCTAGTATACACTAAGTTTCGTCATGCTAGCATGTGTGGAAGTATTTAAAACGTGTGTTACAACTAGCCCCGTGTTAGGTTGTCCCCGCTCACCCCTACTGGCCAGGGCTGCGTTTCGTAGAACAACTGCCACCCATGGTGCTTTACGATGCTTTTGGAAAAAGCAGCCCAGGTTTGTGGCATATGAATATATAAAAAAAATATATAGCCTACTAAGTATAATCAAGTAACCATTATTGTTAAAAGTAACATTGCTTTAGTTTTGTAGAGTTTTTTTATTATTAATATAAGGTATATTACATTCATTGTGTGTTCTGTAATTAACTAACTGGTGTACTTAACATACTGTATATTTTGTGGTTAACAGGCAAAAGAGCAAAGTGTTGCAGATAACAGTGTCTGTTTATGTGTTTTACTACACAGGCACTGTAATTAAACTACCTTAGGCACGACCAGAGTTTAAGTAATCTAGTTAGTCAAACAGAAAAAACAGAAAAAATTGCACACATTTAGAAAAACGTTCATATACATGATAATGTTCAACCATGGCTAAAGCTAGTGTTAACGTTAGCTAACTTAAAAAAGCGCTAATTTTGCTTTTAAAACAATGTTGCTCAATATGACTAGTAGCCTACAAACAAACCTTTACTTGAGGGAAAATGTACACATTTAAATGGGCTATTCTCTACTCTCAATTGCATTTTAGTTATACGTTTTAATTACCTTCACAGTGTAGAGCTCCATATCCTCAGCAAGAGACAAAATGGCAATTGCAGCAGTTGGGCGTTCCCTCGCAAAGCGTTTATTCCCAGGGGCGGAGTTTTCGGAGAAAACATATTTAGTTTTAACGTTACCAATTTTATATGGTTGAACATCCTAAACAATAAATATATTGAACAAGATTAAAGTATGTTTTGATGAGAAACATAACGTAATTGTGTCAGAAATAAAAAATGCAGATATTAGAAATTGAACAACCTCACCATTACCATTTTTTCAGTGTAAGTTTTCATCTTGAAATATTATTAAAAATATAACTAGAGTTATTTACCTTCTAAAAATCTGTGAAGATTTCACAACATAAAGACACATGAAGCACGAGCTGAAGGGGGACGTTTTGTACAATCATACTAAATGACTGTTTACTTGTTAAAAAAAAAAGTCTAAACAATCAATCAGACAATAGAAGGCATGGAGTAGATTGTGTGCAACAGGGTTTCAGCAAAGTTTTGATCATGTTGATCATTTACAGTAAATTGGAGTAGCCTATCAAAAATATGAAATAATAGGGTAAATCTACACAAATTACCTGATGCATATCAGTTGAGCTGGGTTTAGTCCAAATGATGGTATAAGAGTGTAATTTTGCATTCATTATAATTATTTAATCATCTAGTATTTCCCGAAAATTTGATTTAGCAACATTAAACTGGTCCTGCAGTTCCCATAAAATCCCAGCATTTCCAACAGATCTCAATTAGTCAGAGAGAGTGGGATTCAGAGAGGTGTGAAGTGTGGCAGATGTGTATGATACATCTCCAGGGATGATGTAATCCTCAGATGAGAGTCCTTCTAGAGTGCCTGCTAATTCTCCTCGTCTTCATGGAGGACACTGGCACCATATCATTATCATTATTACTCACATTTACTGTGTGCGCAACTGTATAGTTCAGTCTGAGCTGTTCAGTACTGATTAAAGATCTGTGTCTGACCTCACGATGTTTCTGCTTCCCTACCGATCAGCAGGACTGAAAGACCTCTCCTCTCCTCATGCCGCTGTGATGAAATACACCGTAACCTCACAGCAGTGTAGAGAGACTTCCTCCCTTGGTTAATTATCTTGAGCATATTTGAAGCAGATAAAGTGATTATGTGGCTGGAATAGAATTACAGCGAGACACTGAGTGGGAGAGATAGAGGTAGAGAGATATGTCAGCATGCTCACTAACAGAATGAGACTCAAAATCATCATCAAAAGGTGAATGTCTGGGAATAATCAAGTAAACCTGAGTTGCTTCAGTCCAGCAAGTGTAAAATATTCTGAGCAATATAACATTTATTCTTGTGTTGTCTTCATAAAAATCAGTGCAGATTTCACAGCAGAAAGACACATGAACCATGAGCTGAACATTCACATTTATGCTAAAAGAGTCTAAAGTATCAATCAGACGACAGAAGGAATGTAGTAGATTGTGTGCAGCAGGTTTTTCGGCTAAGTTTTGATCATTTAGAGACCTTAAAGGGTGGATATCTGTGAAAATGCACTTCTGATTGAGTTGTCTTGCCATTTTTAATAACAGCATTTCTAATCGCAATTTCACACCAATGGAGGCTGCACTAGTTCTTTGGTGCCACCTCATGAGCAACTGTGGTGAAAAAGGTTTTGGAGGGCAACAGTATTTTACATGTTTTTTTTGTTTTGTTTTTTCAGGCAATCAAAAACAGCGTCTGCTTTCACTTCCCATTCCCATAGAGACGCTAATGTCATCATGTTGCTAATTAGGCTCATTTGCGTCGGCATCTGCAGGCGGCTCATAGCTGCAGTCTGAGAGCACAACCTTCACCCTGAAACTCCATTTGAATTATCCTGTAGATTTCCCGTATGTTCCTTTACTAGCCAACAGATGTGAACGCAGTTTGCCTCCCGCTCACACCCATATGAATCCAACTAGTATGGATAGGTGGATTGATCTTTTTCTCCTAAGGATCAAATCTCACATAATATTAACCTATAAAGCCTACTGTATCATGTTTGATGAGCAAATTTCTAAGAACGTGTTAAAAACGTTGCTGAAAAACCTTTTGCACCCAATGTTGCACATGCCTTCTGTCGTCTGATTGATAGTTTAGACTTTTTTAGCAAGTAAAAGGTCTTTTAGTTTAATTCAGCTTTAGCTTGTGGTTCACATGTCCTTCTGCTGTGAAATCTTTACTGATTTCCTGGTCGTTCAGCGGTGGTACAGCAATTGTGGCGAAAGGACGTAGTAACCTTGACATTCTCTTTCAGTCAGTCATGTTCAACGTTACTTCAGAACGACTGACGAATTGGGATCCCTACCAAAGCACTACTATTGTTGCCCCTTCCAGTGCTCCACACCTACTGGGGCTGAAGATGGGACATGGCTTTACACAGAGAAGGTCAATCACTGCTGTTACGTCTGACCCACTCAGTGAGACTATTGGGTAAACACTGGGAAAGCTACCTATGGAGAGGGACATTACGGAGACCACATCCTGCCCCTAGGGAGGTATTATGTGGGAACTTAAACATATGGAATGGCCAAGAGGACAGTGCTACATATGGAAGGTCTCTGTGGTAGATCCAGACTAGTTAAGGTGAAGTCAATACTGACAGACTGCAGAGCAGGCCCTGCCAAGGCAAGTTTATTTATAAAGCACATTTTATACACTTTTGCAATTCAAAGTGCTTTACATAGAGAGGAATAAAAATAATCACAAAATAAAAGCAAGGAAAATTCAAACAGTTATAAAAGGAATTAAAAGAGATAAATGATACAGTTATAAAATGAATTGGAGTAAAATGAATTAAAATAGTAAAAAGATGATACATAGAATAAACTTCTCATCTGGCAAAACACCGGTGCATCTTATTTTGACTCTGAGATTTCCCCATGACGGTCAGTATTCTTCTGTGGATTTTCATATACCGTGGATTATCTGAGCCCAACAGATTAGTAATCTGTACCAATCCAGATCAGTAGTCTGTACTAGTCACCATAGTGTTCTCTTGATAATCCCTACCAGACTAGTAATCTGTACTAGTCACCAGTCACAGTGTACGAGTCAATCCCTCTCAAACTCCACCACAGAAAGGTGAGCACTTGCTCACAAATTTGGTCATCAGGACCATCGGGGTTTCCCCCACTACTACAGTACCCTTCACAAAACACTGGTTATCAATCAGTGCCATTTGAGTTCAGTTTAGAATCAAAGGGAAAAATACAGTAGTTTAGAATCAAAAGGAGAATGCAGAGATAAAATACAGTGTAATCAGTCGGACGAAAAGTGGCACAGTGCTCATTAATTTAAATGCACAGCTAAACAGATGTGTTTTGAATATGGATTTGAATGTGACTACTGTAGGAGCACATCTGATCTCCTCTGGAAGCTGGTTCCAGCTGCGGCTGGCATAATAGCTAAAAGCGGACTCGCCATGTTTAGAGTGAACCCTTGGTATTCCTAGTTGATGTGATCCTAATGATCTGAGTGATCTGTTGGGTTTATATTCAGTGAGTATATCTGCAATGTTTTGAGGTCCTATGCCATTGAATGATTTATATACCAGTAATAATACTTTAAAATCAATCCTAAATGTAACTGGGAGCCAGTGTAAAGACCTGAGGACTGGTGTGATATGTTCATATTTTCTGGATCTGCTCAGAATCCTGGCAGCAGCGTTCTGTATGAGCTGCAACTGTCTTATGGTCTTTTTGGGAAGGCCAGTGAGGAGTCACAATAATTACAATAATCCACCCTGATGGTGATTTAGTTATTGTTTTGACATGGCTACTGAAGCAAAGGTCTGACTCCAGAATCACACCAAGATTCCTGACTTTATTTTTAGTTGTTTGATCCCCAGAGTGAAGGTATGCGTTCACCTTGAGAACTTGATCTTTGTTTCCAAACGCAATGACTTCAGTTTTGTCTTTGTTTAGCTGAAGAAAGTTTTGGCACATCCAACTGTTGACTTCATCAATGCATTGGCATAGGGAGTCAATTGGGCTGTAATCGTTAGGCGATAGGGCGAAGTAGAGCTGTGTGTCGTCTGCATAGCTGTGGTAAGCAATTTGGTTCTTTCTCATTATTTGGCTCAATGGGAGCATATATAGGTTGAACAGGAGTGGCGCAAGAATTGAGCCTTGAGGGACTCCGCATGTCATGGATGTCCACTCAGACTCATATAATAACCTCTCCCTTCTAAGTATGACCTGAACCATTTTAGGACTATCCCAGAAAGCTCCTCCCAGTTTTCCAGCCTGTCAAGAAGTATATTGTGATCGACAGTGTCAAATGCAGCACTGAGGTCGAGTAGTACCAGCACTGATAATTTGCCTGAATCAGTATTTAAGCGAATATCGTTTATCTTTGAACGCTGTTTCTGTGCTGTGGTGTGGTCGGAAACCAGATTGAAAATGGTCAAAGTATCCATTCGAGATTAAGAATTTGTTCAGCTGATTGAAGACAACTTTTTCAATGATCTTGCCTATGAAAGGAAGATTTGAGATTGGTCTATAGTTGCTTAATATGGTCTTATTCAGATTGCTCTTTTTCAGGAGGGGCTTGACAACTGCAGTTTTAAGGGAGTTTGGAAAACTCCCAGAGAGAAGTGAGGCATTTACCACTTCTAGGAGATCTGCTTCTAAACAGTTTAACACACTTTTGAAAAAAGATGTGGGAAGTGCGTCAAGGGCGCAGGTTGATGTTTTAAGGTGCTGTACGGTTTCTTCCAAAATTTTGCCATCAATTTCTTCGAAATCAGACATAGTAACTACTTTCTCAGGTTGTGGTCTGATCTGTTTGACCCCAGCGGAACTCAAGGATGTGCTGATCACCTTTCTGATATTATTGATTTTCTCAGAAAAGGAAGCAAACTCACTGCATTTGCTGTCTGAGAGCAATTCATTGGGAATCTGGCTTGGGGGATTTGTCAGTCTCCCTACAGTAGCAAACAGAGTGCATGTGTTGTTTAAGTTGGTGTTTATAATATTCGAGAAGAAAGTCTGCCAAGCTTTGCCTAGTTCCATATTGAAAGCATTGATGCTGTCTTTGTAGATGTTATGATGGACTACAAAGTTTTGTCTTCCGCCACATGTGCTCTGCTTTTCTGCATTGTCTTTTCATCGGACAATGCAGGCCCGCAGGCTTTGGTGTTTGTGGGGCCTGACGTTTCTGGTTGATATCTGAGGGCTCGCAACAAAAGAGTGGGATAGTTTGGTTCCAGCATACACCAGTTCTTCCATTTTCTCTGAGAAGCACAGAAGTGGAGATGCTGGAGAGAGGGATAATGTGTCTGGTGAGAGGGGCTGTTGCTCTGGTATTATCGGAGGCTGTGATATGTTGTCCTGGTTTTCCTGGCTGTTTTCCAGGAAGTCGTCCAGGAAGTCCTGTGGTCATTCATACTGTGTCCAGGTGTGTGTGTGTGCCATTCAGATTGAGTGGATTGGCATACACTGCAGAAGGATGATGGAGGGAGAAGTAGATATTGTCGTTTAGCACTCTTGAACCAAGTTTGTTTGGGTGGTGGCCATCCTTTTGAAAGTTTTCAATGAAGTTCACTCCTTTTACATTGCAGGTTTTTTGCAGCCATGTATTAAGCCCAAGCAACTGTGAAAACCTGTTTGTTCCTTTTGCTGGGAGTGGTCCACTGATGAATGCCTGAACTTTCAGTTTTTTAGTGTTTCAAAAAGTTCATTGAAATCCTCCTTAAGGGGTTCTGACTGCTCTTTATGAATATCATTCTTCCCCACATGAATGATAAGTCGATTTGCAGTCTTATGTTCTGAAGTTCCCTGTTTACATCGGAAGTTGTTGCTTGTGGAAGGCAGCACGTAGTTGTATCCCTGCTGCTAATGTTTCTGATTATGGAGTCACCCACTATCAGAGTCCTGTGCTCGGCTGCGCTCTGAGCTGAGTGCCGCTGTCTGCTCAACCTTGAGCGCCAGTTAGCATCAGTGTTAGCTAATGGCTGATTCAATCTTTGTTTGATCGCATTCATCACATTTGGGGATTCCACATCTACATTCATTAATACTTCAAATCTGTTCTCAAACAGTAGCTGAGCAGGAAGTGCTCGGAAAGACACAGGCTCGCAGACAGGGAAACCGTACGGTGGAAGAATACAGATTGCCGTAGGAATCACAACATATGGGTACCTAGCCTAGCACAGGGATTGACCAAATGGGCATACTCACGAGTGCTAGGCCTAGCGTTGGATGTCTCCACTACATCTGACTGCCGAGGGTGCTGGAGGAACTCCATGCAGGATTCGCCAATTAAAATAAGCGCACATATCCAGACTTAGGAGGGCAATGGCGCTGCAAGCAAGACACCGAGCAGGTCCCCAGGGTCTACTGGCTACTTGTGGCGAGTAGCCAGTATCCGTACAGGAGGATACGGAGGTGGTAAAACCTTGCGAATGTGTTGGGTGTCGCCCAGATCGCAGCTCTACAAATGTCTGCTAATGAGACGTCTTGCCCCAACGCCCAGGAGGAGGCCACACTCTGAGTGGAATGAGCCCTCACCCCCAGGGGGAACAGCTGATCTTGGGCTTGGTATGGAAAGACTATGAAGTCCACTATCCAGTGGGGCAACCTCTGCTTGGATACAGCCTTTCCCCTTTGCTGTCCTCCATAAAAGACAAAGAGCTGTTCTGAGGTCCTGAAGCTCTGCGTTTGGTCTACGCACAGGCTCAAGGCGCAGATGGGACAGAGCAAGGGCTTAGTCTGCCTCATTCGAGGGCAGCGCTTGCAGGTTCACCACCTGATCACTAAAAGGAGTGGTGGGAACCTTGGGCACAAAGTGGGTACAAGGTGAGGGCGGGGAGGATTTAACCTTCTCGCGCCCCACAGGAACCTGATGATCAGGTCGTGCTTAACCACAGACTTACCATCTACTGCATCGTGATGTGCGGCAATAGCAGCAACATACACTTTCAGGGTGGAGGGAGACAGCCTTCGCTCCATCCCTTCTTGCAGAAAGGAAAGCACAGCTTTGATCAGGTTTAGCCAGGGGGAACTTCTGGACCACCATGGTAGATATCGTCCGGCTAAGGGCCTCCGCTGTGACTTCATCACTGTCAGTCATCATGTGCAGTTCCTGGCATAGTAGGCTTGCAGGGTGCCATCGCATGCAGGGCGGAGGTGGCCTGACCAGCAGCACTGTAAGCTCCAGCAGCGAGAGCCCTCAGTTTTCACAAGTTTTTTGACCTACATTACACCACATTGCTTGTTTTGGAAGGAGAGTTTTGTTTTTAAGTTTTCACCTTTTTGTTACAATAAAGTTCAAGTCTTGCTAAACAGGTTCATAGCGTCAAAGATACTTTCCATCACGGTTGTGGCTGAAAAGGAAAGGAAGCCACTACATTAAGTCAAAAAACTCCCAAGAAGGACATGTAGGCATGTGGTAGGCCCAATCAAGGCCTACATTTGGAATGATCAAGCCATGTGGCATGCATCAACAGCTTTCAAAGGATTCTGAAACTCATCCAATGCTTGAGTAAACATGGGTGAACTTATTTCTGCGAAGAGCTGCGGTTGAGAATTTTGGCTTTTATCAACGCATGGGACAAGAAGCTGATGCTTATGTGTTCATTGTGGACTGTTGATTCTACGGAAAGCTGGATACTTGATTGTGCTTGTTTGTGTCAAACATGGCTGATGAAATGTCCAAAAATTAAAAGGATGAAGTTGAACAAAGCATTGCATCCCTCAGTTCTATACGTTGGGGAAGGCTTGGTGTGTGCACACGTAGGATGAATGAAGTAAAGATGGTGATGTGGTGATTCTGATGGTGGTGATGTGGAATCAATAAAAAGAAGTACAGAGGCATTTTTTGTCACTTGGAGAATTTAAGACTGCTCAAAGGCTCGTGCAAGAACAACTATATGATGATATCAGAGAAAATGAGCGCATTGACTGGTTTGAGCCTAAAATGGCTACATTTGAGAAATTTATGAGTGAATATGAGATGTGGAAATGTTCAAAAGGATCCACAAACACTTATCAAGTCAAATTATAGTGTTTCGAAATGTGTCCAAAAGATCATATACATCTCAAAGTTCTTACAGTTCAAGTATATCATCATCGGTATCGTCAGTGAGGATAAAAGTAACTGCTGATAAAGCAGCCCTTCTTGCTCGCAAAGCTGCATTAAAACAAAAACATGTCCTAGAAATGGAAAAGGTTGCTTTGAATATGAGACTGGAAACAGTAAATTTGGAATGTGACATAGCTGCAAACGAAGCTAAACTGAAGGTTTTTGAAAACTCTGCAACAACAGCAAGCCCAAGTCTACAAGTTCAATCTGTTAATTCCCAGCAATTTTATGAACCTAAAGATGAAATGAATGAGTATCTTGAAAAGTATGGCGCCGAAAATTCTAAGACATCAACGAAACAGGATCAGACATCACCAGGACCATCGCCATCTTTTGAATTTGTTCAACTTGGAGCTATCCCGAAAACACCATTGCAAAGAATGTTTCAACCTCTAAAACTCAACCAAGTAGCCCACAGAAAGTCCAATGCTGAGGATGCAACAGCAACATCTGATAATCCTGCTACAACTTTTCAAAATCCATCTGTTAGTTGCACAGACGTGGGGCTTACAAATATGAATCTTTCGAATGTGGTGCGGAGGCAAAATGAAATTGCTGGACTTCTGGTTTTGCAGCAAAAACACAATTTACTCCCCTCTAGAAAGATTCCAGTGTTTGACGGAGATCCACAAAATTTTTGTCCTTTCATGCAAGCCTTTGAACATGGCATAGAAGATAATACCGACAATAGTAGGGATAGACTTTACTATCTGGAACAATTTACTTCTGGCCAGTCAAAGGAACTTGTCCGAAGCTGCTTACATATGGATGGGAGCTTGGAAGGGATTATGTTGAAGCTAAGAAGCTCCTAAAATGTAATTTTTGTGATGAAGTGACAATCACCAGTGCTTCTATGGAAAAGGCCCTGAGTTGGAGTAATATCAAGGCTGATGATGGAAAGGCTCATAATGCTTATGCATTTTATTTGAGAGGCTGTTGCAATGCTGCAGAAGATCTTCCTAACATGTTTGATCTTGATTTACCTTCCAATCTTAAACAGATTAAATCCAAACTCTCATATAAACTACGTGAGTAAAGTGGAGAAACACAGCATGTGACATTCTTGAAAGAACACACAGCAGAGCCAAATTCCAGGACATGGTTGCCTTTATTGAAAAACAGGCAAAGATACTTCAAATAATAATAATAATAATAAGTTTTATTTATATAGCACCTTTCCAGGGCTCAATGATGCTTTACAATGAACAATGATGGCAATGGACAATGAAAACAAACAAACAACAGTAGGTAGATTAGAGTAAAAGTACAGTAAAGGATAATTATGTAGACGGGGCAGCATACAGCAGAATACAATCAGATACAACAAAATGTAATACAACTTAAGAATGGGAATATTCAGAAATTAATTGGGTTTTGAGCACTTTTAAATTCAGAAATAGTTTTTAATACAACAGAGTGATTGGGGGAGAGAGTTCCATAGTTTGGGTGCAACAACACTAAATAATCTGCCCCCCATGGAAGCTAGGCGATGCCAAGTAACAACGAGAAGGCTTGAGTCAGAGGATCGTAGAGAGCAAGTCAGGGTGGAGGGGTGGAGCAGGTTACAAAGATAGGGGGGAGCCAAGTTGTGCAGAGATTTAAAAGTGAGCTGGAGTATTTTGAATTTAATATGATGAGCCACTGGAAGCCAGTGAAGATCGTACAAAATTGGGGTGATATGAGCAGACCGTTTGGTGTGGGTAAATGCGAAACAGTGTGAACTAACACAAACAGTCACCGACAATGAACTGAACACAAGCAGGAACTAAATACACAGAAGATAACGAGACAACAGCTGATGACAATGACGATGATGACTGGCAGGTGCGGGTAATGATGAAAGACTTGCAGGTGTGGGACAAGGAGGATGCTGGGAACTGTAGTGCAAATGACAGTGATGATGACGATGACGGTGACGATGACATTGACAGTGACAGTGATCGTGACAGACGGAGGTCCAGTAAAAATGATCTCAGTTTTGTCCATATTAAGTTTTAGAAAATTTGAATGAAGCCAATCTTTTATTGCATGCACACAAGCAGAGAATTTGTCGGTTGTGACGGATAGAGCAGGGGTACAGATGGTATATAATTGGATGTCATCAGTGTAAAAATGATAATTAAAACCATGACGGTGGAAGATCTGACCAAGAGGTAATATGTAAATTATGAATAATGATGGCCCAAGAACGGATCCCTGGGGGACACCTTGCTTCAGTAGGTGAGCGAAAATCTTGTACTGAAATGTAGAATTGAATGTCAGAGAGATAGGGAAAAAAAAACAAGAAAGAGCAGCACCAGAAATACCCACATCCGAAAGGCGAGAAATAAGTAGTTCATGGGAGACAGTATCAAAGGCAGAGCTGAGGTCGAGCGGCAGGAGTGTAGACCGAGAACCAGAGTCACCAGAAAGAAGTAGATCATTCAGTACCTTGACAAGTGCAGTTTCAGTTCTATGAAGTGGGCGAAATCCAGATTGAAAGGTATCAAAGATATTATATCTAATATTTGTAGCATCATTAGAGAAGCACTGGTGGACGGCATCTGTCTTTTCTAACAAGTGATTCAGGAATGAACAGCAAAGTTCATCTGAAGCTAGAGCAACCTGAGATGGAGATTTGGTTAGCTTATGTATTGTGTTAAATAATGCTTTTGGCCTGTTGCTCGACTTGTTAATTGTGGCAGATACAAAACTAGAACGAGCCAAGTTCAGGGCAGATTTGTAATTTTTTAGATGTTCAATAAAAGCTAAATAGTGAACAGTCAGGCTGGTTTTCCTGTAAAGACGCTCAAGCTGTCTACCAGTGGCATTTAGGATACGAAGCTTAGGAGTGTACCAAGGAGAAGAATGGACGGAAGGGATGCTTCTGGTCTTAACAGGAGCATGCTTTTGTAAGATTTCTGAAATTATGGAGTGATAGTTAGATAATACCAGGGAGGGAGAAGAGATATCAAATACAGATCAAATCAAGGGTAGGACCATGCATATGAGTAGGAAAATTAACATGCAGAGTCAGATTAAAACATTCAAAAATAGAAAGTAACTGATTAGTGTTAGAGCAAACAGCATTAACATTAATATTAAAGTCACCGGGCAGGAGAATGGGAAATGACAATGAACTGGCAAGGGTCAACAGTTCACTGAGTTCAGAGAAAAAGTTGGACAGGGCCTTAGGGGGACGATAGAGCAAGATAATTATAAGAGAGTCCGGCTTTAATACCATCTATTCAAATGTATTGGTGATGTGCAAGTCAAGTTGCTTGAGTCGAAGGTTATCACGATGGATGATAGCGAGACCACCCCCTTTACCGTGTAGTCGAGGTCTAGACAGATACTGGTGTAAGTAGATTTAACTGCAGAAAATCTTTTCGAACTTGCCAAGTTTCAGTGAGAAGAAAATGTCAAGCTTATTGTCAATAATTATTTCATTGAGATAAGGGGCTTTGTCTGAGATTGATCGACAGTTCAAAAGTGCAAAGTGATGATGCAAGACATTCAGGTCTGTTTCTGATTGCTACTAATGAGATAGATCAGAGAGCGCTGAATAGTGTGACCGGCAGGCAATTGTCTAGGTATGGACGACAATCTGTAGTTGATCCAGATGCATGGAAGAGCATCAGGCTGAGCAAAAGGTACGCTTGAGTGCACGCCACAAGCGGTGTGTGTATCGTGGGCGACAGAGAATCCCTAGTTTCTGACAGCATTTATGCGTCATAGGATCAAGACGCGGGCAGCAGTTCAAGGTCCTTAGTTGTGATGGTAAATATCCAATATCCATTACAGATGCGAGACAAAAAATAGGCAAAAGAAAAAAGAAGAAACAAAATGTTTTGCACAAGGCATGTTGATACTGAGCAAATGAGCAAAAATCACATTAGCCAGACCCTGAACGTCACAAAAACAGCAGACTAAATAGGAGACAATGCACCCAGATAGTAAGCAGTAAACAAACAGCGCAACCGACTGAGAGAGCAGTAACTCACCCATCTGAAGAGACAAGCGTGGTAGAGACGTAACAGGGTAGAGAGCTTGCAGCAGCCCGATGGCAAACGTATAGACAGCAAAGATTTCTAGTGACAACAGTCAGTTCAGAGATCAGCAGTGTAAAATGGAGTAATCCAACTAGGTGCGAAGCGGCTGGACAGACGCACACAGCATTCTAGAGGTCAAACTTACAGACAGCAGAGGTAGCTAGTGACAACAGTCCAGTTCAGAGATCATCAGTGAGAAACCGAGTAATCCACACAGAGTTCTGATTAAAATTATCCGAACAGAACAAGACCCTCTCTTCTGCAATATTCTAGATTTCAAGTCTGAAGTAAGAAAAGCTTTGCTACTTCCAGTATGAAAGAAATAAAGAGCCATGAGGCTACAGGTGTTGCATCACAGGCCCCCAGCTTGTTCTGTTCTGGCAATCATGCATTGGAAGCATGCCATCAGAGAGCGTTAAAGCCTCATGGAGAGAAAGTCGATTTTCTAAAGGGAAAAGGACTATGCTTTGCATGTCTTCTAAAGGGGTATATGAGCAAAGCGTGTAGAAAAAGTCTGGATTGTAAGACTTGTCACAAAAGGCACCCAACAATTCTCCATGTTGAAAGCATGCCCCCCAAACAGCAACACACTTCCCAGAAGGATAAAGGTGGCAGTAACTTAATTACAGTTGCCATGGTGTCAGCCGAACAGAATGGAGGTTGGTTCTTTAGACTACAAACTTGCTATTTTGCCAGTGAAGATTAAGGCCTGCAACAGGAGTAACATAATACAAACTTATGCTTTTCTTGATCCTGGATGTTCCGCAACTTTCTGTACAGAAAGTCTAATGGAAAAGCTGCATGTGAGAGGGAGGAGAACAGAATTTCTACTCAGGACTATGGGACAAGAAAGACCAATATGTACATACAGATTGGATGGGTTGGAAGTAAGTAGCCTCGACAGTAACAACTTTTTGTCCCTGCCAGAAGTTTTTACTCAAGCTTCTATACCAGTTGGTAAAGAGAACATTCCTACTCAAGAGGACATTCAGGACTGGCCATATTTCAAAAAGGTCAGTTTGAATACCATTGAAGCAGAAGTCGGTATGTTGATTGGAGTTAATGCTCCAAAGCTTATAGAGCCATGGAGGGTCATTACTAGTCAAGGAGATGGACCCTATGCAGTCCTAACTCAATTAGGATGGCTTATTAATGGACCATTGGGCAGAAGCCCATCTATAAGCTGAAATGAACGACTAAAGGTCTCCTGTAATAGGATTTCAATTTCCAGCATGGAAGAACTTCTCCTGAGTCAGCTAAATCATTATTTTCCGAAAAGATGACACTAGATCAGCTGTCAGGAAAATTCGGAAGAGTATGGTACATACCCCATCACAGCGTGAAAAAGAAAATTAGGGTTGTATTTGATTGCGGGTCCTCATTTCAAGGAACATCCTTAAATAAAGAGCTTCTACAGGGACCTGGTCTCTCAAACAGTCTCCTCGGAGTTATCCTTCGATTCCGTCAAGAACCCGTGGCAGTCATGGCGGATATCGAAGGAAGGTTTCATCAGGTTAAAGTCACACCTGAGGATGTTGACTTTCTGCGGTTCTTATGGTGGCCTAACGGTGACATTAGCCAACCACTGGCACAGTATCGGATGTTAGTTCACCTCTTCGGTGCAGTCTCTTCACTTAGTTGTTCAAACAATGCACGCAAGAAAATGGCAGAGGATAACGAGGGCAGCGTTGGTAAAGAGCTTCTTAGTACCATTCGAAGGAACTTCTATGTTGACGACTACCTAACTTCCCTACCCAATGAGCAGGGCCGCATTAAGAGCTCACTGGGCCCCGGGGCTATGAGTTACTGCAGGCCCCCCCCCCCCCCCACCACTTTAGGTCACCAACTATATATATATATATATATATAGAGAGAGAGAGAGAGAGAGAGAGAGAGAGAGAGAGAGAGAGAGAGAGAGAGAGACAGAGAGACAGAGAGAGAGAGAGAGGCATTTTTCTAAAACACAGCAAAGTTGTTTTACATAAATATAATCTAGAATCATTCAGAATAACAGTTGCCAATTAATTTAATATATACAATTAAGAAAATAGCTTACCTTAAAATCTTTTTTTCCTGCTTTTGCGGAAAGAGAAGTCCTTGATAATGTCACTGAAGTCAAGGGATCGGAGAATGTCATTTTCCAGGGACATCAAAGTAAGATGGTTTAGTCTCTCTTGTAACATGGATGAACGAAGACGGTTTTTGACCAAAGACAGTTTGGAAAAAGAATGCTCTCCACTGGCGTTAGTTACAGGCAAAGTCAAGAAAATACGAAGAGCTATGTCCATATTAGGGAACACAGACTGCAGGTTTTTCTTCCTCAGGAGCTGAAGCAAGGCTACAGCACTTTTGTTTTTCTCATTTTTGGTAAAGTCCTTGAATTGAGCAATTTCATCAGGGAAATCGTCTTGCAAATCCATGTGGTATTTCTTCTGAAGACACATAGCATTAGAATGTAGTTCCTCAGAGGTGATTGAATGCATGTTGCTCAGAAATCCAAAACTTTGCTCAAGATCTTTGTATGATTTGTAGCGCCGATCAAGCTGAGCCACAAGTTTGTCAATTATGACATTAAACACACAAACTTGAAACTTCTGTCTTCCTGACATTGTACTCCGTGAATCTGCCACAGATGACTCATCTGGTTGCTTTTTACGTCGTCTCTCCCTTTGTATGTCACTTTTGTATGTCTGAGATACACATGACGACATGTTTTTGGCTGTTGACTCAAACCTCTCAAACTGATCACGGAGATCTGCAATAAAATCTCTCAATGAACCCACCAGAGCAACAGCATTAGACAGGTCAAGGGCAACCATCTGAAGTTGTGTGCTTGTTTTTTGAACACGCTGCAGCACTGTGTTCCACACACTGCACAGAATGGCAACTTCAAGCTTCTCCATCTGCCTAGAGAGAGATGTGGCCTCATTGCGAGTGGTCAGGTTTTGATGATCATCTTCTGCTATTGTTTGAAGGGACTGGAAAATGTTGTCATAATTTAGACAAAGGGTGCTGGTTGCTTGTGCATGCGCACTCCACCTGGTGTTTGACAAGGATTTCAGAGTTTGAACACGGCCCTTCTCATTTTCTTCTAGGTTGGATGTAACAAACTGCCACCTCCACGTGGATTTTGAGCAGAAGTTAAAAAGACACTGTACAAATGAGAAAAACTCCTCAGTCTCAAGACAACAGTTTACAGCATTTACCCCAACTAAGTTCAGAGTATGTGCCGCACAGGGAACCCATTCAGCTAACGGGTTGACTTCACGTATGCGAGATTGCACACCTTTATAAGCACCAGACATATTACTGGCGTTGTCAAAGCACTGTCCACGGCAATTCTCTATGTTTATGTTCATCTCCGTCAGAACTGATATAACTGAATTGTACAGTGACTCACCAGTGTGACTGCTTATGGGTAGAAACTTAAGAAAACGCTCCTCTGTGTTTCCTTCTTCAGATACATATCGGACAATAAAAGTGAGCTGGTCTGAATGTGAAATGTCTGGGGTGGAGTCAACGATTATCGAAAAATATTTAGCCATCCTGATTTTATCCAGGATTACAGAGAGCAGCTTGTCACCCATCAAATCAATTAACTCCTCACACACAGTAGAAGAAAGATATGAAGGAGTCCCCTTGCCTGCATTGCCAAATCGTGCAATATGCTCTCTAAGAAATGGATCAAATTGACTGATTAGTTCAAGGCAACCCAAGTAGTTTCCATTCTGGGGTGATCCAAACTGTTGGTTGTCTCCTCTAAAAGCAAGTCCTCGCTCAGATATAAATTTAATAACAGCAACTACTCTTTTAAGAACCTCTGACCAGTACTGGCTCTCTGTTTCATACTGGCGTTTCAATTCATTGTCAATTTTACCCTGCTCTGCAGTTCTTGAAATCCACACAAGCATGCATTTGCGATGCGACTCAGATCCCTTGTGCTCGACAATCCGTTCATTTGCATGCTTCCAATCGTTAAAGCCATCAGCACATCCAAATTTTGAATGGCCGTTCTTGTCATTTACACCAAACAGCCGGCACACAAAACAATACACGGCTCCCTTGGATGGGGAATAGAGCAGCCAATCTCGTCTGACATTTTCACCATTCACTAGTCTGCGATTAAAAAGACTTTTTGAAAATCTTCTCTTTTGATTTTTATATTGTTGTTCTGATGCAGAGAAATCAGCAGTCATATTTTGACAAAGCTGTGGTCCTCTATCAGCCCAGTACGCCCGAACCTCGTCATTGATCTCTCCCCAAGTTCCAGGATCAGTGCTTGTGTGCGCTGGGGTATCAGAGGCGTGCAGGGTAGGAGAGGAAGCCGATGCAAGGCCGCTGATCTCAGGTTGATCTGCAGAAGGTGGTCTCAGTTCATTAATATTTGCATCAACCTCAACCGAAACGTTATCTCCTTGCTCAGTCTCATTATCTCCAGCAGCAGATGAAGTCGATGTTTCATCTTTCTGGTAATCTGGCCAGGATAAGCATGAAACACATTTTTACACATAAGCTGTTAGATTAACACTAACCTGTCAACATGGCTTGCTAATAGCAAATAGGGGTGGGCGATGAGCTAAATGTTATGTCATTATACGAGTCATTTTATCTATCTATGATATACTTCACAGTCAAGTTATATTACTTTTAATAAGATTTTTATCATATCAAAATTTAATGCCACTAAAATTTCATAATTTCAATATCACAATAAAATAATAGTAGCTTAAGAAAAGAATCTCAAGCTTACTGATGACAAGAGTCACAAATAACAATAGAACAAAGGCACATAAGAAATCAACCTACTTGAAAAACTTAAAGCACTGAATAATATTATATTGTATAAAGTAATCAAATACACAATACATAGTTTTCACTATAAATTCAACATTCATTCTTATTTTACAAAAGTGATTCAGTCAAGGGCAGTAAATTACTGTTGGAGCCAGTATTAATGTATATGTATTTCGGGCTGTCACCAGGTGGGGGCAGTATGTGCACAGAGTGTTTTTAAACCGGTGTTTTACACGTAGAGTTAGTTGGGCTTGGTGGGGGAACGCATACAGTTTTTACCACACACAGGGTGGGATGTTTACCGTCTCGAGTATGTTTAATGTTTGTATTTGATAAATAAAGAAACAGAAAAGAAGAAATGGACAACAAGACTGTTGATGTGCGTAAAAAGTGCGTTGTTTAACCAAGCCGTCGGCAGCTATAGGAGCTGCTGTAACATTAGTAAAAACTGTGTTCCCGTTGGATCGCGCCGAGGCGTTGAATGGATTATACGTGGAGCACTATTTGGACTGGTTTCCTGTTTTAACTCCAAACAAAGGGCGGTGAATGAGGATTAAAGGAATCCTGCTCGCTGTAAGTTTGCAACGTGGACATAGGACGGAAACCAAGGAAGGCCGGTGGGTGCTGTTTACTTTGTTTAAAAGGCTTCATCTAATGGAATTTGAAGTTCGAATTAATCAGAGACATGCCGTGCTGATATTACGTGCTGGTTGTATTGTTGTTCATGGATGGAAAGGAGAAATCAGACTTTGAGATGGCTGCTGGTGTTGATGTTGGAGATGTTGTTCGGAAAAAGGTTGCAAATAATGATTGTGCTGTTGATGAAAATGAGTCGCAAAAAAGAGTGAGAAAAATGACCGCTAAGGGGGTTACTCTGTTATTCGAAAATTTGCAAAGGACTAGAAAACAGAAGTTAAATCAAGTAAACAAGATCAAACAAAAGGTGAACGATCTGTTTTCTCTCAAAATCACATGTCAAACTGTAACCGATGTTGAAAGGCAAATTAATAAGTTTGACAAGTATTGCAAAGAAGCCGAAGAACTGCATAATTCAATCGTTGAAATGCCGATACCTCAGGATGAGTCTGACAAACAAAACAAATGGTTCTGTGCTAAAATGACTGAAAACCAGGAATTTTATAAAGATGTCAGAGAATGGTTGGCTGATACTGGAAAATCGTTGAATGTGAATAAAACTTGCGATGCTTCATCTATAACAAGCAGTGAAATAGGACCTGATGACAGCATTTCAAATGTGTCCACAAAACGATCTCATCATTGCAAAGCATCAAAAGGTTCAACTACTACTTCAAGTTCAAATCTTCTGCACGGATAAAGGCCATGGCAGAAAAGGCTGCATTATTACAACATGCTGCTGCTATGGAGAGGAGACATGTTTTGGAGGAAGAAGAAGAGAGACTTCGCATACAAAGTGAAAGACTCAAAAAACAAAAGGAACAACTTATGATGAATGCAAAAATAGCAGCCAACGATGCAAAGTTGTCAGTTTTAACAACCATGCATGATGGAAGTAGTAGAAGGGCACTTTCTGATGATTCAAAATGTAAAAGATCACATTCACTGAATGTACAACTACAGTTGCCTGAGAATTCTACTCAAATTCCAAAGCACTGTTCAACCACACAACAAACTTCAGATATGCAGAATTTGGCAGCTGCTGTTCAAAATAATCCAGTTTCTCAATGTCAATCACAAGTTCATTCTTCACAATCTTCTCCGCAAACTAATACTGGACAAAATATCTTGTACAACATCATGCAGCAACAGGCAAATATAACAGCCCAGCTTGCTCATCGGGGGGACATGGCTTCTTTACCTCCTCGAGTTATTCCAATCTTCGATGGAGATCCATTACAGTTTACTGCTTTTATTCAAACTTTTGAGCATGGAATTGAAAGAAAGACCACCAATTCAAAGGATTGCTTGTATTATCTAGAACAGTAGACTAGAGGACAACCGAAAGAACTGGTGAGAAGCTGTCAGCATATGCCAGCTGAACAAGGATTCAAAAAGGCCAAGGATTTGTTAAAGGAGCACTTCGGCCATGAGTTGAAAATTACAGCAGCCTATATGGAAAAGGCTTTGAATTGGCCTGTAATAAAACCTGATGACATCAATGGTTTGCAAGCGTATGCTTTGTTTCTAAGAGGGTATTGCAATGTGATGATAAACTTGCAGTATATGGATGAGATTAATGTTTCATCGAATCTTAAGAACATCATGTTGAAACTGCCTTACCGACTTAGGGAAAAATGGAGAGCCATAGCCTGTGAGTTACAAGAACGCAATGGTTGTAGGATTAAGATTACAGATATGGTGGACTTCATTGAACATCAGGTTAAGGTTCTCACAGATCCTCTCTTTGGAGATATTAAAGATATACAACCACTTATATCACATAAAATCAAATCTGCTCCTCCTTTCAGTGGTAAAGGGCAGCGTTCAGCTACAGTGGCTATGGTAAACACTGTTGAAGGGTTTCAGCCTAAAGTCCATTCATCACAGCATAGCTCTTCATCTTGCTGCTATGCATGCAAAGAAAACCATGTTCTGGAAAAATGCCCTTTGATTCAGAAGATGGCTCACAGTCAAAAGATTGAGGTTTTGAAGAATCATGGTTGTTGCTTTGCTTGTTTGAAAACTGGACACCTTACTAAAGATTGCACAAGTCGACAGACTTGTTGTGTGTGTGATCAGAAGCATCCTACTATACTGCATATCTCAGCTAAGAGTAAAACCTTTGAAGAAAAACCAGTGAGTAAGGCTCTTGTTACTCTGCAGACCTGTGCTCATACTGGGGCCGGAGAACAAGACTGTTCATTGTCTATTGTGCCAGTTAAGGTGAAGTCTAGGCTTGGAGACTTTACAGTAACAACATATGCCTTCTTGGATCCAGGGAGTACAGCCACTTTTTGTACTGAAGGGCTTATGCGGAAGCTGAAGATGAATGGGACAAAGAAGTGCATATTGCTGCGAACAATGGGACACGAAAATGTGGTAAATACATCTGTGCTCACTGGATTAGAGATATCAGGAATGTCGGAGGATAAATTCTTGGATTTGCCAGAAGTCTTTACTCAGAAGACAATACCTGTAAACAAAAGCAATGTAATTGATCAAAGGGATCTAAGCAGATGGAAATATTTGGATGTTGTCAATATTCCCAAACTGGATGCTGAAGTTGAATTGTTAATCGGTACAAATGCTCCAAAACTCTTGGAACCATGGGAGATCATCAATAGTGAAGGTCAAGGACCCTATGCCGTTAAGACCCTATTGGGGTGGGTCATAAACGGTCTTGTAAAAGAAGCAGATGATGGAAGGAAGACTGGCTTTCAAACAATCACTGCTAATAGGATCTCTGTTGCCAAGATAGAAGAATTACTGGTGGCACAGTACAATCACGATTTCAATGAGAAATCTTTAGAAGATGACTTCAAACCGTCCAGAGAGGATCAACGTTTTATGGAGATAATGGATCAGTCAATTACCACCGAAAATGGTCATTACTGTATTGACATGCCATTTAGGAAGCATGATGTTATCATGCCTAATAACAGATGCCTTGTGGAACAGCGTTTAATGACCTTGAAAAGAAAGTTCACTAAGAACCAGGAGTTTCAAGAACAATACTCAGCCTTCGTCACTGATGTTATCGACAAGGGGTATGCTGAAGTAGTACCACAAGATCAGTTACAGTGGGATGATGGAAAGGTGTGGTATATCCCACATCACGGGGTATACCCTCCTAAAAAAAGGAAGATTAGAGTTGTGTTTGACTGTAGTGCAGTCTTTAAAGGAATGTCCTTGAATTCACAATTACTGCAAGGCCCAAATCTTACCAACACATTGTTGGGGGTTTTGACCAGGTTCAGGCAAGATCATGTGACTTTGATGGCGGACATTGAGGCTATGTACCATCAAGTAAAGGTGTCACAGAAGAATGTGGATTTTCTTCGTTTTCTGTGGTGGCCAAATGGCGACATTACGCAAAGCGTTAAAGAATATAGAATGAAAGTCCATTTGTTTGGGGCAATTTCATCACCAAGCTGTAGCAATTATGCTTTGAGAAAACTTGCGGAGGATTACAAAGATTGCTTTCCAAACAGAGTCTTGAATACCATCTTGCATAACTTCTATGTTGATGACTGTTTAACATCTGTTCACACTGAAGAGGAGGCACTTCACATGGTTAAAGATTTAACTGCAGTTTGTTCTAAAGGAGGATTCCAGTTATCCAAATGGATGAGTAATAGTCGTAAGGTACTAGCAAGTATTCCAGAAAAACACCTGTCAAAATCAACAAAAGATCTCAACCTGGATAAAGACAACTTACCTGTGGAAAGAGCGCTTGGGTTACACTGGTGTGTGGAATCTGATGCATTCATGTTCAAGATTGCCGTAAGTGAAAGACCATACACAAGACGAGGCATTTTGTCTGTTGTCAGTTCTATTTACGATCCTTTGGGATTTCTTTCACCATTAATTCTGCCTTCTAAGTTACTATTACAGGAACTATGTAAAAGACACATCGGATGGGATGATGAAATGCCACAGATTTTTGCATGTCAGTGGTCAGAGTGGCTGCAAGATCTCAAAAAGGTAGTTATGGTGAAAGTAGACAGATGCATTATGCCAAAGGATTTTGGAAAGATCAGAATGGCTCAATTGCATCACTTTTCAGATGCAAGTGAGTGTGGTTATGGAACCGTTTCTTACTTGCGTCTGGAAGATGGAAACAAAAAGGTACGACTTTCCTTTATGCTTGGAAAGTCCAGAGTCACTCCTTTAAAACAGATAACTATACCTATACTTGAACTTGCAGCTGCTGTTTTAGCTGTTCGAGTTGACGAGATGCTCAAGAAGGAACTTCAAATGGATTTGGACAAATCAATGTTTTGGACAGACAGTCAAACTGTCTTGAAGTATATTGCTAATGATGCAAAGAGATTCCATACGTTTGTGGCAAACAGAGTGGCAGTCATCAGGGACGCAACAGACGTTGTACAATGGAGACATGTTGGAACAAAATTGAATCCTGCTGATGATGCCTCTAGAGGCATGTCCGTTGAAAATTTCTTGAAAGCCAACAGATGGATACAGGGTCCAGATTTCCTGTTGGAAGCCTTAGAAGAATGGCAACCATCCTATTGTGACCAGGTCTTAAAGGATGATCCAGAGGTTAAAAAGGACACAGTAGTAATTGCTACCATTTCCAAATGTGTCGACACTGCTACTAATCAACTTCTGAACTATTTTTCTGATTGGAAAAAATTGAAAATTGCAGTAGCATGGATTCTAAGGTTCAAGGATGTGCTCTGGAGGCTCAAGCAACACAGGAAACATATTCAGTCCTCTGTTACTTCTGGAACGAGTAATTTTATATTAGAACATGACAGAGTTAAAGAGGAAATGAAAAAGTTCCGAACTGGATTCCGTTGTCAAGGTCTTACACCACATGATCTTTCTCAAGCAGACTCAGCAATTATTGGATTTTCTCAACGTGGTTCATTCAAACAGGAAATTTCTTCTCTGCAAAGTGGAACATCTGGAGTTAAAAGGAGTAGTAACATCTACAAGCTTGATCCAGTATTGATTGATGGTTTACTTAGAGTGGGTGGAAGACTTAGTAGATCAGCAATGCCTGAGGAGATTAAATGTCCGGTTATCCTGCCAAAGGAACATCATATATCTAAACTTATCATGCAGCACGTTCATAAACAACTAGGTCATGCAGGGAGAAACCACATGCTGTCAACATTGCGGAAAAGGTACTGGATTATTAAAGCAAACTCTGCCTGTAGGAAAGTAATCTCTGAGTGTGTCGTATGTCGACGTTTTCAAGGCAAATTTGGAGAACAAAAAATGTCTGACCTACCAAAGGAAAGGATTGTGCCAGATTTGCCTCCTTTTACTAATACTGGTGTAGACTACTTTGGACCGATTGATGTGAAAAGAGGTCGCAGTGTTGTGAAAAGGTATGGAGTTCTGTTTACCTGTATGACTAGTCGAGCAGTACACCTTGAAGTAGCCTACTCTCTGGATACAAATTCTTGTATAAATTGCATTCGTCGTTTCATGTGTCATCGTGGGCAAGTAGTGCATTTAAGGTCCGATAATGGAACAAATTTTATTGGAGCAGAGAGGGAGCTTAGGGAAGCTTTGAAAACGTTGAACCATGATGAAATTCAGCGTACCTTTCTATCAGAAGGCATAAAATGGACCTTTAATCCTCCTGCAGGATCCCATCATGGAGGTGTGTGGGAAAGGCTCATTCGCCTTGTAAAGAAAGTTTTGTACTCCACTCTTCGTCAACAATGCTTGGATGATGAGAGCTTTCACACTATTCTTTGTGAAGCTGAAGTCATCCTTAATGACCGACCAATCACAAAGCTTTCAGACGATCCAAACGATTTGGAAGCTCTCACGCCCAACCATGTCCTACAATTAAGATCAAAACCACTTCTTCCACCAGGACTTTTTCAAGAGAGTGACTCGTATATCAGGCGTAGATGGCGACAAGTCCAATATCTGTCTGATCTTTTCTGGAAAAGGTGATAAGGGAGTATCTTCCATTGCTTCAGGAACGCCAAAAGTGGATGAAACCACGTAGAAACTTTGTTGTCGGTGATATAGTAGTCATCATGGATCCAACAGCTCCACGTGGCTCATGGTCATTAGGCAAAATCATCCAGACATATCCTGACAAAAAGGGATTTGTTCGCTCCGTACAGTTGAAGACAAAAACAGGACTACTGGATAGACCGGTTTCTAAGATCTGTTTGCTGGTTGAAGATACAAAGGACTGATCTTCATCAACAAGAAATACACATACACCTTTTTTGGCTCCTTTGATAATTTAAGAAATAATTGTAGTTACACCAACAATTATGGGGCCGGTGTGTTGGAGCCAGTATTAATGTATATGTATTTCGGGCTGTCACCAGGTGGGGGCAGTATGTGCACAGAGTGTTTTTAAACCGGTGTTTTACACGTAGAGTTAGTTGGGCTTGGTGGGGGAACGCATACAGTTTTTACCACACACAAGGTGGGATGTTTACCGTCTCGAGTATGTTTAATGTTTGTATTTGATAAATAAAGAAACAGAAAAGAAGAAATGGACAACAAGACTGTTGATGTGCGTAAAAAGTGCGTTGTTTAACCAAGCCGTCGGCAGCTATAGGAGCTGCTGTAACAATTACTTTCTTTCTGATGTTTGATTAACATTATTGACACAATGGCGACAGCAGCTTTATTAGCAGCTTCTGTCACTTTAAGACCTCAGGCTCGGAACTCATGTGCCCTGTGTTTCAAGTTCACCATGGTCTCAAAACGAGCATTTACAAAATGAATTCTCTCCCGCTGCTTACTGTGCCTGAGCAGTTTTAAATAGTTTGTATCTAAACCACAATGCTTAAAAAAAAAAAACGCGTTTAAATTATAAACTTACATCATGATGGCGCAGCACAATTGACATATTTATACCAGATATATTATTGCCACTTTTGCCACCCCTTTAGGCGAATATAGAGTTTGATCAAACACAAAAAGCAATATCATACATCAAGTTAATAATTGAACTTACCGAAAATTGGTTGGGTCGATGTCGATGATGACGCTGTGTCTTTATCTGCTCCAACATGTGCCCGGGCCACTTGCTGTTCCACAACTTCTCCGTGATCATCAGCTTTATTAGTAAAATAACCCGATAGCTTGGGGATTTTACTGAGTAATTCATGTTTCCTCTGCTGTTTAGCTTTTAAAAAATTCCTTTTTTGGGCCCCACTCGCACATGTTTTTTTTAAAGATGACATTTTTTAGCTATGCTATCGAAGACGATGATAATGCGTGACAGTTTTAAGAATAGTCTAGAATGAAGTGAAGAGTGGAGGCGATTGATTGGTTGATGCATATATTCTAATAAGGCGTAGGCAGGCATCATCTGATAGGCCTACTTGTAGCAGCAGGTCGGTCGTTCACAAGTTAAATATAGAATAAATGCATTTGATTGGTATATCAAATTAAAACGTGACGTTTCAATTCACCATGCCCTGCTGCCCACGATGGTTTGATTGACAGGCGACCTGACCAATCATAACGCTGAATAAGCAATTTTGTCCGACAACAAAGCAGTCAGTAGATTAACGTGGACTTGAAAACCGGTAATGTTTAAATTACTTAAATGACAATATTTTAAAGTTGAGACTTTGTTTCATATCAACAGTAAACTGCTCTGAGCTCTCTTGTATGTTGGCGCGTATAGTCACTCAGTGTAAAGTTAGTCTTTGCCCCACGTCCGCAATGTATTTTTCACTGCGTGAGTGAGAACGAACATGATGTGCGTGACTCGTGAGAGCGCCCTGGCTTGTTGTCACACAGTAACTAAACGAGGCGGGTCTTTGCAAACGGTCACTATAATATTAATGATAATGATTCCATGATAATGCATGGAATATACGGCAAAGCGCCACTAAATAACAGGACTAATTTGTGGGGGGTGTGGTAAGACTTAAAATTTACCACGTCCCCCACAAATTAGAGATGAGATGGCTAGTAATAGTCAATCTGCTCCACAGCCAATCACGGGCCCCCTCAATGCTCGGGCCCCGGGGCTTAAGCCCCGCCTAGCCCTATTGTTAATGCGGCCGTGCCAATGAGGATGCAGCCTTTGCCCTCATTCGAGACTTAAGAGCAGTCTGTGCAACCGGCGGATTTAGACTGACGAAGTGGACAAGTAATAGTCGCTCTGTCCTAGCTTCAATTCCAGTAGAGGAGAAGGCCAAAGAAGTGAAGGAGTTAGATCTTTATATAGATAAACTCCCTGTGGAAAGAGCTCTCGGAATTAAGTGGAGCACTGAAACAGACTCCTTTTTCTTTAAGGTTAACTTAAAATAGCAACAGTCCACCAAGAGGACTATTCTTTCCACTATGAATTCCATTTACAATCCGATTAGGTTTCTTGCCCCATTGATTCTTCCTGCAAAAAGAATCCAACAGGAACTTTGCAGAATCAGCTGTGGTTGGGATGATAAGATTCCAGACAAGTTAAACAAAATACTGGGAGGAATGGCTTGAGGGTTTGGAGAAACTTAACAACCTAAGCATTCACAGATGTTTCAAACCAGCAAATTACGGCAAAATAAAAACTGCCCAGCTACATCACTTTAGTGATGCGAGTGAATCAGGGTATGGTATTGCTAGTTACCTGCGACTTACCAACATCAGTGGTGATGTTCGTGTTGCCTTTGTATTGGGCAAGACCAGAGTTGCTCCATTAAAACCTGTAACTATCCCCAAGGCTTGAGTCGGCAGCCGCTGCTGTTTATACATGTGTTGACAGGATGCTCAAGAGAGAGATTGAAATTCCTCTCACAAAATCCGTTTTCTGGACAGATAGCACATCTGTCTTAAAATACATCTTTAATGACACAACACGATTCAAAACATGCGTTGCAAATAGAGTCGGCAAAATACGCGATATGTCTGATAAATCCCAGTGGTGTTATGTGAATGGCTCACTAAACCCTGCAGATGCTGCATCACACGGCCTTTCGATTGATTCCTTCCTTGGTTCAGAAAGATGGTTGAATGGTCCAGAATTCCTTTCACTACCTGAATCAAACTGGCCATGCAAATTATCATATCTTGTGACGACTTCGAGATAAAGAAAAAGGCTATGGCTTTCACTACAGTTTTAACAGGAGTCTCTGATACTATTAACAAATTCATAGAGCACTTCTCTTCTTGGAATAGCCTTAAAAGGTCTACTGCATGGATCCTGAAGTTTAAAAGGATGCTTTGGATGTCGAGCCAAAAGCAAAAAAATGCTCACTCAATTCTTCATCTACAAAGCACTGATCCTCATTATTCTGCCAGGTCCAATGACAGGAAAACTGAATTCAAAACTTAATTTGGAGATAAAGTGCTTTCAGTAGAGGATCTTAAACAAGCAGAGAAGGCGTTAGTAGACTTTATCCAGCAATAGGCATTTCAACCGAAAATTACGTCTCTGAGAAAAGGACATACTGTTAAGAAAGCTAGCAGTATTTACAAAATCGACCCTTTTCTGATGGATGGTATCTTAAGAGTTGGAGGGAGGCTGCATAAAATGTCAGTGCCTGAAGATTTGAAACGTCAAGTAATTTAGACAAAGAACAGTTATCTGTCCACATTAATTTTAGACCATATTCATCAATCAGCAGTTCATTGTGGAAAAAATCAGATACTCTCAAAGCTTCGCCAGAGATACTGGATAGTTCATGCCAATTCCGCTGCTTGGAAGCTAGTCAGAAACTGCCTGCCATGCAGACATTGGAATGCACCAGTAATGGAGCAAAAAATGGCAGATCTATCTCTAAGTCGTCTTGCTTGTGACTCCCCTCCATTTACAGTACATGTGTAGGTATTATTATTGTCACGGTTGGTAGATCCACTGTCTCATTCTTGTCTTGTGTGTTTGTGTGTGTGGGGTGTCTCGTTACACTGATTGTTTTATGTGGGCGTTACCGCTGATTATCAGTGATAATGTTTGTCAGATGGTTGTTGAAGCTTCCCGTGTTCGTGCCTGTTCCTGTTTTCCTTGTGTTTCCTGTTTACCGGATTGCTTCACTCCCGTTCTCACCTCTGGTTCACCGTCATCTTCGTCAGTCACCTCAGGATCGTCCATCTCAGTCCCTGTGTCACGCTCTCCTGCTGTCTGTGTTCCTGGTCTGACCCGCTCTCGCGGAAAGACTGCCTGCCTACACTGAGTTCTGCATTTATGCATCTGACATTTCTGAGTTTCCTGAGTGAACCATTGTTAATAAACACCATTGCACTTGCTATTGCTTCCGTCCTGTTTATCATTACAATTATAGATTATTTTGGCCCATTTGAGGTAAAAAGGGTCCGGAGCCTGGTAAAGGGATACGGTGTCTTTTTTACATGTTTGGCAAGCAGAGCAATCCATCTTGAAATGGCGTAATCATTGGATACAGATTCCTGCATTTTGGCCTTAAGAAGGTTCATTATGTAGAAGAGGTCAAGTTCAAGAAATTATATCAGACAACAGAACTAATTATGTAGGAGCCGAACGAGAGCTTAGAGATTGTCTCGCTCCACTAGATAACAGCAAGATCAAACGTGCAATGCTGTACGAGGGAATCAAATAGAGTTTCAATCCTCCCTTAGGGGCTTATCACGGAGGCGCATGAGAAAGGCTTGTCCGCATCAAGAAGTCTCTGTATTCCGTTTTAAAACAAGCCTTAGATGAAGAGGGATTACAGACAGCACAGAGGTAGAGGCTATAGTCAATGATCGCTCTATTACCACCATATCTGATGATATCACCAATCCCGAGCCTCTTACACATAATCATCTCCTACTGCAGAATGGAAAACCTATTCTGCCATCTGGACTGTTCATAAAAAATACTTGTATTCAAGACAGAGATGGAGACAAGTCAGAAATGGCATGAAGTGAGAAAAAATCTTAAGCCGGGAGACATAGTTCTTATAGTGGACGATACATCACCCAGGAACTCTTGGCCTATCGGACGGATCACAAAGACCTGGCTTGACAAAGAGGACATGTTCGTAGTGTTTTGGTTAAAACGAAGTCCAACATACTGGAAAGACCTATTAATAAGTTATGTCTTCTTCAAGATTAACCTTAATAGTAAATTCAGTTGTTTGCAGAGTTGACAAGCTCTTTTGATGAAGGTAACGATTGCTTTTTTTTTTCTTCATTGGACTATTTTTGAATCTTTTTCTTTGTTTGTTTCTCCATTAGACTATTTTGGACACCTTTTTTGTGCATGAACAGATTTAAAAATCTTGAGGTACATTGTAATATGTATTTATATGGCTCCTCAATATATGTATATTTTATATTAAATTGCCTTAACATCGTCAATTAAGGGGCCGGGATGTAGGAGCCATAAGGCTATTAATTATGTTACTCAAATGTCATTGCTGTATGTAACTATTTTCTGTACTCCCCCTGTGGTAAAGGGAAAGAATTGTACCCCTTTTGGGGATTTCCTGAAGGTAGCCATCTTAAACAGGAAGTTATGTGGCAAGGAGCACGGGGGAAGAGAGACAATTTTTTGACCTACATTACACCACACTGCTTGTTTTGGAAGGAGAGTTTTGTCTTTAATTTTTCACCTTTTTGTTACAATAAAGTTCAAGTCTTGCTTAAACTGGTTTGTAGCGTCAAATATACTTTCCCTCACAGAAGTGGCTAAAAAGGAAAGTGGCCGTCGGTGCAGAAGGGCCTCAGTCTGCTTCTGGGCGGTTGAAAACTGTTGGGCGCAGTCCTCAACCACACCACCGAAGAGCCCAGCCTGGGACATGGGGTAGCTGGGAAACGAGTTCTCGGACTCCTGCACATAAACCTGGTTGAGCCCTAATGGTGTTCCTGGACCACACATGTGGGCATCACCTGACCCAGGGATCACGCAGTGACCAACGTCGCCCGTAGAGCAAGGTCGGTAAAGTGCACAGCGGATCGACCAGCCCGGACATGGGAGGCATAGCGTCCTGGCGTGGGGGTGTGGTCAGATTCCGCGTTCTGACAGTGTAGGCCAGGGAAGGACGAGCGTTCCGCGGGGGCCTGGTCTGACAGAAGTACCGGGTCAGCACTGCCTCGGAGGCGCAGGCGAACCACAGCTCCATTTACCCACTCTACCCACACGGACTCTACCCACACGGAGATCATTGAGACTCTATCTATAAACACTGCGATGGTCATGTTCCCGCAATGAAAACATGACTCATCCACGAGCACTGCAGAGCGTGATTAAGCCCAGATGTGACCGTAAGGCGATCTCGCTGGAATGCGCCGTCGCACCAACACACTGAAGAGCCGCTCATCTCGTAGAGGGAAGATGATTCAGAATGGCTTGTGGGATTGAAGAGAACTCTTGGCTCCAAAGCGAAAACATATCTGCATGCTGCCAGCGTACTTCCTTATATACCCACGAGGTAAGGCGGAGTTACACAATGCAAATTCCGCAGACGCATGGCATTTCTTTGCCATTGGCTCGTTTTATTTCTCGAAGATGAGAGGCTTTCTAAGCGAAACCCCATTCGTCGTCACAACATAACTCGTAGTGACCACGAAAGGGAACTAAGGTTTACTTGATTATCCATACATAATTTTTTTGAAAAATCAGCATCTGCATGAAAAGTATTATTTTTATATAGTTTTTGCTCAGTTTGGGCCTCTGAATAAAACTGAGGTGTTTTTTCCTCTTTGAGAATGAGCTCCATATTCTCATTATATTATGATACTAGTTTCGGCATCAGGCCCGATCCTGAAGTCATGTACTCATACTCATTTAATGCTCCAATACCACGCAGCATGTACAGTCAGTGCTTGTGACAAAGAAACACAGATAACAGAGCAAACAGACAGTAGAATGGATATACTGTATCAATCAAGTCACATTTATTTATATAGCGGTTTTTACAATATAGATTGTTTCAAAGCAGCTTTACAGAGATAACAGGAAAATAATGCAACAAAGTTTGTTTCCAGACGAATGTTTCCAGAATGTTTCATTTTTGTTGTAAAACCGTGATGTCATCATCCAGCTCGGTTCAGTTCTCATATAATGGTGTCAATGCAGGCAGATTTTTATTGTTTAAAATTATTGTTGAATATTAAATTAAATGTTAAATTGAATGTCCCCAACTAAGCAAGCCGTGGGGTAAATCTGGACTGACGACTGTCAGGCAAGTAAATATATCGAATTAATAGAATGTTAAAGAACTTAAATATTTACGCCTATATAGCTGCTGTACACTAGCCTGGCAAGCCAGACCTACATCAAGATGTTAGGTCTGGCAACTCTCCATAGACACGGCTCAATCCGAGGGGCGGGATAAACGGCTGTCTTTCAAATTCACTCTGCACGCAATAGGACAGCGCTGCAACCAACCAGAGCGTTTTCCCAACAGCGGAGCTAACGTTAGTTGATAGATGCAACTTTTGAATCTGGCCGGCAAAACTACGAACACATCTTCCTTTTTTAAGAATGACTTAAGTGCCGTTCTTTGCTCTTTTCTCAAAGAAAAACTTAACTCCAAATCCTCCAGAGTCGCGGCCAAAGCCGATTCGAAAGACTGTTCGCCAGCAGCAGCAGCCATTCTTTGTTTTCAAGTAGCAGGGAACCGTCGCAACTCTGTCGTCATTATGTTAAGCCCGCCCCGCCTACTCTGTACACCAGGGATGGGCAACTTCGGTACTGGAGGGCCACTGTCCTACAGAGTTTAGCTTCAACCCTGATCAAACACACCTGAACAAGCTAATCAAGGTATTCAGGATTACTAGAAAATTACTGGCAGGTGATTTTTTCAGGGTTGGAGCTAAACTCTGTAGGACAGTGGCCCTCCAGGACCGAAGTTGCCCATCCCTGCTGTACACAATGTGATTGGCCTGACCCAATTTAGGTTTTTACAGCTCCGAAAGTCAACGGAGAGTTGCTAGACTACCCTGGCTGCAAAATACATTTTGCTGCCGCTAGGGTGCGTCAAGATTTCTAGGCTAGCTGTGCGCGAGCTGATTAATGAAACGCGGAGTGGATTGAGCGTGCAGCGGCACAGACACAGCTCGTCGAGCACATCCCTTTTTCACAGACATCGCTGGAAAGAAGGTAAAACGAGGAGCATATTACCATTGTTAACTAATGGTAAAGATAAAGCACACTTTTGTTGCATGCTCTTGATTGCTGATCGCTCACTAAGCACACATGCTTCAGTTACTTACAGGACAAGAAGTTTACTGTGCACAAACATCCAAAGCACGTGCCCAGAAATCCACGTCTCAGACAGCGCTTGAATACTGAATTGAATTCTCTTTCACGTTTTCTTGTGCTTGAACTGACGAATTCACACAAAATTATGAAGGAAACTAAAGAAAATATAGGCTAAACGAATTAAATCAACAAATATGATTCGTATTCTTTTGGTTTCTCTACCAAATGTATTTAAAAATGACAAATGCAGTGAAAATACAGGTAACGGTCTCGGTATCGGCGAGTACCAAAAATGGAAGTGGTAAAAAAAGTGGTATTGTGCATCCCTACTTAAAAGCATATAATGTATTTTCCCCAGTGTCCAGCCACAAATCATGAAAGCGCAAGATCGTCACCAGTGAAGGTTTTAGAGGACTTGTGCATGTTCTTGTGTTGCCATCAGCTAAACAGTGTTGTCAGGACTTCCTGCAGCTCCAGCTTGATTAGTCAGATGCCATCTATGGCTCAGGTGACTTATTTACAAAAATTGGGAATATACGTAAACCAGGGCTGCGTTCGAAACCGCATACTTCCCTATTATATAGTAGGGAAAAAGCAGTAGGCGAGTGAAAAAGTATGTACGAATCCTTACTAATTCTCGCGAGATTCGGACGCACGTACACTAATAGTGTGTTCGAATATGCCTACTTTCCTACTATATAGTAGGAGAAAACAGTATGTGAAAGAAGTAGTACGTTCAAAACATCAGTATTCAAAAAAGAGTAAGCGAGATGTCCCCGGATGGCTTACTCCTTCCACCCAGATTCTCGAGTGCTCATCCGATGGATACTTTCTATCCCAGGAGGCTACGGGAGAGGAAACGTCATAATCGAACATCGCGGAGATCAGCGATGCGGATGTTTTCAAATGTGAGTAAACATGATTCGTTTTGTTAAAATTGCATGTTTGTGTTGAACTACTGTTGAGTAAACTGTTGAACTGTTGAAGGTGTAATATAGTATAGTTGTGATTTTGCAGTAAAAACACATTTTATTATGTATAGCTAACAGGGGAACTCCAGTAAGGACACGTACATCTCTAAAGTGGACTTACACAGACCATATACATCTTAAAGATGCTTATTTCAAATGTCTATTTACATCTGACAGGAAAATCTTAAATAAGTATTGCAGATGAGCACATCACACCATGAAATAGACATCTGAGAATTAAACATATCATGTGTGCTATTATGTAATATAATTCACTTCACTGCTTACATTAGATAAATATGCTGTAAGTAAATAAACAAATCTATAAAGAAACTTAATATAAGTTATCTAATTAATTTGTCCATTAGTGCTGTTGATAAATTGAGGAACATTTGTGTTGGATAAAAACTGAATTAAAGCTGATTTTTAGTAAAAAACACTTTGTTCTTTCAAAATTAAACGTTCTCATTAATGTGTAATTACTTCTACCAACTAATCAAGTATTCTCGTAAGCGTAGAATCTGCCATTTAGAATACATACGACCAAGTCGCTCGAATGGCGGAAGCCATGTTGCGCATCCATCTTGAAAATATATTAGACAAAGAGGGACATACCCGGAAATTCAAGCTTCGCCTTTCGCATTTTTACACTCAGTGGCTCCGTGACGAATGCGAGGGGGAGATTACTCGTGATTTGAAATAATACAGCCACCGTAGGAGTTAAAACGCCCTCGGAATGGGAGGGGCTAGAAAGTAATATTCTCTTGGTAGTCATAAACAATTTCACCGCTAGATGGGAGAAAATCCTACACAATGTAGCTTTAACACATCAGCAACAACTTCAACATGTAAATGTAGCATAGGCGTCGATTTCGGGGGGGGGGGGGGGCGCGCGTACCCACCAGATTTCGTCATGAGTCATTTTCTACCCACCACTTTTAACTTCCGTCCATATTAATTCGACTTTTGGTTCGATTTTTTTTACCGTTTTCAGTGGTTATGAGGAGCAATATAAGAGAGAAATTTGGTAATCATTGTCTGACCCAACAAAAAAACATTATAATATTAATTTTATTTAATTTTTCGTGTTCGCATTTATGAGGGAAAAAGCAACCTGTCAGTCCTCGGGTACGGAGGTGAGCGCTCTGAAAGACCTCAAACAGAACAGCTGCCTTTCTTTAATTGAATTTCGTTTTGTATTAATTATATCTTAATTTTAATAAATGTTTCATGAACCAATTGCCTGGATTTAATAGTCTTTAATAGTAAATATAGCAGAATCACGACATGGAGGCGCCAGCGAGTGAACTGGAGTTCGTCTCATAAATGAACCGAAACTCGGCGTATAATGCACATTCACATTCACAGCGTATTTAGACACATTTAGACGCATTCATAATCATTACTTTTACCGGTTCTTTGTGGCAAGCTTTATGCGTGCGGTCGTGCGCTTGAGTGCGAAGTTTTGGGTGGGCCTGTTGAAAAGTGGGGCCGTGCCTGAGCTACATGACATCGTCTTTCAAAACAAAGGCAGAACAGGAACAGAACAGAACAGGCACTTTTCTGATTCTTGATTTCTGTGCATTTGATGCAGATCTT
The DNA here is from genome assembly GCF_964197995.2 of Scardinius erythrophthalmus. Taxonomy (NCBI): domain Eukaryota; kingdom Metazoa; phylum Chordata; class Actinopteri; order Cypriniformes; family Leuciscidae; genus Scardinius; species Scardinius erythrophthalmus. The sequence goes on along the minus strand of NC_138239.1, from coordinate 34,178,102 downwards.
TTGTGGTAGAGCAGAGGATGCAAGGAAAAATGATGGCGGCATTTGTGGGGGGAAAAAAGGGTTTTAGGGATCTTACTCTATGTAAAGTAAGATCGTTTTGTTACTATTGTGTTACTATGTGCTGTTAAAATGACTGATTTTGTAATATGTTTGTGTATTTTTGTAGGATCTGAAATGTCTGCAGACTGGTGTGAGCACTGAGGATGGAGAGCCACAGCTGAATCCTGGAAATGGTATACTGCCATCCCTCCACCGGCCCTTATTGCCTCAGATTGTGAAGCGCATCGCAGCACGCAACGACCTCCGGCACAGAGGAACGGCTCACCTCTGGCGGTCAGCTGATTCATCAGAATAAAGCCACAGAATGGGAACCGCTGTGTTGCGATGGAAGTAGGATGATTGTTAGAACAATAAGTTTGAATAAAGCTTTGTTTCATGTGCTGTTGACTTGTATTATGCATTTGTTTATTGTGATGGTTACTTTTATTCATTCTTTTACTAATTTATTCATATTTCTTATTGTTGTCGGTATATAAAATATAATTATTTAATTAATGTAGGCCTATGCATTAATTCATTGCTTGACTGAAAATTTAGATATGTTCACTGCACTTATCTAGTGTGTATTCATGCCTAGCTATGTCATATGACATAACAAATTACATTTTGTTTGCTTTATTGAATTATATCATTTTCAGTAAAAAGTAATATAATTAAGTATTGGTCAGCATTTATCATTATTATTGTATGTTTTGGGGTAGACTAGCAATGCAATTCATTCTGGGGTAATATTAATGAACCTTAAAGTTTTCGAGTATAAAATCAACAGTTTTCTCCAAAGGCGAGATACTCGAGCAGCTGTCCGTCTCCTTTGTGCAGACATTACAAACATTACAAACGCTGTGGAAAACCATTCAGGGCTGCCGAGTTACTGATGTTATGAGGTGTCAGTGCACCTGTCGCTCACATCATTTTTTAATTTTTTTTTATTGCAGAACTTATACAAGATCAGGGAAATATATCCAGGTTGTATCTTTAACAATAAACAAACATATTGACAAAAAAAAAAAAAAAACATAAATATCATGGGTATGTGTACATCATAATATGAGATTTTATGAGAATAATTCATTATAATATATATATATATATATATATATATATATATATATATATATATATATATATATATATTTTTTTTTTTTTTTTTTTTATGCATTCTTTGCTATTTATAAGCCTGAGGGATGAAACGAGAGTTAAATTAAACAAGAAAGAGACGAAAACATAAAGAAGATTTAAGCCACTTTTGCTTGTGGGTGAAACATTTTGGATTTAAAATAAAGAAATTAAAAACATATTCAAGAGATGACGACTTTGGGATTTCGTAATAAAAAAATTACAGTGTAAGGATACAACTATGGGTCACATTAGAAGGGTTAAAGAACTTAAATCAACCCTAAATGTATTCACAAAATAAATGGGCAGCAGTTTCTTTAACAAGACCACAAAATGAGCAAGTTTAATCAATATCAAGATATTTACAGATAGATGAATTAAACGTGTCGTTCATATCTTTTAGGCTAAGTTGTTGCGCTTGTGATAACGTCATAGGTCACATGATAACGTCAACAAGGCAGATGTCTGGTTCGCATTCATACTTAACGTGATCAGGCTATACTATTTTAGCACTCGTTAAGTACTTATTCAAATTAAGGACCTACTCATTGAATTTGCGTTCGAACGCAGCCCAGGTATTATTATACACCTCACTGGTATTGGATCCCCACCCAGCATGTTTTTCACCACTAGGTGGCGCCACTCCCAAAAGACTGATGTCACTCTGCCTGCACCATCTCTTCAGTGTAAATCTCAGACCCAAAGCTTTTCACAATAAACCAGGCTACATTTTTCCATGAATCTGAAAGCAGATTGGCATTTGTTGTACCGTTCATGCTGATTTTATTGTAAATCCATATGTAAATAACTATTTTGTGCAAGTGTTATGTCTTCACCCACTGTTAAATAATGTAATGTTAATAAGAAAGGGTGTATCTGAGGTGTATCTTATGAGATTGCTTTTTTTATAGGCAGTAAGCAGGGACAGTGGGCAACCGGTGAAAAGGCTGAGTTAAGCCAGTGCGAGGAGGTAAATGTCATGCACTGCTTGTTTTTATTGGAGGTTCTGCCGCAATCTGCCCTTTTCCGTTCCTGGGACCTATTGTTTAAATAGGAGCTTTAATTGCAGGGCACCAGATGGGCCCTCAAACAAGTGTGGATAGAGGCATGTTTACCGGTCAGCGGTGTGTGCAGAGCAGGTGAAAATATTGAATACCCCGCACCAATGGCTGTGAGGCAGACGTGACACTTTTGCTTGTAAAGCTTTATTAGGCATATGCAATTGTGGAGAGGATATTATCATACAGGAGGGAGGATATGAGAGCAGATATGTGCAGCGATTTGAAAACACATTTAACGGCAGGTGAAGTTGTTCCTGCACTAGGCGGGATGCATGATTACTGTATTAAATAAATAAGAGAGTGCCAAATTAGCATAAATGTCTGAAGGCGAAGGTTTTATCCATCTTATTTTGCAACGTGGAAGTAAGCAATTTTTCTGTTTTGTGCAAGACTTCTGATTCATTAGCCGCCATAGGTAAATAACTAGAAGAATAAAAGTACAGTCAACACTACAACTATTTGATAACAAATACCAGTTTGCAAGTTTGCAAGACTGTTTTTGTACATCCAAAATAATAAGCATCTGACACCAGAAGCCTCACACATTCAAGTTACTAATGGCCACGTCTGCTCTTAAAGGGGTCATAAGATGCTTTTTAATGTTTTCATTTAGTGTGCAATCAATGTATCTGTTGTGCATGTATATAAGATCTGCAAAGTTACAAAGCTCATAGTTCCCACAAAGAGATTTATTCTGTCTAACAGAGAACAGCTGCAAACCTGCCTAAAACACCTCAATCAAAGTCCATATCACTTCCTCAAACGTCACAATGTGAGATATTAGCATAATGCCGCCCAAAGCCTTACGCAAAGAAAGAGGGCGAGGCTTCAGTGAACTGTAGTGTTGTCGTCATGTTGCGGAGACACACAGTGTGTTTGGATGCGAAAGCAAAACCTCTTTGTTAGGAATCAGTGGTTAAGATTTATATCTAACACTGTTCCAGAGCTGTATAAGCCAAAAGTTTGCTTGTGCACAGGGCATTTTACAGAGGACAGCTTCCTGAACCTGGGAGAGTACATTCCCGGCTATACACACCTAAATAAATGAGAAATATACACTTCAGAATATAGTTTACTATTTGATGTTGTCCCTTCAGAACAAAAAGTTGTTACAGTGAAGAAGATAAATTAAGCCATTATAAAATGCATCTGAAAGGTAAGAGAGTTACAAAATAAAAACTTACCGCTGTGAAATGCGAAACGTTCTGCTCAAGTCGCGCTTGCAAAGTTGGTTCCACTGGTCAATCTGCTTGATCATCCGCATTTTCAGACTCTTACTTGGGCCTGAGCTGATACTTTAGTACTGACAACATTATTAACTGTAGCTGAAGCTCACGAATTTAACAAGGGGCGTTACATTTCCAACACACGCTTGAGGTGTTTGGCCAATCACAACGCAATCAGAGCACTCAGAGCTTTTCGGAAGGAGGGGATTTGTAGAGATGTGTTTCAGACTGGGAATAGAGGAGCTGCAATAATGTACAGTATGTGAAAAAGAATCTGTTTCTTGAGCATTAATGCATGCTAACCTATTCTATTACACCCAATATAGAAAATAATGAACTGTTAAAATAGCATCATAATGTGTGATGTTTGTGATCTGCAGTGTTAATTTAACAGTGATGCATATTCCCGGAACAGACACGTCACATTTTTTGAAAGCGCTCATAAATAACACTATTATCTTTCTCTGTGAAGAATGCATTTCATATTACTGTGACATTTCATATAATCAGGGCGGCTCTGAAAAAGGGGTGGAATGCCCCAATTACTGTCCTGTGTTATATAGGACGTGTGTCGTGGATTGTGTGTGTTTGAGCACCTGGCTCTCTGTCAACACAGGATCAGGTCACTGTGTACATTACGCCGCTCACAACGACAAAGGCTGCTCGGTTTCCTGTGATTAAAACTGAAGGCCAATACTGACCACACCGGGCCTTTGATTAACTGCCTCGCTTTTCTTTCTTCTGTGGATCTTTTGAGAGTTTGTCCATACAATGAACGTCAATGGTAACCAAAACTGTTTGGATCCCAACATTCTTCAAAATGTCTTCTTTTGTGTTCCTCAGAAGAAAGAAAACATCATACAGGTTTGGAATGCCATGAAGGTGAGTAAATGATGACAGAATGAACTATCCCTTTAATGATGAAGCTGTGCTATAAACATCTAGGCAATAATGCACATGCTCTAACACCATGACCAGACCCCTCAAAGCCCCGATCCAGACCCAAGAACCAGGCTCTCCAGATTAATAACCAAAATAGAGAAAACTATGAACTTATTTCTTTCAAAAATGGATCTGTTTGGTACAGTTGTTGGCCACGGTTGAGAGCTTTACATAGTTTTACATGTATGCATCTGACAGACATTTTTTTTATCCAAAATGTCTTGTAGTGCATTCAAGTCAAATGTATTTGCGTTTGCCACAGCACTCATTGTTTCAAAGCAGCTTTACAGAACATTACATACTGGTAATGTCAATAATGCCATAGTGCGTCAACACAGAGTAAGTTTTAGGGCTGGCTTAAATCATGTCCCTTTCAAGCAAAGTCTGGTCATAGTGGCCATAGTTGCAGTTCCTCTGAATTTATTCCTCAAATAGTGTTAAAAAAGCTTATATTTCAGACTGGACCCGCCAATGCAAATGTGCTAAGCTTGAGTCACAAGACATTGGCTGCATCTGAAATCACATACTTCCCTACTATATATATGTGAAAAACAGTGTGTGACAAAAGTATGTCCAAAAGTATGGACATTGAACTATCCCACGAGGCCATCAGAGAAAGATTTGACAACATGGTGAATGTAGTACTTCTGGATTACATTCATAATACACACATTCATGTACTTTTTTAGTGGCCATGAAGTCATTACTTATTGTAAATAAGTTCCTACTCAAAAAAAGGATGTGATTTCGGATGCAGCCGCTGACTGTTTCTATGCTAACCAGATGCATGTCAATCCCTCACAGCCTCACTTTCATTCCCATAAAAAATTAAAGATGGCGCTGCTGTGAATAAGGTCAATTGGGGATTGGCGCTTTTATTTAGAAGGCGGGACTTATTCTGCCACTTCCACACTTTCTCCCATTCGTAGTAATACACCATATTGGTTTATCTTGGTTAGTCTTTGTCAATACGACAATATAAAACAGATATAAGATATAAGTGATCCTCTGGATTTAGATCTTATAGTGTTATCTAGCACATCTATCAGGCAATTATTAGATTTAAATATTGGTCAGTATTGTTCTATTAAGAGGTTTCAATTTAGGTTAAAATCTTCGGTTGAAAATATTTTGGTCATATTGCCAACCTCTAAGTAATTTTAAGAGGGATCTGCTCGAAAGTCAACATATAATGCTTTAGTTCCCTACTGAGTTGGCCTGAGGCGACTGTGGCAAGAAATGAAAAACTCAATTTTGGTGGTCACAACAGATGTCTTGGAGGCTGGTCTCTGATATACTGATGATCCATTCACAGGGAAATATTCTCTCAGGATGTGTGTTCCCTGGAAATCAAAGGTGGGATTAAAACCACAAGATCAGCTTATTTCTCATGCAAGTTCAGTATTAGATCATTTTGAGAATTAATCAGGATGCTCATCCTAACACACAGAGAGCCACCACCTTCTCCTCTGGCCTTACCAGCTGCCCTTTGACCGATGGCCTTTTATACTGGCCATGTGCTGCAAGACAGAAGGGTCTCCTCACATTACTCACAGGGACAGCCAAAGAATCCTCCCCGAAACCCCTCGGACAGAGACGGATGATGAGCAGGAGCCGTGTCCCTTCAGTGGCTGTCGGCATGGGCGTCCGTCACCAGCTAATAATGAGGAGAGTCAGTGGAGCAGGGCTCGGGTCAAGTTTGGAGACAGCAACGTGGGATTGTCATCCAGCAATCAAATCAATCATATTCCACATCAGGAGCCAATATCTCGAATGGTGAAGCTCTAATGGGATGCAGAGATCGGATGGACACTATATACGTGTGATGGCTATAGTTTGTGAAAAGACAATGGGTGAAAGGGTGAGTACAGACAACAAGATTTACAACACAAGCTCAAGGGTCAATAAGAACAGACACAATGACCATCACAACGCCCAAATGTAACGCCTTCTTGCCATCGCACAATAGAAAGAAATATTCACACACAAGAACATAGTATTGCTCAGAGGTTGCTCTTTGCACATTTATCATCCATGTGATCTCAGATGTTTCGAACAAAGGTCAGGAAAATAAAGGGAGGTACAAATTAGACTTTTTTTACATATAACTTTTTTTTTCTAAACACGATAGCCTGTGGCACCACCATTTCGGAATATCAGCTTTCTTATGAAAGTTAGTTCTCCTTTGTGAGCACTGAATGAGACGCAGCTCTAAATAATGATTTTTCAAAGTCGTACATAAAACAAAGAATATGTTTTACAGGAAATAATGTGAAATACTATTTCATACTTTATACTTTATATGTTTAATTCAATGTTTCTAATTATTATTTTCAGTGCATTTTTATTTCCCCAAAGAAGATTTCATGGAACAGACTCACTTTTAATAATCTAAAGAATGTATTTTTTCCACTATAAAGAACCTTTTGTGCAATGGAAAGGTTCCGTGGATGTTAAAGGTTCTTCATGGAACCATTTATTAACCAAAATAATCTTTTTTTTTTAAAAGTGTTTCTCATTCATTCTTTTTGTCAGGTCACAGAGCGTCTTTCACCTCCGCTGGCGATGCTGAAGGAATGCGGCCTCGGATTCGAGACACCTGTCATGTGAAATACCAGAGCCCATTGACATTTCAACATGACATTTGAGATCCACTCCATCTCACTGAGGGAGACCGTGAAATACACCTTCCTTTTGCATTGCCCCATTATGTGCAAAAGAACATTTACAGGAGAAAAGAATTGGCCATTGTGTTGATCACATTAACTGGGTAACCTTTAATATGCAACTGGCGCTTGAGCTTCAGTTTCCATTTTGTTCATTTCATGACCGTAAAAATGATCATAATTTTAACGGTAAAAGAATGTAAAAGTTCTATGGTAAAAAGCTATTAAAAGTTGTTGACAGTATATGTATGGTGAAATTTTTAAATAAACTAATGGGACATTTCATGTAATTTTACAGTAAAATACTGTTAAATTTACCGTTTTTGGAAGTGAAAAAGTCATCTTAAAATTTACTGTGAAAAAAACACCCAGAATTCCTGTGCGACACTTTCCATTTGATGGATTTTCATTGAAATGAACTGTTTCTTAGTTTTTTCTTATCATTTATGTAAATGAGGGTTTTATATTCCATTTTATGTTGTTAAATTAATGTTTATTGCATTATTTTAGTGTCATGTTTGTTACCATGATGATGTTTGTGTCACCCACATTTATATAACAAAATTGGTCCTGTAAATGAACAATAATTAGGCTACTGTTAATTGTACAGTTTACAGCATGTTTCTGTAATATTACCATGCACTGAATTAAAACCTGAGTTAACTCATTTAACTCAACCGATTGCCTTAAATTAAACTGCCTTAAAACTATTTATACTGTGTTAGTAATGTGAGTATATTAGAACTGTGAACTTATTTCATTTGATAAAATAAAATAGCACTTCAGTTCAACATTTACTCTCATTATCAGTGATTTAGTTCACTTTTTTTTTCTATTAAGTACAATGAAATGTAACTAATATTTGAGAGAAATGAACTTGTTTTGTTTAGTAAATTTGGCTGTAAGTTTTACAGCATATTGCTGTATTTTCTTAATTTTACAGTAAACTACTGGCAACCAGAACCAAGTTGCCAGTAATTAACTGTTAATTTACAGGAGAATTCTTTACAGTTACTTGTGATGAATATCAGATCATGTGGCTTTCTGTACTAGTTATAAACGTTATATGTTATAAACCGTTAGACCCGTGTAAACTTCAACATGGGAGCGTAGTCTTTCTTTACAAAGTGACATGCAGTCTGGCATGTAGTGTTTTTAGTCGTATCCGCGGACCCGTGTGAACGGGGAGTCGTTTAAGTTTTTAAATTGTAAAATTAACCAAAAAAGTTGTAACATATGTTTTACGGTAAGGCTCTGGCAACAAAAGCTGTTTTTTGTTGTTGTTTTTTTATCATACATTTTTTCCCCTTTTTTTATAGTGTTGAAAGCTTTTGTCTTTAGTAACTCTTTTGGAAAGAAGCAACTGCCCATTGATGCAGTTTTTTTTTTTGTGTGTGTGTGTGAAGCAGATGCTAAAAGTGGTATTTAATCAAATGTACACTTTACAATTTGTTTTGCAAATTTTGAAGTTTATAAGGCCTCTGAAGATATAAGATATGAATGGTTTTAGGCAATGGCACACCATAGACCCATTGAGGCAGAGATTGGGGGTGGGCTGCTCCGCTGACCTTTTAACCTTTTGACCGGTAAGCCACTATCATGCTAACCAACTAGAACACTCTAGCAATCATCTAGCAACACTCTAGCAACCACTCAGAGCACCTATGTGACTTATGAATGGGCAAATTACCACACACACATATAATATTAAAAATCTACTTTTTAAGTTTTGCAGAAAGCAAAATTACATTTCTGGTTTCTTGCGTCCTTGTTCATTATTTACCATTCTTCATCATAAAGCAGTAATTTTGAAACTTACAATAAGATACAATATAACATAATTCAAATTTTGAACTGCAACAAACAACATCAGCCGAATGACAGTGGGCTTTGGATTTGATTATCTAATCACATTCCTTGTAATCTCCATCAGTCCTCTCAGACCCTTCCACACGGCTCATCACGGATGATCATGTGATTGTGATTGAGAATCTAGAGCAGCGGATAGAGAATACTGGTGATTAATGTGCCCATCATGTGTTGGAGAATTGATTTCTGCACAATTAGCATATCACAGATTGTCTCAGATCACAGCTTGTTCAGCTCTCAAGGGTCACAGCACGGTGATCATGAAGAATTCAGTCGTGTAAAAACATAAAAATAATCGAAACTGGACAGACAGAGAGGCAGATAGATAGAGCCAGACTGACAAATATAAATAGATAGATAGATAGATAGATAGATAGATAGATAGATAGATAGATAGATAGATAGATAGATAGATAGATAGATAGATAGATAGATAGATAGATAGATAGAGCCAGACTGACAAATATAGATAGATAGATAGATAGATAGATAGATAGATAGATAGATAGATAGATAGATAGATAGATAGATAGATAGATAGATAGATAGATAGAGCCAGACTGACAAATATAGATAGATAGATAGATAGATAGATAGATAGATAGATAGATAGATAGATAGATAGATAGATAGATAGATAGATAGATAGATAGATAGATAGATAGATCCAGACTGACAAATATAGATAGATAGATAGATAGATAGATAGATAGATAGATAGATAGATAGATAGATAGATAGATAGATAGATAGATAGATAGATAGATAGATAGATAGATAGATAGATAGATAGATAGATAGATAGATAGATAGATAGATAGATAGATAGATAGATAGAGCCAGACTGACAAATATAGATAGATAGATAGATAGATAGATAGATAGATAGATAGATAGATAGATAGATAGATAGATAGATAGATAGATAGATAGATAGATAGATAGATAGATAGATAGATAGATAGATGGATGGATGGATGGATGGATGGATGGATGGATGGATGGATGGATGGATGGATGGATAGATAGAGCCAGACTGAGAAATATAGACTATAGATAGATAGATAGATAGATAGATAGATAGATAGATAGATAGATAGATAGATAGATAGATAGATAGATAGATAGATAGATAGATAGATAGATAGATTTTACTGCAATTGACAAGTTTTTCCAGCATGTTTTCGCTGTTATACGGTTATGTTAGACGTTATACGCTCTCACAGATCTTCTGAAATTGTACTGCACATACATTTGTTATTGCGGTGCATTGTGGGATTGAATGAGTGCACTTGATAACATCCACTACGGTTTCAGACAGCATTACAAATGGCTGTTCCCTCAAACAGTGCCCTAGGGAATAGTGATTTCAGACACAGCCCAGGAGCGGATCTTCCTGATCTACGTTTAGATCATCGCTCTCTGCTTTTTCTTTGAAACATGTTGATAACACGCATGAAGCGAGAATAAAATGTTTTCTTTGTTGTTGTTTGTTTAAAGGCAGAGGCTTTGCTCTTTGTGCCCTGAGTTTATATTGAACAGTCCTGATTCCAGCTTGACTAATTGGTTTTATCGAGATGGAAATGAGCTTGAACACGACTGCTCAGCGGATATCCTGCAAATGCTGCATCGCAATCCTTCAACACACACACACGTCATCCGCACCACGGCCCGCGGTGTCAGGAGACCTGTGCTAAGCGAGGGTCAAACTCTGTGTCGGTCCAGTTTAAGCGACATGTAAAGGCATTGCCTTCAGCTCAGCGTCTGATCTCATTTACAGGGTCTTATTATGCAAACCACTCCCTGACGCCCACTGGCTAATTAGGCCTAAATTAATTTGAGTCCAATCTTTTGTGTCTCTGGCCCAGGCTGTACCACTTCCCTCCATTTGCAGAATCATATTAATGTTCGTGTGGGAGCACTACTCCTGCAGATGAAAAGACTGATACAATTAATTAAGTCCTGCCTCTGTTCTGGCCTCCTCTCGGCAGAGAAACGATAAGTGCAATGAGCTGCCTCTTATTAACCCAATTATATGGGCTAATAAGGAAGATCATATACAAATCAAGGATGATTCACAATTATACGGGAATGCAAATGATGGCAGCTAACGAGCTGTGTGTGTCAATGTTGGAAATGCTTTGTTTGGGAAACGCGACATTCGGCATTCTTAACACGGACTCGTTTATTTTCACCAGTTGGAACGTGTTCCTGGATCGGCATCTTTGTTGATCCTTGAACAACATTTCAGTCAACCAATCAGATGATGAAATGAGGGACGAGTATAAAGTGTATGTCAAGTTTAGGCTTACAACCAGGGTTAGGTGCTTCTACATCAGTGCTATTCACCTCTCATTTCCCTCTGATTTCAGGGATAAGTTATGGGCAGGGTCAGGACTAAAGGAATGTTGATCCGTGAACATGTCTTACTTGGCATAATCATGGTGACGGTGAACATCTGTAGTTGTGTATGCATGCCAACGAGTGCTTGATGTTCTTCTCACATCTTTATTAAGTGTCAATGCAGTCAGGAAACGTGAGAGAACAGTGTTAATACACTCTGAGAAGCAAAGGCTGTGTTCAGAACCATGGACAGCAGCCAGCGAGTCTCCGTGTGGAAAACTGTGCAGCGCTCCAATGGATTTAGCTTTGCTTCACAATATGTTGCATTGGCAATATGGCTATCATGTTCTTACACCGACACAAATGTATGCACTGTGTGCACAATTTATCATAGCATATGAACATGCTTTGCTCATCCTATACGTCCTTCACATGAGCCAGAAACGGAACATTTTGCTTTTCTGATTTAAAGATGATTAAAGATGTATAGAAAACAAAATGCTCAAGTAGTGTTTTGATTGGCTGGTGCAGTGGCATGTGCCAGTCTGTAGGTGGAGCAGTGCCAATGACCCTATCACACACTTCACTAATACTAAACCAGTAAACATTTAGATGTGTTCAGTTATTTGACCTGTTTAGGCTGTGCATGTCTGTTTATGGTATGAATAACGTTCTTTTGAAACTCTCCACCACAAACAATAGTAAAACACAATGCTCACACAGATGCGATAAAGCCCTCGTATAGTCTTCTTTTGCCTTTGAACCCCGGAGCTTGTAAACAATGCCGTATTCGTTAAATGGCCACATTTGACATGTTATGGGTTTTGGAGTAATATGTTGATAAGTCTTTACTGTGATCCTCGTATTGAGAGGGGGCTCGTGGCCAGCAGGGGAGGGGCGCGCGCCGGCGAGCAGCTGTATGCAAATGAGACGCGACAAGCACGCGCCACACAACAAACACGCGCACAAGCGGCCGGGGCGCGCGCGCACAATCTCATTAAAATGCCATCGAAGTGCATTGTCCTGGGTAAGACCTAGATAAACAAACTTCAGAGAATGTTAACACAGAGGAAAACATGTTCTGATGATGAAAGGAAAACGAGTGAAGAATCAGAACTTCAGATTAGACGTGCGCACATGCATGATTTAAGCAAAACTTTAGACGATTTTGGGAACAAGCGACTGTGTGTTAATAACATTAATTAAAGAACATTTCAGTTAAAGTCCGCTGGCCATGCAATATTCCTGAAACTGCAGTGAAGGACGGTGGCAGTCGCATATCTGAATGCTTGAGCAATTATTTGACTCGGTCATACAGCAGCTTTATGCTAATGAGGGGAACAATGGATGAATGCAAACCCGTGCAACACGTCTGTCCAATTATGCGCGCAAAAGAGAATCTAAAGCAACTGTTTCACAGAGTAAAAATAAGATCTTTCTTTAGTAACCATTACTGTGCGTTCGCTGACAGTAAACAATTATTGAAATCAAGCGCAGTTTAATCATTTTGAATGCAGTATTTCTTCTGTGCTTATGGCCCAAAATGTACGACTGATGATTTTATTTAAAAGTAAACGAACACATTATGTAGAAGTGAAGGTTAAACACTGTGCAATTACTAACTGCACTGACTTTGTACGTGTTGTTCTTTACGATTGCAGCTCATTATATTTACAGGAAATGTGTGCAGTTGGCATTGCTCAGTACAAAAGCTCGAATGTCTGAGGTTGTCAGTGGTCACGGTGGTTTGAAGAAATGCAGTGCTGCCTGACCCTTGGCTTGACCTCGAGGTCAGCGCTCATCTTTGATGGCGTCCAGCACGCGTCTCTCTTTTGGCCAGATTGCTCGTGTATCCCTGTAGAGGTCAATTTGCTTTTCAAAGGCAGAAAAGCCTGTGACGGCTGTCCAGACGCGCCATTGTGTTCAGAGATGAGCCTCTTCTGATGACTTATGCATGCGTTAGCCAGCTGATTTATACTGCGCTCAGACAGACGCGTGGCCTTACAAATCGCCCCTATAATGTCCAGATCTGCAAGCTTTCGACAGACATGTTCGGATTTCATAAGTAGCTACTAATTAATCACATGCTTTGTGTAATTACTTTGTGGAGCTTCTTGAAAATACTCAGTTCGTTTTTAGTAGCCTATTCTAATCCCACTTATAGTCTACGCGTGAAACAACACAAAAAACAAGCCCAGCATCCAAATTGTTTATTACATTTTTTTTTATCCTACATAATATTCCATCTTTTACAAAAATGACAACGTTAATAAAACTCTTTTTCTTCTCGTCTACATTCACTTCTGTTCGCGCTTGTGTAAATAACTTGCATTGTTTACTGCAAATTATTGAATTAATGCAATTGTAATGTAATCACTTGTACATTTAAAGTAGAGAAAAAAGAAAAATATTATATCTAAATGTAGTTCATAGTCTAAATCTGCAGTCTGCAACAGTTATCGTCCCGCAATCATTTGTGGATCCAATTTTAAACATGCATTACAAAGAAATGCATCAATATTTAAGTTAAGACATTCACAGATCTAAACGAAGCATTCAGAAAGAACTTTCTTTGTTGTCGGTCATTCGGAATTCTGACGATGGCGGTGAGTGACATTTCCTTGTGTTTCCCTATAGCCGCGGCACGCGCTCCTCCATACATCTCCATCAGACCGTGAACGGAGCGCAGCGCGCATTACTACAATAAAAGCCAGGTACATCTGCTCTGTAGCGCCCGGTCCGAGTCTCTCAGCCCTCCCACGGGCAATTCCACAGAGATCCGCGCTCGTCCCTGATTGGATGAGGATGGAGCGGCGAGGGGCGAGAACAATAACATCATTCCAGCTTAAAAAGAGTGCAGCTATGCGTTGAGAAGCAAAAGCATCTCTCAGAGGGAGGGAGGCGGACGGCGTGTTTGTGGCTCTGGATCTCGTCTTGTTGTGCCTTGTCATCCTCGCCTCATCCATCCGCCGACATGCCCAAAGGATTCCTAGTGAAACGAAACAAGAAAGCATCGCTCGTTTCGTACCGGATACGCTCGGACGAGGATGGAGGATTCGCTCCGGAATGTCAGATCGCGCAGATCGCCGCGTACTCGCCCGCGCCCAGCGCATCCAAGCCGGACAGCATCATCTCTGCGCTCCCGTCGGACGGGGCAGAGGCGCCGGTGCCGGTCCACAAGCCGGTGCAGTTCGGCAACCCGGAGGCGGTGTACCAAGCGCTGTACAGCCCCACCCGGCCCATCAGCAAGGAGCACGACAGGAAATATTTCGAGAGAAGCCTCAATCTCGGCTCGCCCGTCTCTGCCGAATCCTTCCCAACTGCCGCCTCACTCACCAGCCTAGACCATCATCTTCTGTTCGCGCCGGTCGACTTGAAAATCGGCACCAGCAACAGTAACCGGAGCGGCGCGCACTCCTCCGCCATCCGACCCGGCGTTAAAAGACCTTCCTCTGACGCAGCCGAGCGTAAAAGCGGCAAAAGCGCCAAGAAACCCAAAGCCATACGCAAACTCAACTTCGAGGATGAGGTAACGACTTCCCCGGTGCTGGGCCTGAAAATCAAAGAGGGGCCCGTGGACCCGAAGCCCCGGGCGGCCTCGGGCAGCTCCAACAAGCCCCTGGGAGAGTTCATCTGCCAGCTTTGCAAAGAAGAATACTCGGACCCGTTCTCTTTGGCACAGCACAAGTGCTCCCGGATAGTGCGGGTGGAGTACAGGTGTCCCGAGTGCGAGAAGGTGTTCAGCTGTCCGGCAAACCTGGCCTCCCACCGGCGCTGGCACAAACCGCGCGTCCCGAGCGCGCCCAAACAACCCCTCCAACCCGCCAAACCTTTCCCCGAAGACCTGAGAGCAGAGTT
Organism: Scardinius erythrophthalmus; assembly: GCF_964197995.2. Classification (NCBI taxonomy): domain Eukaryota; kingdom Metazoa; phylum Chordata; class Actinopteri; order Cypriniformes; family Leuciscidae; genus Scardinius; species Scardinius erythrophthalmus. The sequence goes on along the minus strand of NC_138239.1, from coordinate 34,162,961 downwards.
CCCCAGCGACAGAGACTCCCCGAGCCCGGGTCTGTCAGAATCCGGCTCGGAAGACGGGCTCTATGATTGCCAGCACTGCGGGAAGAGATTCAAGCGCCAGGCGTACTTGAGGAAGCACATCCTGGGACACCAAGCGCTCCAAAATCAAATCATCGGAGAGGCTTTTCGCAACACAGAGAGCCCAGACATGGTGCCGAGGGAGGACAGCCAGAGCCCGGGTCCGCTCAATCTAAGCCCCGCGGACTGTCTCACGTGTCCGGCCTGCGGAGAGAAGCTTCCCAACCGGGCGAGTCTGGAGCGGCACCTGCGTCTCCTGCACGACGATGCCCAGGCGTTTCCCTGCAAGTTCTGCCAGGCCACTTTCTACAGCTCGCCGGGTCTCACCAGGCACATCAACAAATGCCACCCCACCGAAAACAGGCAAGTCATCCTCCTCCAGGTGCCCGTGCGTAACGCCTGCTGAAGAAGAACACACTCCAATCTGGCCTTTTAGAACGCTCTATTTTCTTCATCCAATCCCTCAACTAGAAAAGTCTGGAGAAAAGTATTAGTTTGGTCCTTACAAAGGTATTTTTCTAGAACCTTGCACACATGGTAATGTAATAGCTCCTAGACCTAAGATATGTTCCTGTACCTCTGCCTTGAATTCACATGCTGTGCGTTTCGCGTCTGTAGCTTTAATCTAGTGTGTGAATTACAGGACTGAAAATGTTCTCTCTCTCTCTCTCTCTCTCTTTCTTCGTACTCAAAAAACAACTACAACAAATCTTGAAAAGTTTCCCTTTAGTAGCCAGAAATGCCTTTAGAGAAATACATCAAACTACTGCCTTAAGAACTCTTCAGTGTAATGATTGTTTTTTGAATGTCGGCACACAATTACAACTTACTATCATGATGTAAAATTATTGTAATATGTTTATTCGTAATATTTTATTTATTTATGTATTTATTTATTTTCAATGGCTTTGTATAATTTATTGTGCGATTTTTTTCCTGTGTCACATGTTGCCGTCTAATCGTTGTGTCGAGATCATCTTGTCTTGGGTTTTGTGCGCTCCCTTGAAACGTGAAGCTCTTATAGATGCAATCTTTTTCTACGTATACAGCTTATTTTCCTAAATGTTTGCTACCTATCGCTTTATATGTGCGTCCGTGTTGTCTACTCAAATAAAATATTTTCAAAATGAAAAAAAAAAAGCAGCAGCTTTTTGTTCGTGCATATTTACCACAATATCAACAAAAAAGTGTAGGCTACTACTTGTGCAGTAGTTTATATGAATGAAAAAGGAAGTTCATTTCGCTCAGTCTCAGTCACTGTGTGTGAACTGTAGATGGCAACTCATCCCTTTCATATGAACCTTTAAACACAACATAACTGAGAACTATCCTCCATACATTAATGTTCTTCACTGTATTTATCTACAGACTTATACAAAGGTAAGAAAGACATAGTTGTTTTTTGTGATTGTGTGTGCGCAGCCTTTGCTACTGCAAAGTTAATGTGCGGCTGAGCAACTACAAGGTGTTTTTCTACAGGTGTCAGATGATATGAGATGATATAGAGCGGTCAGACAACCTCTGGCAGTTCACTTCTACAGTTTCTGTCCTAAACCCTTGTTCGTTCTGTAAAGTGCAGCAGTATTGATTTTATATTTGTCAGGTCGTTCTGAAGTCACCATGTAGCTCTGCTTGATCAGGGAAATAATGGATTTGGCCCTCTGTAAATCCAGCTGAAATCATTTAAAGGGTGACAACAGCCTTTGTGATTATGAACTCAGAAATGTACAAGGACATTAAGCCAGTAATGCATTTCACCACTGCCGTTATTGATTCTCCATTTTTCTATTGGTGCCATTTTTGTAAGATGTTTTTTTTTTTTTTTGGACAATAGTAACAAACACCTCTAGAAAAAGTGCTGTACAAGAGCAACTTGTGCTCCATTTACATAATAGGTTGCTGAGAGATTCAGATAACGAGCTGATACAGATGAAAAATAATGCATTATCAGCCATTAAATACAAATCACTAAAGAGGAAGGGAACAAGTTTGCAAAATGAGCATCGGATTGTTTCAGCAAACTAATTAGTGCACATTATAGTCATGTTTAAAGCTCTCACTGTGTTCTGCAATTGGCAATAAATGTAAAAAAAAAAAAAAAATCCTAAAAAGAGTTTTGGTCAGATTTAGAGCACACACACACACACACACACACACACACACACACGTTTAATTACTGACTCTGTGTGTGTGTGTGTGTGACGGAGGCCACCTGCAGGAGCTGTAGGTGTTGGAGTGTGTGCACCTGTACTCAGAGACTCATGGAGCAGCAGGAGAGACAGATGGAACGAGGGTCAGGTTACACTCTTATTCCCTCAGCTCCAGCAACACAACAACCTCTAACCCCGAGCATCACTTACACACACTCGCTCCAACACACAATATGTCCACGCATTCTCTCACAAGAGCACAAAGTCATGGATGGTTTCAGACAGATATAAAACAGTTCTTTAGTTCAGAAGCGTCCCAAAGTCAACGTCTTATTTTATGCATGAAACAGGGTTTCAGTAAAGACAAAATACTTACTTTCTTCTGTGGAACACAAATGGATTTGGACTCCAAATGACTTGCATTGTGTATGTTTGTGTGTGTGTGTGTATATATATATATATATATATATATATATATATATATATATATATATATAAGCACTTGAGGGTGAGTAAAACCCTTTAGAGGGTATAGTAATAGAATATTCAATAACTTTTTTTTTGTCAACAATAAACATTTAGGCTAACATTTTATTTTTGGTGTAACTGGACATTTTTGATTACTCGTTTTGCATTTTACTTAAAGGGATAGTTCACCCAAAAATGCTAATTCTGTCATCATTTGCTCCCCCTCAAGTTGTTCCAAACGTTTATGAAGTCCTTTCTTCTGCAGAACACAAAGGAAGATATTTAGAAGAATGTTTGAAAGCAAAAAGCTGACGGTAGCCATTGATCTAGTTTTTTCTACCGTCAACTGTTTGGTAAATTACCAACATTCTTTAACATATCTTCTTTTGTGTTTAGCAGAAGAAACTCATACAGGTTTGGAATGACATGAGGGTGAGTAAATGATGACAGAATTGTCCTTTTTTGGGTGAACTATCCCTTTAAATACACTGTAAAAAAAAAAAAAAACCTTTTCAAAGTGGCTATTAAAACAAATAATATTGGAGTGTGTTTTACAGGAAACAACTTTTTCAGTGAAAATTCTTTCTAAGTAAATCCTACAGCATTTTTGTCTTTTTCCAGTGCAGTGCTGCAGTGAGATTTGTGGGTTGTTCCATCAGTCTCTTTCTCTATCAGTGGTCAAAATAATCAGAAACATTGCTTAAATAAACCATAAACGTGCAGGACACTGCTGACGTCATGGCAACAACCCAATGAGAGCAAGAGACAATGAATAAAACAGAGCAAACAAATGCATCTAAACATGAACTTTAAATCGATTTAATGAAATGTTTCGACTTCTTCACATTTCTAGTAAAGATAAAGCGATTACTTTTTCTATTAAAAACAGTCTGATATGTTAACAAGTCATGATGAAATCTTCAAGCTTCCTTATCAATGTCTTTTACAAAGATTATATTACAGGCATTATTATATTTATATCCTTCAGAATTTAGAACATTCAAAAAACAAAAACAAAAAAGAGACACAATATACAGGGCTAGCAACAAAGTCTACAATAAACATATCGTCCTCAAACGGAAGTCAGGCTAGTTGCAGTATTTCAAAATCCGTATCAATCTGGGATTAAGCTGGGATTCGGGCCGTCGGTTTGCATACATTCGTCAGCTTTTTCATTCAGTGCACTCAGAGAATGCCTCCTACGTTACTTAGCGTTTGGGAGAGAGGGGGAAAGTGTCAGGCAAAGCAAGACTACAAAGACAAGTGTTCAGGTAAGGCAAAGTAGTGCAACATGTGTCCTGTTGCAGCGTGGGCGGAGCTTGCAGTGTGTAACACCTGGTCTCCATGGCAACCAGGCCGGTCTCTACGGCGACAGAGAGGGGCGGCAGGGCGTTGGCGAGCGAGAGAGAGATAGAGAAAGGGAGAGAGCGAGATGTAGAGAGAGAGAGAGTGAGCGAGAGAGATGTAGAGATAGAGATGTAGAGAGAGGTAGAGAGAGAGCGAGAGAGATGTAGAGAGATAGAGAGAGCGAGAGATAGAGATGGAGAGAGAGAGAGAGAGAGAGAGAGAGAGAGAGAGAGAGAGAGAGAGAGAGAGAGAGAGAGAGAGAGAGAGAGAGATGCTGCTGGTATGGTAAAGGGCACTCGGAGAGGCACGTGGGAATCGGGGAAGCAGGTGGAAAAGATCCCCATCCAGCATCTAATCTCACAGAAGCAGCTCTCACAAAACACAGACAATCTCATTCAATTTACTCCAGTGAAACGCAAGACTCGTGCGGATCTTTCTCTCGTCTGCTCTCCATCCAGGAAGTGTGGGATCAGTTAAAGTCGTGAAGGGGAAACACAAAGAAAAAAACCCCAGACTGGTTCCAGTTGGCCAAAGAGAAGCAGCGGACAGGCACTGTGAGGATCGCTTCATTCACAGCCAGAGTTCGGGTTTACCTGAGGCGCTTCCTCGGGCCAGTCTGCTACAACACGCCAGATCCTGCTCCGTATATACAGCATGACACAAATATATATCATCCAATCCAATCAAATCAAATCAAATCGAATCAAAATGAAAGCAATGTACAGTACATTCAAACACAGAGGGAAGAAAAGAAGAAACCACGGCATCTTCACCACCGAGAGAGTGCAAAAACGTTGGAATGTTAGAGTAGATTCACATGACAGGAACGGGAGCAAATCCCAAATTAAGAAGCACATTCATGCTACACCTCGACAGAATCACAAACGACAGGTGCCTTTTCAGTTCGGCACCTTGCATTGATCAGCTCCATAAAACAATCAAACCAGTTGCTTAAAAGTAATAATAACGAGAAAAAAGAAAAGAAAACATGATTTCATTGCTTTGAAAGACGTCACTGGTTACACGTTACTAAAGTAGTAAAAGCTGACGCTCTCTCTTTCCACGATTCAAGAGTGTCAGTGTTCTCTCAGACTGGCCAAAAGCGTGGCAGTGCCGGGACGACACGAAAGTCTCTCCCACATTCATCAATGCTTGGGTTTTCAGTGTTTGACATGAAGAAAAGTGAGTGTTCTGAACTAGATAAAGCCTCGGCCGTTTTATAGCATTATTCGAGTTCTGAATGCGGCATTTCTATGAAAGTCCTTTTCTTCAGCATACATTATTCTCTTGGTTTTTCTTTCTTTATAGTGACGACAATGCTACAAGGCTTCAACACATACACACACAAACAAAAGTTACAGGTGAAAGACATTCCAGTCAAATAATACATTCAAGCACAGGTTTAAGGACGCTGCAGTGTTCGGGCCGGAGGAAGAGCTCAGTTTGAGGATTTGCTGATGGCGCTGGCCGAGCGGCGGAGCTTCCCGGACACCCGGTGTTTGGATGCCCGTGGTATCGTGGGAGAGACCTGGTCACCGGTGTCGATGGTCATCACGGTAACACTGAGGTCAGCGCTCGTGCTGCCACTGAGGGAACCTGGGAAATGAGGACATATTACACGCAGAGTCAAGCATCGGCAAACACGGCATTAATAAGCTGATAGCATGCCATTCCTGAAGCAGAAACCCCTCTGATGGAGACGGATGTGAATGGTGCTCAAGTAAATCAGCCATTTTACTGTTATCGCCAATTACTGTCGTTCTACAAACTCAGGCGTTTAGATGTGAAAAGCAGTTCCTCTCTGCTGCAGGAAAGAAACAGAAATGCAAAAAAAATATGGAGACACTGGTACTCAAGAAAGCATCTAAATTAAACAAGCTTCCTGCTTTGTCAAGATGGCATCTGCTTGGCTATTTTCTTTCTTTTCGACCGTTTTCCTTTTTTTTTTTTTTTTACGGGCATCTCAAGTTTCTGAGAGCAGATGGTGTGGGGAACATGGACCTCCACTCCAGGGCTTCTCTGAAAGAGGGGGAGGAGAGCGGAGAACAACAGCCTCAGCATGTGAAAGGAGTCGGGGAGGAGTGAACGAGCGCGGGCGGTGTCCGTTCCACTCGTCCACACACACACCACCTCGGGATGCCAGCAGAGAGGACACACACTTATCCACAGGTCCCTCCTCTCCGATGCTGATTTCATCATTTATTGATCTAAGAGATGACTGTTTCCACACTGGAGCTGAGCTGAGAGCGTACCGACCCAACAGTGCTCTTCATCACAGTGATTGATCCGATCATCTTCAGAATTAACTAGGTGAGGTGTGTGAATCAAGTCAGTCATGCAAACCCTGAGAGTTTCTGTCTTCATCAGCACCTCTCATGTGTGC
>NC_138239.1:33549056-33551556 GCF_964197995.2 Scardinius erythrophthalmus | reverse complement strand
TAGTATAAAGTGGACTATCGAAATAAAGCATTAATAATTAACATATAATTGTTTTAATGCATTATTTATACAGGCTCCAAGTAAAGTGTTGCCGAGTGATTTGGAAAGAAATTCATTGCAAATACAAATATGTTTGGATGATTAGCTTTCAGCATGCATTTGTACTTCTCCCTCTATCTGCACCTTCCTCTTTTCTTACTGACAGTGGGCTCCACTTTCATCACATGGAAATAATAAAGAGGTCAAGCAAATACCCCTCCTCATGGGTGTTGATGGTGGGGATAAAGGAAGATGGATGTCCCTGGTGTCAACATTGCAGGTGTTTGCTTTTATGACCGAGCATAGTCTGCAAGCAGTTTCTCATTACAACCTGGAGAGCAGGACAGCCTTCAAGACTCCTGCACTCATACAGTGTTCCTTGGACTGTGTAATTTAAGAGACTAATTTTAGGGGGAAGCAAATCTGATTTTATTCAAAGCAGATCTGTGTCAAATGGGGATTCACCACTGTGGTCAGACTTCAGACCGAGCTTAGTACTCTGCCTTTTTTGTGTTCTGCAAATCTTTCCACTTTAGAAAAAGAGCTCACTTTAGTAACCCGACTTGAAACACAAGAAGTGAGTAGTTCAAGGAGATAAAAGCTTTTGACCCAAAGTTTGGACTATGTGATTTTACTAATAATGCCATATTGTAGTTATAAGATGAAATGAATTCTCCTGAAAATGTTGACTATGCCACAGACTTTCAATCAGTACCAGAAGACATAGCACACTTTATCACCTGATCATGTGAAGTCATACTGTATTTAAGTTAACAACAGGGTTTTTTCTTCTTCTCCATTTTAGCATGGAATGTCAGTTGTTACAGAATTGTCTTCTGGTCTGCTTGTGAAATTGGTTATTACACAGTGGTTCATCTTACATCAGCCAGCCTAATAAAGACAGCACATTTAACTTTTGAGCAGCCTCAAAGGGCAAGGATTTTCTCTCCAGGTTCTCAGTCTGGGTTGATACACTGTTCCTTTCAAAACATCTGCAAATAATTACAGCCTTACTATTAAAATTAAAATGGAAAACCTTGGCTCTGAGGTCAAAGCAAAAATAAGGATGGACTAACAAGGATGTTCAGTGTTTCACTTTGATGTTCTGCATCATTCATGCAGTGGTCAGTCAACTGCTATTGACCATTAATTAAGGGCTTAAACGACTATCATAACACTGATCTTCATGTACAATAGTTCTGTCTAGAGAAAATTTCTTTTTTTTTGTGTGAAAACACAGCTATTAAAATTAATGAAATTAATGATTAAAAAATAACAACAATAGCATTTATGCAAATAATTCAAATTTTGAAGCACATAGTTTACCACAAAGGAATATTAAACATCTGTCTTTTGAATATAATTAGGATTATTGAATATTCACACACACACACACACACACACACACACACACACACGCACACACGCACGCACACACAAACACACGAACACACGAACGCACGCACACGCACGCACGCACGCACGAACGCACACACACGTCATCAGTAGCCATTCAACCTGGGAATTACTGTACACAGACCAGAGATGAGCAGGTGTACTCATTATTTTCACTAGCAGCATTCAATGTTTCTCAACAATGTTATAAATCAAAACTGATTTTAAAAATTTACGGTAATTTTCAAGTTTTTAGTACCTTCGTTTATAGTATTCTACCACAATGAACTGACAATTCATTTGTACTTTGTAATAAAATGTTGAATTTTGGTGAACACTGAATTCAATGTGAACTTAGTTAAAAGTTTACAACTTTCCCAGCACTTTTTGAACTTATTGTTTCATCTACCAAACATGTTTTTGCTGATTGTCATTGATGATATCCCATGATACAAAACTAAAAATCCCATCTGGGATTCATTTTTATTAATAAATTATCTGTTAAAAGTCTCATATGGTTCTGGCTATTTCTGACTAGTCTTTGGAAATTGCATATAAAAAGAATGTAACAGTTATAATGCCAAATTAAGTGAATGTTATTAAATATCATTAAATCTCACAATATAACATGTTTATTTTGCTTGCCTTTTTTGTGTTTTTGCAAGGAGTTTCTACCCAAAAGGGAATAAATGTAATACAATATCAGGTTTCAAGTGAATTATGATTTAACACAGGCTTTTATCTTTATTGTTATGAGTCTTGAGCTTGCTTTTTTTTTTTTTTTATCCTGCGTTTCTCTCTGATGGCAGAACAATGGAAGTTTAATTTGTCAATTCTTTTTCGGATTAGCCAAGATACCAAAGTCTACTGGACTGAGGCTTTCTGATCAATAACTAGTTCACTTTCATCTTAGCATTCACTCCTTATCATTTTCCTCTAAGATATGGTATATGTTCAACTAATATTTTATGGTCATTCACTGTTGCACTTTCAGTGTAAGTAAATAATGTAAGGTAAACACATAGGGATTTCAATGCTATTACCTAGTTATTACCCAGTTATTGTA